>NC_136513.1:69299613-69617113 GCF_053919585.1 Euprymna scolopes | reverse complement strand
AGGGTTGATATGCCGTAAAACAAAAAAACAATCAACCAACCATATATAACAAATAAATGAATGAAATAATAATAATAATAATAATAAGAAGAAGAAGAAGAAGAAGAAGAAGAAGAAGAAGAAGAAGAAGAAGAAGTTCGAGACGTTTGTAGAACATATATATACTAGTAGGCCGCCCGGCGTTAGCAACCGCAAAATATGCAAGTCAGAGTACAGCACGATAACCATTAAGCCAGCTTAATATGATCTTTATTCTTAACATAATTAACCTGTAATGTAGACGATTCATTCATCCACATTCGTGAAACAGTTAACAAATAGATAAAAATCCGATGACTCCTACGTACCAATTTTTCAATTTTGACCCTATAGCAGCCATTTTTCGGATGAAAAGTCATTAAAAAGTTTTTTCACGCGTCTCAATACCATATGTACCAATATTCAAATTTGCAAATTAAAAATTAAGTATATAGATTGAGACACACACACACACACACATATATATATATATACATATATATATATATATATGCACAATGGGCACCGTTCTTTTATATATATATATATATATATATATATATATATATATATATATATATATATATATGTATATATATATGTATATATATATATATATATATATATATATATATATATATATATATAAGAACGGTGCCCATTGTGCTGTAGATATATAATAAGCTCAATAGGTATATGTATACTAGAGCTATTTTAATATTGAGTAAAAAGATTAATAATGGTAAATTATGACTCAGTTTCAGAAGGAAAAACAAACAAAATTAACTCGAGTGTACGATTGTTTCGGAAACGATATTAATTTTATTAAAATTCACAATAATTATTGTCAATAATAATCTTGTCTTCGGAGACAAGATACACCAGCATGCCCAAAGATATACTGACTGAACTTAAAACAAATTTTCTAATGGAGCTCAATAATGAATATCCGCCTTACTTACTACAAAAATGCTAGTTTTATTTTGGTGTCTTATCCCCCTCATATTTTTTTCTGATGAGGAGATTATGTTTAAAACGAAGACTTTGTCAATTATTGTCAATAATTATTGTCAATTTAATAAAATGAATATCGTTTCCGAAACGATCGTACACTCAAGTTGATTTTGTTTGTTTTTCCTTTTGAAACTTATTCATAATTTACAATTATTAATCTTTTTACACACTCTCTCTCTTTCTCTCTCTCTCTCTCTCTCTCTCTCTCTATATATATATATATATATATATATATATATATATATATATATAAAGCTGAACGTCTGTGTGTGTCTGGTCACGAATAGGCTCCTATATGGTTGACTATTATAGAAAACTGATTACATATAATGATAGAAGATGTATCGAGACACAGGAATTGGTATATTTGATCTGGCATAATGATGATTCATTAAAATTGTAGGGTCTGCGTACGTGCCTGGTCCACAAAGTATGGAAATAAAAAAATTAAAAATTAAAAAAAAAACGTTTACAAGTGTTTTTGATATAGATGTACATAATAATACTTTGATAAGTATGTTTTAACTTAAATAGAGATGGTATAATAAAATTGTGGGGTCTGGGTTCGCGCCTGGCCTCCATAAAATGGAAATAGGCACAAACTTTAATAAAGACTTTTCATATCTATCTGTGTAAGTATACTTTGATAATTATGTTTCAGTTTGAAGAAATATGGTATAATAAAATTATGGGATGTTCGTTCGCACCTGACCTCCATAGAATGCAAATATGTCACAACGTTTAACAAGTTTTTTAATATAGGTCCAAAGAATATTGTGATAAGTGTTTCAGTGTGAACAGGTATGGTGTAATAAATTATGGGGTTTATCTATTTTATCTTTACTTTCATCATATTTGCTTTGGTTTTGATACCCCCAAATTCGAAGCTATCTCTTTACAACCCTTCCTTTTCTTAACCTATCATACTTTCATAAATCAGAGCCCATTTTCTGTAGGCTGTTTAACTGAGTCAGTGACGGGTACTTTTTCTAGTACATATATATATATATATATATATATATATATATATATATATATATATATATATATATATATATCAACGACGGGTACTTTTTCTAGTATATATATATATATATATATATATATATATATATATATATATATATATATATATATATATATATATATATATACCATCTATTCATATTTTTTCTTTTTCCTCATTCCCTTTGCTTCACTATTTTTTACCTAGTAAGCTCTATGGCTTACTTGTAGTTTCAATAAATAATTTTCAAACAAAATCCGATTACGCATTTTGCTAATTCCTACCCTATGATGAAAAGGAAAGTATTTCTTTCAAAACTCCGCGGATTAATGAAAAGCAACTTCTTTTGTGTTTCCTTTTTGAAAATTAAAAATGTCTTCAACTCTTCTTACAGTGTTTTTAACATGTTTTATTAATTATTTGTTCTTATATATATATATATATATATATATATATATATATATATATATATATATATATATATATATATAATGCCAATTTTCTCTAAGCTCCTCATTAACAATATTATTTTATTATTTTTATGCTCAGCCAAACATGGTTTACTGCATTTTAATAACTGTTTCAAAAACGGATAAAAACGCAAAATTGATGCCACGTATCAGATCAGATATCCATTAACAATATTAATGGAAGAAAGACTTTTCTCAATTGTAACTTAACGGATGTCATAGTATCAAAATATCATTATGAAATATAATAATGATAACCACATTATACTATATTTTGATAAGACTTTCTTATATATCCATATTACATACATATGTATATATATAAATATATATATCAACTAACAGTGAGATAAAACACCAAATTAATTTTCGCAAATATTCACAATAGCTTTCCAATAAAGTAATCATGTACGTTTGATCGACGACAGATTAACTTATTTGCATATTGCTTTGCAAAAGGACATCTCATTATGCAATTATTCATTTTCATGTTTCTTATTTCAATATTTGCTTCCGTGTTATAGCTTTATTTATAAGAATTTTTATTATCGTGGATAAAGTCTTAGAATTTTGGGTAAGAAAAGAAATCTTTTCAATCAGTTCAATATAGTTTTGATCGTATGATTATTTTGTTATGTCAAAGTATTTCTATACGAAGCTCCGTCCGTCAATCGTACTTGGTTTACTTTTTGTTTTAGTTTTTTTTTTTTTCTTAGCAAATAATATATTTTGTTATAAATGCTATAATGATAGCATGTCATGTCTTTCAATCTGGTTGTTTTCAACGTATAAGCGTTAAGGAGAAATAAAAGATTCAAGACCATTCCTTTCAATTCAGTAATTGAAAAGTGTACCGAAACATCAATGTGCGGGCCCTTAACCAGCCAAGAGGTTGATTTTGATAGACGTGAAATGAAATAATCGAAGTCTCTTAAGCTAAGGTTTAATCAATATCCCGCTTATGTCTGCCTATAAAAATCCTGTCAAGTCTATGGAAATGAAAAAATCTATTCTTATGAAATAAAACTGTCACGGAGAAAGATTGTTGATATTAGACAAGTTCAGATCCAGGTGTCACCAATGAAAGACAGTGTTTTTATATACTTTAAGAATAAAAACTGTAATAAAAAGTTCTTTGCTTTTATTCACTTTTATGTGTGAAAATTTAACTTCTAGTTTTAGCTGTCAATCAATGTCAATAAATATAGAGTTCGCTTGTTTGACCTTTCGAAAAATGTTCACCTGGGCACGGAAGTACGCTGTATTTTTATCCGATTATTCAAGAAACCAACGTTAACGACAAAAATACTTGAAAAATATTTGCTTGCCTTGCCAGCAAAGGCTAAGAAATTTGGGAAGATGCCGAATTGAAAATTTTCGTGTGTGGCTGAGGGATTTCATGAAAATATCCATTGGGATCTATTTTTGTTTTAATGGTTGTTTCTTTCAATTTTGTTTTTCTCGAACATCTCACACAAATTCAACATTTCAAAATAGAACAGTAAAAGTAAATGTCTGTACGTCACCTTTGAGTCGTCCGGTTTCTCATAAGTGATATTTCAGATGAATACTGCACAATCGGGAACTTTGGAAATTCCACGGTTGCTGTATTCATCTATCCGTATAAATTACTCTTTATTATATTTCTCTTAAAATAAAAGATATCTGTCAATATTAATAATATATTTTAAGTCTTCTTCTTCTTCTTCTTCTTCTTTTTCTTTCATAAAGATAATTGTCTTTTTAAGCTAAACAATTAACAATGGCGCCATTTTTCCTTTATCACAATCACAAGTTACTCACGGCGTTACTAAAAAGAGATCTACATTTCTATATCTATGTTAGTTTCAAATTATTTTCTTCATAAATATTAACCTATTTAGTTCTCATAAATATTTGCGCATTCTATTATTGAGTCGAATAATTTAATTTCTCATTATAAGTCGAATAATTTAATTTCTCATTATAAGTCGAATAATTTAATTTCTCATTATAAGTCGAATAATTTATTTCTCATTATAAGTCGAATAATATAATTTCTCATTATAAGTCGAATAATTTAATTTCTCATTATAAGTCGAATAATTTAATTTCTCATTATAAGTCGAATAATTTAATTTCTCATTATAAGTCCAATAATATAATTTCTCATTATAAGTCGAATAATTTAATTCTCATTATAAGTCGAATAATTTAATTTCTCATTATAAGTCGAATAATTTAATTTCTCATTATAAGTTGAATAATTTGATTTCTACAATCTATTTACATTGTTGTTTTAATTCAATTGTTACGAGCGGCCTTCGAAATTTGTCATTATTTCTTTATTTTATAAAACGCTTAATTCAATACCATTGCATATACAATCATCAGAACAAAATATTTGTATTTACATTCGTCGAAGTATTTACGTATTACATTCGTCGAAGTATTTACGTAGATTTCGTAATGTTCATAAAGATTGGTTACGAACTAGTAGCAACATTGCAGTTCAAGATGGTCGGTATAGTTCGCAGTTTTGTGCATAAATGTTTAGTGTAGTGCGTAGATGTCTGTTTTCGATCAAGTATGTCACTTTCTTTGGAAACAAGAAAACAAAATATAAATAAATGAGGAATTATTTTATCAAAAATATAATTCTCCATAATTGGGTTAGATTTTTCTTATTTTTAAGGAAATAAATTAAACATTAGAATTACATCTTAACACAGCGAAAATTAATATTTTTCACTAAAGTTATGAGTGGTATTTTAATTTCATGCATTTCGAGCTGTGGCCATAGTTAAGTATATTTTTCAGTCCTCTGTCACAGAAGGGGGCAATTTATACATTCTTATGGGAGCTGAAGTTTTCACCAACATCTACAACTTATCTTGTATATGTACAATACGGTAGGTCGATTTTTCACTACAACTTGGCTAGACTCAGGAAAGTTGTGTAAATACTTATACAAAAAATTGGATCTCTTACTTGCACCGTTATTTGAAGAAATGGCATTAAAGATCATCTACATAAACTAATTAAAACTCCGTTTTTTATATATATTTAACCTATGAATTGTTTAGAAAAATTATAAATAAAAATTGTAAATGTTATTTTGTTTCATCAAAATAAAATAAGATAAAACAGATAAAAGATAACCAGAATTTAAAAAAATCTCACCATCGACAACTCCGACATTCGTCTTCGAACCTCATTAATTAGATTGAAACAGTGATAACATGTACATAGATTGAAAGAACAGGTAGTTTTTTTTTCGTTATAAAAGAAAACAAAATAGAAAATAAATGTGTATCCTCTTGATTAACTTATTGCATTGAATTGCTGTACGTAAGATCCTTTAGAAACAAACGAAGGCCTCATTTGACGACACAACACCTTTGCAATTATATGTCTGTGTCTTAATTCAGAAACATCAGTTGTTAATTTAATTTCGCTTTCAACACATTGAGAATGTGAAGGCAAATCTGGCAAATTCAACTTAGTTCTATTTATCAGTGAATCCAAAAGTTATCTTAGCAGAATCTTAAATTATTTCACAATTTAAAGCCATTTCCTTAAATATCGATAAAATGTAAGAGAAAAATATATCATGCGGTCAATTTTTTTTTTTTGTGGTAATTTGCAACTTTTTCCTCCCTTGCTGTGTTACCATTCCAAAATCGACCTACTCTAATGTACAAATACTTAGAGTGAAAATAATTCCACGTTGTAACTATTACTGATGATATATTTTATCATTCAAAATGTGTAACGTTGTGGATTAGCGCATGTCGGATGGCGGTTACCTGAGCTCGCATGAGTCGTGCAAATAATGCAGGGCAAATCGACATGAAATTTTCAAAACGGATTGGTTCCCAGGCTGAATCATAAACAGGTAAGATCTGTAAAGTCAAAATTTAAAACGGTGTTAAATAGGTTAGACGCAAAGATATATGAGGGGGGGAAAGAAGTGATGACATCACGGATGTCGTTAATGAAACTCCAAGTAGGACGACCACTAATAAGATGATGTAATACATTTTTGAAACGTTGAAATTGTTGCAAGTGAAATGTAGCCTCAAGTGTCTGTCTGTTCGTTATGTTTGTATATCTGTCTGCCCATCCATATATTCATCCATCTGATTAAGTAATAAAAAATAAGATCTCTCTCTCTCTCTCTCTCTCTCTCTCTCTCTCTCTCTCTCTCTCTCTCTCTCTCTCTCTCTCTCTCTCTCTCTCTCTTGAAGTAATGTTTAATCTGTAAAACCTGAATATTTCTCTCTAAACTTGTTAACTCTCAGGTTTACTGTTTTTAATATCTTTATGTACGAGATAACAATTTTTTTATTTATCTAGCCACACTGATGACGATCACGACCATCGAAAGGAAGAAGTCAAGAAATAAACTCGACGAAAGAAGAAGACAGAAATGGCGAAGAGAAACAAGAGAATCTCGCGGCGCATATAAACAATCAACAATGAAGATGAAGGTAAGCACGCAACCGACAGTGATAAACGAAAAGAAACAAAGGAAGAATATTCCACACACGCGCGTGCGCGCAAACACACACGCGCGCGCGCACGCGCGCGCAAACACACGCATAATTATGAGGGACATTTCGACGCTTATTGTTTGCAATTAAAAAGTAGACAACAAAAATAAGTAACGCACGAGTAAAAGTGTTGTGAAAAGAAGAAATCCTTCATAACTGACACATTTTTTATTTTTGTTACTATATAGAGTGCCCTCTCTTGGGGAACTGGTTTCCCCCCACATTAAAAACCGACCTTGTGTCTAAATCTGCAACTCGTGGGGAGGTAAGCAAACAAAAAGATTAGAAAAGAATATAACGGTGGTCCTAAATAACGCGCTTATAACTTTCCAGTAACGTAAAACGTTACATTAACTCTATCATATTTCGTGTGTCATTTAGATTATACTAATCAAGCACAAAACCAAAGAATACTACGCGAAGATCATAAAAACAAGAAATCACAAACACATTTGTCAAGAATAGGCTGTCATTTTTTTATCTTCATGTTTAATTGTACTTTACGTTTGTGAAACTGCATATCGTTTAAGAAATTGATTATTCTGTTTAATGCCGGACTTTTGAGTTTTTCCTGCTTCCAATACAGAAGGAAACAAGTTATTCTTTTTTATATAGAGAACGGTTGACATCACATTTATGTCACCTTGCGAAGATTCAAATAAAAATATAAGGACGTATTTATTGACATTCGATCTAATGATAATCATAACGATTCTGAATAACCTTAGTATAGCTCTCAATGAAACAAACGTGTTCCAATGTCTGACCGTTCTTGGAAATAAATTCTGTTCGTCAAAATTACCTTTTGTTTAATGTTATATCATAGAAATGGCAATGACATTCTAAAATAGAGGATCGCAGGAAATTGTACATACTCAACTGAGCTCCTTCTATTAAACATTTACAGCAAAAACTCGTCTCGCTACAAACACTCTAAGGAATTTTCCTTTCTCTCTCTGAGTACCTGGAGCTAAGCGAAAATTCCATGAATAAAGTTTCTTTCCAAGAACTATCAGTCTGTGGAATATCTACTTCCCAGCCTACTACAGCGTGATATTTTTCAAGCCCAATTAAAGTATATTGTTAAAACGGTCTTAATTATTAAGTTGGTGCAAAATAATGTCGTTTTTTAACCTTCAACTATATATATAAAAACGACATTATTTTTGCACTAACCTAATAATTAAATTCTGCTCATGTCCAATTCAAATTGATCGCATGCAATCCTCATGGTGTTATTCTCACCATTCATCTGACACAAACTATTAATTCTTGAATGATTTTTTAGTCTTGCTGAGCGGTGAAAAAGAATGAAAGGTACATAAAAATGCATAAAGCTAAATCGATGTCATGTATGGGCCCATAGAGCGAATACGTTCGCTAGTACATGCCATAGATATGATGAAAGCGAATGATTTCACAAAATAAAACCCCTGAACGATAACTGATTACGCAGAACCGATGTCGGTCAGCGCCATTTTTTTCTCTTTCTTTTTTAGATTTCATTCGGTTGTCTTTTTAGTCTCTTAAAAAAGAAGAGTTCAGTAAATCAACATTTAGTGGTTGGTTCTTTTATTAATGGGTTGCTCTAATGACCTCAATTTATAAGCTGACAGTTTCTGATAATTAAAGTCATTTTTCAAACCAGGGAAACTAAAACAAGTTGAAAACGTATTGACGGGGAAAATCCTATAAAATATGTAACGTTAATTCTGACCGAATGATCTCTCTCGTTAAATTGTCAATATTTGGTCGTCGAAAATGCATTAACGACAAAGAAGAGGTGTCGCCCTCTGCCGGGAAGCTATATTTATTGTGACATCAAAACACATGGATCTGCGCATTAATCACATATTCGTGCGTTTAGATGTCAGAAGAAATAGGTTTTCGTTTTTCAGAGCTGTCATCCCATGAAGTGTAAAGATCTAGAGGTTCGTGCAAAATAATCGATAGATTTTTCTATGCCGGGAGATATGTGGCTGCTTATTAAACACGTAAAAATAGTTATAGTCAAATTTGTGCAATTTTCTCGCAATTCTTTGGGCTTTAGATTTATTTGAAATCTAGTAACTGAATTATCATCTATAAAAATAAAAAATAGTGTTACATAGCTAATCTTCTCATCTATATAATAATAATACACTAAAGCGCTTCATGTTTGTACTTACGTTATTGCCTTTATAGCTGAGTAAAATTCACTTCATTTTGCGCTAAATACAATATACTTTAAAACACCCAATCACGAACAAATTATTTATATTTAAAATAGCATTTAATGTAAAGGGAGCTAATTCCTATTGTCTATTATCTCCTCTTACATGATCAATTCTTTTTCTTCCACATAATATTACAATTATGAGATCATTTAACTTCTCTTTCAATTAGTAGCAGTAGAAGTAGTAGTAGAAGGAGGAGGAGGAGGAGGAGGAGTAGTAGCAGTAGTAGAGTTGTATTATAATTGCATATATTCTAAAGGTGTGTTTTATCAAATTGAAATCTAATAAATACTGTTTAAACTCTATTCGTTTTATACTGACACACTTTTTACAATTCGTTTTCCAAACTATATGGAATGATTTCTTCACGATGACAAATTAGAATTTCATTTTCTTCAACTCATATTGCAATATACATTACATGTGTCTCTTTCTCAATAAAAACAACCAATGAAAGTGATTTTTCATTTGCTGACAGAAAATTAGCTTCATCGACTTTCCCTAAACATAATTTCAGTCAATCACTTTTAATAGCAACGAAGAGAAAATCCAATTTCTACAAATGCTGAATGGATTAAACAATTCATTCGACATGAAAATCGTTTTGGTCACAGTTTTTCAACTGCATTATGGGATTGCATTCGTTTTGTCTAATTACAACTATGAATACGAGAGAAAGAAATAAGAACCCACCATAAATCGGCTATCCTCCCAGGCATTACTTCTTCCTTAAAGAGGTAAATGGGTGAAGTGGACCATTCCTGAGGAAGAGCTGATGAGATTCTATAATTTAGGTTTTTAACGCAACTTAAATTATTTCTATTACTAAATCACCATCCCTATTAAAAACCGACTGTGTCTAATTTGGCCTCGTGTTGAAACAGATAAACTACATGGATAATGCTGCACATAAGTAGGGATAACATGGGAGGAAGAGAATTGATGTAAAAGAGGTTCGCAATGTAATGGTAATACACCATATAAAGTTAACACACTACTATCTAAGACCGTAAACGACCAAGTTCTCTCTGAGTCTCTCCCCTCTGATCTTGAGCATGTGGTACAATGGGGAAAGGAGTAGCTGGTTACTTTTAATGCATCTAAAACCAAGCTTTTATCTTTACATTATCAACGCTCTGATCCCCCATCTGACATCAATTGAAATGAATGGCTCTCGTCTTGGGGGCCTCATGTTTTGACAAGCTTCTGGGCTTAACTTTTACTCCTGATCTTAAGTGGAACACATACATTAAATCCGTTGCCAAGGCTGCTGGAAAAATGGTCGGATCCTTCTTTCGATCGAGTAGATATCTCACTACTGATGCAATTCTCTATCCAAATAAGAGCCAGGTATGTTCAAGGATTGAGTACTGTTGCCACATCTGATCAGGAGCTGCTAGAAAGGACTTATCCTGCCTTGACATAGTTCAAAATAGACTTCGTAGCCCCATAGGGGATGTCCTTTTCTCTTCCCTGCAACCTCTTTCTCGCAGAAGAAATGTTACGAGTTAGTCTCTGCTTTATCGTTATTTTCATGGCAAGTGCTCGGCTGAGCTCCAATCTATGGTCCCCCCTCGCCAAACTTTCACAAGAAACACCCGTCTAGCAGAAACACTATCACTAATTTCCCCCACTCTTTATCTGCACCTAAACCTAAACGTAGATTCCATGAGCAAAGCTTCTTTATTAGAACTACACGCCTATGGAATTGTTTTCCGTTTTCCTGCTTTCCAGCTGATTATAATATGGTTGTCTTCAAGTCTAACGTAAACAAGTTTTTGATGAGTCGTTCCATATATGTTAACAAATTCACCAAATTTCCATCACTAACGATTATTATATTGTCCAATTTCTACTGTACACTCTTTAACCCTTATCCTCGAGTGGCCTCAAGGCCTTGATAAGTGTTGATGCCCATGTAAAAACAATTACATGTCTATAAAATACACTAGTAGAATTATCTAGTGTTCGAGTGCTCAGCATAGATAGGTGTAAATGGTTTTGTTCCTCTGTTTTCATGATATATCAGCCATTGTGGGATTATTTAATGGCGAAGCGTGATACACCATGTAAAGTTAGCAAGTGTCAATTTACAAGTAATTAAAAGGTTAGACAGCAATCCTTTGCAAAACTTGTTGCAGTTGGTGCAGCAGTTGATGTAATAGGAAAGATAATGTTTCAAATCAAGATGGAGTTACATCACAGGATTTTGCAAAGGAAAGAGAGCCTTCCGAAAAGGATGCATCACATAAAATAAAAATCGACAAAAACGGTTGAATTATTTGGATTTTTTTTTTGTCTAGTACAAGAAGCTTCAAATCAGGCTCTTTGATAATGCTACGTACAGTAATGAAAACGTTGTTCCTTCAAAACTCGCAAGTATTTAATGACGAAGCACCTTAAACAGGAAAACTTTAGCAGCATACTTGAATCAACAGTCGACCTTTAAATATCAAGTTAAGTCTTAAATGGGAAAGCATTTATCGTTGCTTGTATTAAGATGGCACCGTTTGTTATTCAGAAAAAGAAACATTTAAATATTGCACTGCCGTGTCTTGAAGTAGCAAAAGATGGAAGTAAAGATGCTGCGAAGAAAGTGATACAGATTCCATTGTCCAATACTAGGATAAATCGGTGATCTGTGATGTTAGCAGACGACTTGAATGAATAACTTGTTAAATTATTGCGTCTAACTGATTCGTTTTGGCATTCAACTGGATGAAACCACAGATGTAGGAGAAGAATCATAGAAAGGAAAACCGTTGTTGAACATTATTTATGCTGTCTCAACTGGGAATAGAAACAATATCATACATTTTTTAGAAACTTCATAATTTCATTATTTAAAAAACATTGATTGGTCGAAATGCAAGTTTGTTACTATTGATAGTGCAACAGCTATTCTTCGTGCAATCAATGGCGTTGTAAAGAAAATCTAATAGATTTCACAAAATTATATCGCGATTCGTAGCGCAAAATTGGCAAAGCGATTTAATTAAACTGGTAATGCTAAGAAATTAGCTTTGAACTTTTAATAAATAATTTTGTCAAAATGGAAGAAAAATATTAAATTCATGAGTTTTATAAGGATATGGAAGCTAATTTCATAAAACTCCTCTTTCATACTGAAATAAATTGGCTATTTCGGAGTAAGGTTCGTAATCGAGTGTTTATGTTGAGAGAGCAACTCTGTTTTTTCTTTACTGAGGAAGCAACCCCCATGGAAGTTTAATGTCAGGATGTGCTCTGGTTGGTCAAATGGTCTTATATGGCTTCAACCTGTGATCATCTGAACAAACTAAAGATTAGTCAGCAAGGCAAAAGTGTTGGACAAGTATAGGGAAGATAAATCCAATTAAATTAAAGATTAAATGGAAAAGCAATGTAGAAAAAGGTGTTTTTCTGATTTAAATTATGAAAAAATGTGGCTGGGAACATAGTATATAGAACACACATTCGACGTACATATACGGTACGAATTTTAATGCGTGAAAACTTTGACTTCTATTTCTCAGATAGTGAAAATAAATAATCCAACAGCTGCTCAACCACATGAGTCTTACGCTGATCATAAAGACATACCCCGTCAATCATACCGTATAATCTATTTTACCTGACAAAGTATATCTACACTTGGTTTTTAAATTATGGATGCCTGAAAAAATGCATTCATTAACACTTCAGCTGTTATCACATTGTCTGGACAATAATGGTCATCAATTTGAACATTTGCGAACATGATTCTTTAATTACATTTGTCTTCTGTATTCGAAGCTATTCTGTTTTGCTCTATGTTCATAAATAAAATGTTTTATCGTCATTCGAAGTGTGAATGCATTTTTTACATTTTTTAGACATCCTGTATATTACTGACAAATTTATTGTAAAGGAACATTATTGAACCTTGAACAAATTTTTCTTGATTTTGATTACATTTTATCTCGCTTTGTTTAAAAAAGATTTACTTCTAAGGGGTCAAATAAAGAAAAGATAACTTTGCCATGGCCCAACAGAGTTAAGTCATAATTTGCTTTTTTAACTTGTTTTATCTACTTTTTTTAAGTTTTAATGTTTTTCAGGTCTATCACTCCCTTAACAAGCTCTGATTTGAAGTCAGATTTTCTAAGTGGTTTCATCTTTTATTTGGCATGCGCTAAGAAAAAAAAAACGTTATCAGAAAAAAAAACCTAAATAGCTTGAAACGAACACATTTTTAGGGATTTTTCCAAAAATTGAAATTCCAAAGAACCGCGTCTTCCAGTCTGCCTGGAGAACACCCAAGAATATTGCAGATTAATTACTTCGTTTCTGAACTTTTGAGATGCGAATTGGTTATTCGTATTATTTGGATTCTTCAGGATATTGTCCTCATCACCGTAACGTTGTTAATTATTTCATCTAATATTTTTATTTTTATTCTTCTTATTTATTTTTTACCTCCATCAATCGAATCTGCCACTATGAGTGTTTTGTACATCGCTTAACCAATCGTTACCAAACTCGAATAAAATATCGATTATGATTTAAGTTAGAACTGATTTAATTTCAGGATATTTTGGTCAAAAGTCAAATTTACAGAAAAAAAAGTCATCTTTTTGTGGTAATTTTGCTTTTGTTCATCGTAGGGAATCGTTAGATGACCCATAGTGTAGACCATAAACTTTCTATGCTATGTGACCTTGACCTAAACTTTTGACCTTGACTTTGAAAATCTCGGTCGTCATCGGGTGAGAGCATTCAGCTGCAATGTGCTTTTGATTTTACGTATCCAAACGAAACCGAACTGTACTTAACAATTGTGTCAATATTAGAGCATCTGCGTTGAAAGTGTGTCCAATTTTGAACATCCCAATTATTCCAGCAGCTGAAAATAACCATGGTTAGCAGTGACGTGCAGAGAACTTTTTCAGAGTAGATGCTCAAGTAAAAAAAAAAAACACAGTGCCTCGTTGGGGCATAGGCCTATAATGCATTCCTCTGAAAAGGGCACTTTTAAAACAGGAGTAGAAGGGGCAGGTGCTTGGGCCTAATATCGTAATGCACATCATTCAAATGAGACGCTGCTTCAAAAAAATAAACACAACAAATACTTTTAAAAGTGATTTAGTCTCAGATATAAGAATAATATATCACATTTAGATAATTTAATTTTTATTTATATAAACTTTGGTATACGATATATATTTGTATATTTATATAGTTGTATTTATTATTCTAATATATATATATTACTGTTGGGACGATTAATTGGAATCGTAATCGAGAATCGGAAAAATCGGAACTTTTGGGGGTATCGGAATCTATATCGGAATCGAAAAAATGTGTGCCTATTTTCTGATGCCAAAAACGATTCCTGCAGTTATATTTTTCATTTGATTTTGTTTTCAACAAAATTTTCCACTGTTGGTAGCAATAATAAAATAATAAATATTTATCAATTTTAAATTAGCACTAAAACTAAAGTCTATAGACCACCCCCACACAAGTGTGTTTTTACGTTTGGGAATATATATGTGCAATTAACATGGGTTTTACGTTGCTCGGGAAAAATAACAATTATATAATTAAATATTTAGAGATTTATAAAAAAATCGGAATCGGTAATTGTATCGGAATCGGGAGAAATATTGGAATAGTCCCATAACTAATATATATTAACTGAAATTTTGAAATACCTTCAGATTACAGCTTGTATAATACTGTATATAAATATCAATATTAATATTTATAAGACAATCCCAATCAAATGAAAAAGCACTATATACGAGATAGAGCAATAATTTGGAATTAAATTCAGTAAATTAAAAAGTTTACGAAAAATTTATTTTTTAACAAGGAATACAAAATTTGTTGAAAATCCATGGATTAAGAAGAAACTTTAAAATATCGTATTTCTTGTTAAAAAATAAATTTCTCGTATTTTTTAATTTACGGAATTTAACTGCAAAATGTTCTTTTATATCTATCTATCTATCTATCTATCTATCTATATATATATATATATATATATATATATATATATAAATATATATATATATAATTATAAAACTCAAATGACCTTGTAACGAGTGATATAACCAACTTTCCGGATTACGACGTCCGATTGCGCATGCGCGCATAAACATTAACCCATAAAAACGTAAACAAATAAACACAAATCGCTTCTTTTGCAGATTTTGACCTGCGCACTGAAATATTAACGTCATTATTTCGAAATTATTATTTAACATGGCAACTATTCTTTATTACAATTGTACTGTCACTATTTTCTTACAACTAAACAACTTTAATCCGTTGACAAACATAAGAACAATTGTAGTAAAGCCAATACTACCACTACTACTACTCTCTATCCGTCTCTTTTCCTTCCTTCATTCCTTCCTTCTTTTTTAATTTTTGTTTTACATTTCTAGATATAAAATAGTTTTGTGAGAACGTTGAATTTGTTGATACATTTACTAGTCTATTTCAATATTAGTTTTATTTTATTTTATTTATTTAGGTTTTATTTTTTTTACTTCAGGTTTTATTAATTATTTTTTTTTTTAGATTTTAAGTTTCTATAACTTGGTTGAAGGATTCATACATTAATTCAATAGCTATATAACATACTGACCCAACGGGCCACGGGTAGTCTAGTATATATATATATATAACGCAAAACAAGTTATAAATAAGTCAATCTAAAAATATGTTTTATTTATGTTTAGTTGACTTAAATATAAGATCCACTTATAAATTAAATAACTGATTATTTTAAATTTTGGAACACAGCTATTAGGTCTAAAGGGTCTTAACTTGGGCTATATTTAGTTTAATTTAGTTTTATGCAAAAACGAAGTAAAAAGAGATGTAAATTTTGCTTCAAAATTTCAGATGCTTCCGATTTTTTAAAAATCTGAACAAATAATGAAATACATCACAAATTTCAATTTTTTAAATAGTTTTAGAGGCACAGTATGGGCACTATTTCATATTTTTAATTTTTAAATATATCAGATTTGCATTAAAATTGATCTATAGTTATTAGTACAAAGATGGAATACTGTTGCCATATCTGGGCAGGAGCTGCCAAAAACAGCCTATTATGCCTTGACAGAGTACAAAATAGACTTCGTGGCTTAGTGGGGGTGCCCTTTTCTCTACCCTGCAACCCCTCTCCCACAGAAGAGACGTTGCGAGCCTATCCTTGTTTTATCGTTATTTTCATGGCAGGTGCTCGTCTGAACTCCAATCCCTGGTCCCCCCTCGCCAATCTTTCACGAAAAACACCCGTCTAGCTGAATCCACTATGAAAAATTTCCCCCACTCTATATTTGTGCCTAAATCAAAACGCGGATTCCATGAACAAAGCTTCTTTCTTAGAACTGCACGCCTGTGGAACTCTGTTCCGTCTGCCTGCTTCCCTCCGGACTACAACTTGGATGTCTTCAAGTCTAATGTTAACAAATTCCTAATGAACCGCCCCCTTAAGTAAACACTCCATCAAATCTCCACACTAACGTAATGTACTTGCAATAACCCTTATCCCTGAGTGGCTTCCGGGCCTTGATAAGTGGTGATCACTGTGTAAAAAAAAAAAAATAGTAACCAATGGGCCAGGATGTTTTGTTTTCAATTTCTTCTTCTATCTGATTAAACTTTCAAACATTTTCTAAAATAGAAAACTGGGAATTTGTTCCAAGTTAGAATAAAGATTCTTGACATAATTTCGTTTTATTTTGCCTTGATTTTAATCTTCAAATCATAAAATGATCCAAACTTCCCCCACAGAACTTTTATGCTGATGAGGAGACGATATTCGGAAATATTTTAATTATTTCTTGGTGCATTTTTTAAATTTCTAAATATCGAATAAATAAAAGGATATCGTCTCCATGAAAACATGGACTTTGTTATGATCATAAGTAATATTTTAATCATGTAATGTACAATTGTCCGTGTACACATATACCCATATACAAATGTATTAATGCATATACACACATAGACAAAAATGAAATAATATAGGATAATAAGTTAGACTACAGGAGCCAACTTGCAGCATTAAGAAATTTATATATAAAGTTAAGTTGAAATTTTTTTAAGTCTTAATGCTGCAATATTTTAAGTTATAAATTGATTATATTTTTTACTAGAATATCTTGTCTTTTTCTTTTCAAATTTTAACAACTAGTCCTTTTACTTTTCTAAATTTAATTTTAACCATATTACTTTTCATCTCGCATTTTTCAGCATTTTTCCAAGCTTTGCTTTGAAATAATATTTTCTTTTTGTGTTCAATATCATACACATTGTCAACAATCCGTAAAAAATTATAACCAACTTCTTAAATTGACTAAATAAAAAAGAAAAGAAAAGAAGTAATTAAGTAAATAAAAAGAAACAAGGGACAGAAAAAAGAATTAACGGGCGACGTCGTAAGTGAAAGATTATCAGCCCTAGCACGGCAAAGAAAAGAGAGAAACAGAATTGACGGGCGACGTCGTGAAAGATTATCAGCCCTGATACGGCAAAGAGCATGTATCACTTTTGTAAACTTTCTCTATATAGCCCAACTAAGATGACATGCGAGCGCCGCTCACGTTCCTTGCTTATTGTGAAGACTTTTGAACACCATCAATATTTTATTATAACTTTTGTTTTCATAAACTAAAATTGAAAACTTTTATTTCAAAATATAGCTGAGAAGGTGACCTATGAACTGTAAAAATTGTTTGAAATTTGATCGCAAAACGAGTAAACGGTGAAGCTTTAACGCAGTTCTAAGTGAGTAAAACTAACACTTAACGATATACATTACCGTGTGTGTGTATATATATATATATATATATATATATATATATATATATATATATATATATATATATATATATATATATAACGTACTTAGCATTAAGACTTTATAAGAGTTTCGTCAATTTAGCCGATCATCAGAAGTGGAGCATATTGTATGCGTGTGTATTTTTGTGATCTATTTTCACATATGAAATATGTGTAAATAGAGAAATTCAAAATGTCGAGTGAACAAATCGAAATGCCAACGAGACGATATCTGTACATTTGTGTTTTATGTGCGAGTGTGTGCATTTATGTATTCAAGTTTGTGTGTGTGAAAAAACTGCGATGGAGATGATCTTAAAAATGATTTTTTTTTTCAGCCCTGGGGTTCCGTATTAGCACCCGTCTCGATATAATAAAGAGATGAAATTAGTCCACCCAGCCCATATTGCAGATGTCAGACAATTTTGCTTCGGGTCAATTTTACTTCATCATTTGGAAACCTCCATATTCGGGCGATAATGTATTTATATGGAAATGAGGATTTGGAATAGGCAAGCAGAAAAGGATGACACTGCCCATGAAGACGCGGAAAGCGAGAAGGAGAGAGAGATAGAGATTTTGAAATAATATGATAAACAGTATGACTAAAATTTTTATGATTACATCACAAATGAGTGTGAATGCGTGTGAGAATGTGTGGTTGACAAAGAGAATGCGTGTGCGTGTGTGTACGTGTGTGTGTGTTGATGAATGAGTTAGGATGTGAATTAAAAAGGACTGGCGAGTGCGTGTGAGTGTGTGTGTGTGATAAGAGCGAACTGGTAATAGTTATTAAAGGTAATATCTCGATGCCTCCGTTCAGTCTCGAAAGACAAAGGATACCCTCTGTGGGGGCAGCTGCGCGTAAAATTGTGAGGCAAGAGTTGTGCAATCTCCAACCACACCTCTCCTGAATCGGTACTGTTTGAATCTAGTAGCAAGGAAAAGACCAGGACGAATGGTAACAATGCCGAGATAAGCGGAGAGCACATACAACACCTAGAAATCCCAAGTTGCCACCTATTTAGTACTGACCAGGTTCGACGTTGCTTAACTTCGGTGATCCAAAGGGAACCGATGTGTCAACGTGATTATGCCGTATATAATAAAAATAAATTATTAGAATTTTGTTTTATAAAGGTAATAGTATGCATGTTAATAAGAACGTGTTTCTTTGTTTTTTTTGTTTGCTTTTTGTTTTTTGTTTTTTTGTGTTTTTGGTTGTTTGTTTTTGTTTTTTGTGTTTTTTTTGTTGTTTTCTTTTGTTGATATATTTTTGTTTGTTTTTTTGCATGATAAAGAGTGCGAGTGTGAGTGAAAAGTATGAGTGCGATAAAAGTAGAAGATTGGAGTGTGAAAGTATGAATTAGGGATTGTGTGCATGAGTGGAAGTGTTGGTTGGTGAGTTATTAAGGGTGATATTATTAAGGGTGACATTATTAAGGGTGAGTTATTAAGGGTGACATTATTAAGGGTGAGTTATTAAGGGTGACATTATTAAGGGTGACATCATTAAGGGGACATTATTAAGGGTGAGTTATTAAGGGTGACATTATTAAGGGTGAGTTATTAAGGGTGACATTATTAAGGGTGAGTTATTAAGGGTGACATTATTAAGAGTGAGTTATTAAAGGTGACATTATTAAGGGTGACATTATTAAGGGGACATTATTAAGGGTGACATTATTAAGGGTGACATCAAACCTAAATCAGAGCAAATGAAGTCAGATTGTGCTTCCTTTTAGGAAACATGTATCTGGCACCACATTGCAAACTAGGATCTGAAATCTGCAGCGGAAAAGGGAGAAAGGTTGGTCAAAAACAAAATCTGCAGGTATGACATCGAATTAAAGATCTGTGGACGCACAGAATGGAAACAAGAATCAGAAGCGAAAATAATACAATATGAAAGATTATTTTCGATATCCGATGCTTATCTGATAATAAACAACTGAAACGAATTAAATGAATGAAATATATAATGGAAAAATATACGTCAACTAAGACCACTGTGTATCTATTTATCTATATATGTAAAACTATAGATGCATGTATGTGTGTGTAACTATCTAACCGATAAACTCTTCAACTACTGGTCACATAAACTGAAATTAACAGGAAATTGTAATCATTCACCAAATATGGTTTATAACGAGTAAAACTTTTGTTTGGATGGTCAAAAAATAATGGGTACAGAAATAAGTCGGCAAGTTGAAATGGAAAATGTTCATTTCAACATGCCGACATATTTCTATTACTTCTGCGTATGCGCAAATTCATTGATAGTTTGAAGTGGTTCAATTTTAAATCTTTCTTATCTATCTGGCGATAGCACAAACGGTAGGGAACCCAGCTGCAGCGCTAAATGTTTTGACTTTGATTCTAACTGATAGCATCCAAGTCATATTTTTAAACTTTTGAAATCAGTACTATAATATTTAATAAAGAATTGGCTCTGTAATAATAAATACGAAATATGGTTGAATTAAAAATATATTTAAACCTATTCTAAGATCGGACTAGGCTGTGCGCCACCCTTTCGCTAATCTACTTAATAAAAATACGCTATTTATAAACCTTTTACATTTCCTTTAACGCTATTTATAAACCGCCGTTTCTTATTTTGCTACAAAATCGTATTTATACTGAACTTCAAATTTACATTATTGACAAATAATATATAATATGTATTTTTCTTTTACACAGTCGAGGATAAGAGTTAATGGGTATACATTAGTCAATGTGATTATAGCGTAATAAACATAAGTAGTGGAAATTTTGTAAATTAGATAACTTATGGATACGGTTCATCAAGAACTTGTTTACGTTGGACTTGAAGATAATCAGATTGTAGTCAGCTGGAAAGCATTGGTTACAAATGTGCATATGCTAGATATGCAAGCACCTTATTTCACAAAATTCCATAGTAAAACTTTTTTCACAATAGATAGTATCAATTAAAAATATTATAAGCGCATATTAAAATACACAAATGTCTCATGCATACAGATAAATTGAATGCCTACTAGACACCATCCTCGGGTGTCTTCGGTCTTTATGTACAAGGTTTTACCAGAGGTCCTGACATGAGGATACTTCTTAAAAAGCTATGAACAATGAGGAATTAATTTTAAAAAAATGGGTAAAAATAAATGTACATACTAGCAGGTCGGTATCAAGGATAAAAAAAATACCCCTCAACCCGTTTATACAACAGGCGGGAAGAAGTATGTAATGGCGTAAACATTCTCTCTTCTGGAAGTGGCATTATAATCATGACAGAGGCCAACCAGTGTCAGCCACTATCACCACCACTGCAATAACCAACAATCAGAATAATAGATGGTTAAAAGCTCAACCATGGTCAGTTGTAGAAAAGAAGGCCCTAAGTTTTTTTCTTTTTTTTTTTTTTTCTTAAGAAATCTTTTTTGTCAAATATGCTATCATTAACCAATACTGTTTACTTATATTTAAAACAAAAAAAGATAAAGTCACCCATGAAAACGAGAACTTTCCAAATTTAAACCTTGAACTATTATCTAAACTCAAAAACACGGTTTGTTCTCTGCAGTATGCATTATTTTGAACTAGTGTAAACTTAATATGTAACCCAAACGGCATTACTCTAAAACAGTTTTTAAATGAGTTCTTCAAATCTAAATTAATACAAAATAACCCGACTTCACAAATTGATAAAAGTTCCATTATTGGATTTTAATTATAAGGTGAAGCTCGAAGATTCTAACTCGAGGTAGATAAAGCCAAAAACATCCACTAATTAATATGGGAGGGGAGACTATTTTTAAATATCGTCCTAAATTGGTAAGGGAGAAACAGATTTAATAAGTCCCTCTTACCTATCTTTTTTTTTTTAATTGGAGAGTAGATAATGCACAGTGGATGTGTTATTGGCAGCTCTAGTAACTCTCGCTTCTCCTTTTTAGTCCCTCAGTCCTCATTTCCAATGAGTGATTTTTCTGACAAAGGGTGAAGAAAAAGCTACTCTCCAGCTCGGTAGTACTTCGTGAACAGTAGTCTGAGATGTTGGAAATTTTCTGCTTCTATGTCTATCCTTGTGGCCATGTCACTAGTAAGGGTGCTGGAGGTAAACGTTTCATCTGACTGACGTTATCAGCCTGATAGTCAGGGACCCGAACCACTAAGGCGACTGTCCTATCAGTAGGTGCGAAGTACTGGGGCTACTGTATTGCCATTTGGTGAATGGGCTCTGGACCATGCAGTAATTTCTGGTAGGGCCTCTCGATGCCATACTAGTGGGTAATTGTTACAGCTTTTGCTTATCATGTACTACAAAAAACCAATTTCCTGTCTTTTCTCTCTTACTTTCCCTCTCTGTCCTGCTCTAACCAAGTATGCCGATCTGCTCCACAAATCCCAAAATCTTAACATGAAATATCTCCAGAAAAAAAAACACGAATAAACCTAGAACCCCATCTTTCAACGTAGACCCTTACTACCATGTCTCCTTCTCCAACATCAGGGGTCTACGTTCCAACCTTCCAGAGGTTGAAACCAATTACAGGAGACGAAACCGGACATATTCTTTCTAAGAGAAACTGGAATAGGGCCCTCCACTTCCCTAGATGAGTTCATATTAAAAGGATACTCTTACTTAACATCTAAATCTGATCACAAAATCGCCATGGGCATGGAATATGTGCCTACATTAAAGATGGCTTCCCATATGGCAGGGATATCTCTACAGAAGACCCTAATTTACCTTATATGTACTTCGTGGCGCAGTTGATAGAGACATTGAATCTCTACAGTTCCAGATGAACATTGTCTGAAGATAGCGGTTTCAATCCCACCCAAAGCGTGCCAGAGGTTTACTTGGCCAAAAATGTGGTGAGACGACAACAACTACGGATGGCGGTGATGGCTGAGAATGCAGTTAAGAGATTCGAAGTTCCTATCCGTCGCGGTTACCACCTGACGAAGGCCAGAGGAATAGTTGGCCGAAACGTTGTGAATAAACAAACCAATAAAAGATGAAAAACAACTAATAAAGATGAGAATAATAGTCCGAAATAAAATAAATTAATCTCCAAAATGAATTCCAATTAAGGAATAATATATATAAGAATTGTATCAGTAATGAAGGATTTCTCCTCCATTAACCAAGACCAAAAAATGGGGGATTTAAGTCACTGGAATGCTGAAACTGTTAGTACACTCAGACATTCATGTTGAAGCAAGGGTTACCTAATTCCTAATCGTGTTAATGTTTTTATGTATTACTTTCGAAAAGCTGCTGAAACAGTTTATGATTTAAACATTACTTTATTTCAAGTATATTTAAAGCAGTGGGTTACGGGATATAAAGTCAGTCCCGGAAATTACTCAAACCGTTTACGATTTAAACATTACTTTATTTCATTTTAACAGTGGGGTGGGGGATATTAAATCAGTCCCGAAAATGGGTGAACCCGTTTACGAATTACACATTGCTTTATTTCATGTATATTTTTAAAATTGGGGTGGGAAATATGAAGTCGGTTCCGGAAATGGCTGCAACCATTTACGTCTTGGACATTACTTTATTTAATGTATATTCTTAACAGTAGGATGGGAGATAAGAAGTCGGTCCCGGAAATGGCTGAAAAAGTTTAGGATTTATACATTACTTTATTTTATATATATTTTCAACAGTGGGGTGGGGATTATAAGTCAGTTCCAGAACTGGCTGAAACAGTTTACTATTAAGACATTACATTATTTCATGTATATTTTTAGCAGTGGGTTTGGGATATAAAGTCAGTCCCGGAAATGGCAGAAACAGTTTACGATTTAAACATTATTTTATTTAATGTATATTTTTAAAAGTGGCTTGGGGATATAAAGTCAGTCCCGAAAATGACTGAAACAGTTTACTATTAAGACATTACATTATTTCATGTATATTTTTAGCAGTGGGTTGGGGATGTAAAGTCGCTCCCGGAAATGGCTGACACAGTTTACCATTTAGACATTACATTATTTCATGTATATTTTTAGCTGATGGTTTGGGATATAAAGTCGGTCCCGGAAACAGCTGAAACAGTTTACTATTTAGACATTACATTATTTCATATATATTTTTAGCAGTGTGTTGGGGATGTAAAGTCGGTCTCGGAAATGGCTGAAACAGTTTACTATTTAGACATTACATTATTTCATGTATATTTTTAGCAGTGTGTTGAGGATATAAAGTCGGTCCAGGAAATGGCTGAAACAGTTTACGATGTAAACATTACATTATTTCATCTATATTTTTAGCAGTGTTGAGGATATAAAGTCAGTTCCGGAAATGGCTGAAACAGTTTACTATTTAGACATTACATTATTTCATGTATATTTTTAGCAGTGGGTTTGGGATATAAAGTCGGTCCCGGAAATGGCTGAAACAGTTTACTATTTAGACATTATATTATTTCATGTATATTTTTAGCAGTGTGTTGAGGATATAAAGTCGGTCCAGGAAATGACTGAAACAGTTTACGATTAAAACATTACTTTATTTAATGTATATTTTCAACAGTGGGGTGGCGGGCATGGCGTCAGCCCAGGGATTGAATGAGATGTGCAAATATATACTATCAGAAAGCGTCGCCCAGTATTGAATGGGATAGGTGGAAAACATATAGTAGCAAAATACCCAGCGTCGTCCGGGATCGAATGAGTTAGGTGAACGATATATATTAGCATAATATGCGGCGTCACCCGGGATTGGATGAGATAGGTGAAACATATATACTATGATATTACCCAGAATTTATTTATTTGTTTGTAATGAAATCATCAGCCCAGGCAATATAGCGAAGTTATTATTTAAGTAAGAGGGAGCGACATAGTGGGTTAAAGTTATGAAAATTATTGTCGAAATAAGTAACATATCCAAGAATTATGAAAAATTATGAAATGTGAGTTACTTGATTGGTGCATTTGTAATGATATAATAAGCCCAGACAATATATCAAATATATTATATAAGTAGGAGTGAGAGGCATAATGTGGGTTTTTAATTATAAAAATTATTGTCGAAATTAGTAACATATCCAGGATAATGAACAAAGATTATTGTGTATTTATAATAAAATAATCAGCCCAGGAAATATATCAAAGTAATTATGTTAGTAAGAGAGGGCGATAAGGATGCTTTAAATTATGAAAAATAATTGTCGAAATTAGTAACATATCCAAGAATTATGAAAAATAATAATGTTATTTAATGCATTATTGTGTTTGCAATGAAATAATCAGACCAGACAATATATCAAAGTTATTATTTTAGTAAGTAGGGCGATGATGTGGGTTAAAATGATGAAAAATGGTTGTCGACATTAGTAACATATCCAAGAATTATGAAAAATGATGAAATGTGAGTTAATCGATTGGTGTGTTTAAAATGAAATAATCCACCCAGATAATATATCAAAGTTATTATTTTAGTAGTGGGGGGGTTGATAATATAGGTTAAAAATATTAAAGATAACTGTTGAAATGAGTAACATATCCAAGAATTAAGAAAAATGATGAAGTTTGAGTAAATTGATAGTTGTGTTTTTTATGAAATAATCAGCCCAGACAATATATCAAAGTAATTTTTTTAGTGAGAGAGGCCAACGAGGATGGTTTAAATTATAAAAGATTATTGTCGAAATTAGTAACATATCCAAGAATTACGAAAAAATGAGGAAATATTAGTTAATTGATTGGTGTGTTTGTAAGGAAATAATCAGCCTAGGCAATATATCAAAGTTATTATTTAGTAAAGAGGGAAGGGCGAAAATGTGGGTTAAAATTATGAAAAATGATTGTCGAAATAAGTAACATATCCAAGAATTATGGAAAATGATTAAATGTGATTTCATGCATTAGTGTGTTTGTAATAAAATAATAAGCCCAGACAATATTTCAAAGTTATTATTTTATTAAGGAGTTATTATTTACTTAGGAGGGAAGGGCAATAATATGGGTATACATTATGAAAAATGATTGTCGAAATTAGTAATATACCCAAGAATTATGAAAAATGATGAAATGGAGGTTAATTGATTAGTGGGTTTGTAATGAAATAATCAGCCCAGCAAACGTATCAAAGTTATTATTTTAGCAAGGTTGGGCGACAACGTTGGCTTAAATTATAAAAAAATATTCTCGAAATTAGTAACATATCCAAGAATTACGAAAAATGATAGAATGTGAGTTGATTGATGTGTGTGTTTGTAATGAAATAATCAGTCTAGATAATATATCAAAGTTATTATTTTAGTAAGGTGCCCGATATAGTGAGTTTAAATGACGAAAAATTATTGTCAAAATTAGTACCATATCCAAGAATTATTAAAAATGAGGAAATGTGAATTAATTGATAGTTGTGTTTTTTTTATGAAATAATCAGCCGATACAATATATCAAATTTAATATTTTAGTATAGGGAGGGGCAATAATGTGGGTTGAAATTATGAACAATTATTGTCGAACATATTCAATAATTATGAAAAATAATAAAATTTGAGTTAATTGACCGGTGTGTTTGTAATGAAATAATCAGCCCAGGAAATATATCAATTTATTATTTTAGTAAGGGGGCAGTACAGTTTTAATAAAAAAACTAGAATATGATTGTGCCTTCATTCATGCTGAATAGAACGCTCACAGCATACCCAGCAAGAATATATTGCATTGGAAAAATGCTGCTGTGGAATTTCCACAGGTCCCGCTAGTACTAATGATTACTACAATACTATCTCATTGATTACTCTACGCGCAATAACCCTTATCCCTGAGTGGCCTTCGAGCCTTGATAAGTGGTGACCCCCATGTAAAAAAAACAACAAAAAACGTACTTATCCACCGTACTGTATACCGATACTCTATGGCTGACTGGGATAGCTTCCGTACATTCATCTCTGATCTACCTCTGCATTCCATGTTTAAAAAGGATGTGTCCTCTATAGTATCAGACCTGACCGAATGGTTAATTGTAGCCATAGACTGATTCTCACCATATAAAAAATTCCAACAAAAACCTAACAGCCAGCTATGGTCCTTCCCAGAATGTGCTGCTGCCATCGCGCATAGAAATCACTTTTTCCATAGCTACCAACGTAATAGATGCACTGAGACTAAAGCTGCTTTCAGGACTGCTACCAACCACTGTAAAAGAGTAATAAAAAATGCAAGAGAGCTATATGCTCAGTATGTTAAATACAAGGTAGCTGAGCAGCGGCTTGGTTCCCACCAGTTTTGGCAAATGACAAATAGGATCCTGAGCAGAAGCGTGCGTTCTATCCCAACCATTATCAATGGACCAGAGGTCATCTCGTCAGCATAAGACAAGGCCAAATTATTTGCCAACTTTGCAGCAAATTCTACCCTATGCGACGAAGGCCATCAACTCCCCATATTTCCTCCTATAACACACAACACACTATGCAACATTCAGATATTTGTGCATGAGGTCGTCAAAAACCTTGATTCCAGTAAAGTAACTGGCCCTGACGGCATTCCAATTATAGTGTTAAAAAAGCTTCAACCAGAACTTGCCCCCATACTTACAAAACTGTTTAAGCGTTGCCTTCAGGAGAATTGCTTCCAACACTCTGGAAAACCTCATCAGTATGCCTTGTGTTTAAGAATTCAGGTGATAAGTCATCTCCCTCTCAGTACAGACCAATATGTCTCCTGTGTGTTATGAGTAAGTTGCTGGAATCCATATTAAATAGAGAAGCAGTCAACCACCTCAGCAGAAATAACCTTCTTAGTGACACACCATATGGTTTCCGTTCTGCTAGATCTACAGTAGATGTGCTGACGGTTATATCTCATATGATTAGCGAATTTCTCGACAAAGGCTTCCTTTCTAGGGCAATTGCTCTTGAAATATCAAAAGCCTTCGATAAAATATTGCATAAAGGCCTACTTCACAAGATTTCGAGCTACGGTATAACTGAAAATGTTTTCTCAATCATTAAATCATTTCTCTCTGATAAGCTCTTAAGAGTAGTGGTTGATGGGTAGAAATCAGAGGTCTGTAGTATTAATGCTGGAGTTCCTCGGGAGTCCAACCTGGGCCCAACTCCTGATATACATCAATGATCTCCCTAAACACATACTTAAATCATTCGTTGACATCTATGCTGATAACTTGACCATCTATGGCAACACATCAAAGGCTGTAAATGACAAGGTTCTCACTAATTCTCTCTCTTCTGATCTTGAGCGCATGGTACAGTGGGGGAAGAGGTGGCTGGTTACTTTTAATGAATCTAAAACTAAGCTTCTATCCTTACATCATCAATGCTCTGATCCCCATTTGGCATCAATTCGGCTCTCATCTTGGGGAGGCTCCATGTTTTGACAAGCTTTTGGGTTTGACCTTTACTCCTCATCTGAAATGGAACACGTACATCAGGTCTGTTGCCAAGGTCGCTGAGAAAATGGTGTTATCCTTTTACCACTCCAGAAGATATCTCACTACTGATGCAATTCTCTATCTGTATAAAAGCCAAGTACGTCCAAGGATGGAGTACTGCTGCCACATCTGGGTAGGAGCTGCTAAAAACAGCCCATCCTGCCTTGACATAGTACAAAATAGACTTCGTAGCTTAGTGGGGAGGCCCTTTTCTCTTCCCTGCAACTTCTCCCCCACAGAAGAGACGTTGCGAGCCTGTCTCTGTTTTATCGTTATTTCCATGGCAAGTGCTCATCCGAGCTCCAACCTCTGGTACCCTCTCTCCAATTTTTCACCCGTCTAGCTGAAACCACTGTCAATAATTTTCCCCACTTTATCTGTGCCTAAATCAAAACGTAGATTCCATGAACAAAACTTCTTTCTTAGAACTGCACGCTGTGGAACTCTTTACCGCTTGCCTGTTTCCCACCTGAGTACAACTTTGATGTCTTCAAGTCCAACATAAACAAATTCCTGATGAACCGCCACCTTAAGTAATGACATCTTATCAAATCTCCAATACTTACAAATACTACAACACTATCCCATTGATTACTGTACACGCGATAACACTTATCTTCGAGTGGCTTCTGGGACTTGATAAGTGGTAACATCTATGTAAAAAAAAAGTTTGAAAAGTGGCGTAAAACTTCAAATGCAAGAAGATTAGGAAATCTTACCTCCCTGAAGAGAAGAGAAATATACTACTTTCCCATCTATGGTCTCTTGTTTCCGAGATGGGCCGATATACCTCGGAAGGCGAGAGCACTCTCAAAAGAAGTGAAGCGCTAAGGGAAGTGGAAGAGATTACCTCCCCATCAGGGAAGAAGATACCAGGCAGAGACAGGAGGATAGATTGGAGAGGAAAGAAAAATGGGCTATGGAATATGCTCAAACGAAACACGAAAAACAAAAACAGATGATAGAGACCTGGAAGGAAATATAATCTCATCTATGGCCAGGCAAGAGAAATGCTCCCCAAAAATAACTTGCCAAAAGTATAACAGCAGGATTTTGTTGTGAGGCTAGATCACATGGAATCGAAAATGGCAGACTTCATAAGAAACAATAAATAATTAAAAATTCTATTATAATTTCCGCAATATTCATCACTGATAGACGCACCACATCTCTTATGAATTAAAAAAAAAAAAAAAAAAAGAAAAACTATAAATGCTAACAGGCCGACGCCCAGGATAGAAAGACGCCTCAACCTGTTTTTACTCCAGACGGCAATAAGTAATCGTGGAAACCTTCCTATCTCTGGAAGTGACATTCCAGCCATTACAGAGGCCAAACAGGATCAACCATCCTACGACCCCCCTCCCGGTTTCCATCATTTGTAGCAAACAAAAAAAAAACTGATCATGGTCTGCTGCTCACTAATCAAAGTTTGTCAAAATAGAGTGAAACACTAAATGAAATCATGACAAAGAAGATTAAAAAAAAAGTCTGCCACGGAAATAGCTAAAAAGAACTGCCAGAAATAAACAAAGACATTTTAGAGTAGAAAATTGCAAGAACGGGCCAACTAACAACGTGCGTAATATTTTCTGGAAAGACTATCTCACGGATATCTAAATTAAGAAGGTTTTGTAGACAGACCCAAAACAGGATCATTCCACCATGACTAGGGGAATGTGATAATGACTACCAAGATCAAAGCTTGATAGCCAATGCTTCTCAAAACTTAGCGCATTCAGTAATGACAAGTACATATTTTGCTACACAGTAGAGAGTACGAGCAACCTGAAATTCAATTGCAAAACACTGCGACGTCTATTATACAATTCTACAAAATAGAGTGTGTAAATAAGTCCACTGTACTATATGTAAAAAAAAATGAATATTCAATGTAGCAACAAGTTCTGGGAACATATATCAGAAAGAACTGTAAGAAATACGGCATACACCATCTACAGGATGAAACGATAAAATTGTCGCCCTAAAGAAAACAACACTACAGCTTTATTTTAAAACTTTTATTCAAACCATCAATTCAGATAACTTGATTATGTAGTAGAGCTAACATTTATTCAATATAGCTGTCTTCAGCCTAAATCAACGCCCCGATACGGGTCTGGAACTGGGAGCATGCCTTTTCCACAAGCACCGGCGGAAACTCGGCGAATACTCAGTGGATAGCGGCAATTGGGCTGGCTTTGGTGTTATAAGGGGGTCATGTTGGGGATGTTCTCGACGTATGACCACATGAAGTAGTCCAGTGGGTTCATGCAAAGGGAAGAGGCTGGTTGGTTGTTTTTGTTTTACGGCATATCAACCCTTTTCGGGTTATTTAATACCGAATCCAAAGATTTTGAAGAAAAAAATTTTTAATAGAATATATTTGTTGTTTTCACGTCGGTTTCAATTTAATCCATAGTTGGGACCCTAACAGATACTACCACTCCGGGTCAGAGTGGACCTGGGAGCAATGGTAATTAAAGGATGGCTCCACACTCCCCAAAGCCCACAAGCTGGGGCCTCACCACTGGATATAGTTTAAGGTCATATCCAGGACCCTCATTGAGGGACTTTTACCCTCTGCAGGGGGGCAGTCGGCGTATTCTAATGCCCCACCGACAGGGCCAGGGGGAAGAGGTAGGTCAGTGAGAGAAGGGTACAAAGTCGTAACACTCCTTCTGAAGCCAAAGTCTGCCAGCGGCCACCTGGTTGCACCAGAGAATCACCACATTCTTCAGCATATTCAGGTACACTTGGACGTTGACTTTCAAGCCGACTTCGAAGATGTGAAGTGGTATAATTTGTCCCTCACTTGAAACCACACCAATGACCATAACCGCGACCGGAAACTTTGTTTTCCTCACCCTGTGCACGTCCCTATTATTCGTGGGAATCCAGCGATGAATTTTGAGGGTTCTGACAATGGTCCTGTTGTCATACCTTGAATCAGTAGAGAGCATGAGCTTTACAGCGGCGCATCTCCAATCTCGCTCGTTAAACATTGTGTTACTTTCAGACATGATAGAAGACTCCTATCGATCTAGACCTACGAGAAGAATGTCTGCAACAAAAAAAAAAGAAAAATAGAAAAAAATGGAAATGGAATATGGTGTTTTTTTTTCTAGGACGACACTTTTATCGTTCCACCCTGTATTATAACTTTGCAATGCTTACATCTATATACCTAGAAACCAGTGCTCTTAAACCTGATATAGTTATATAGGACAAGTGGAAGAAACTAGCAACCATAGTGAAGTCTTAATGATGCTTAAACAAAACTGAAAAGAAGACGATAATTAAATATCAATATCTTATGTAAGACATTGAAACGAAACTGGTATGTTATGAATACAACCACCATTTCAGTAATCATGCGAGAAACCGGACAAGAAAAAAAATTCAAAAACTATCTGGAGCACGTGGTGAATCAAGTGGAAGAGAGATTTTTTTTTTTTTACATAGGCATCACCACATTATCAAGGCCCAGAGGCCACTCAAGGATAAGGGTTAAAGAGTGTACAGTAGAAATTGGACATTATAGTAATCATTAGTAATGAAAATTTGGTAAAGTTGATAACTTATATGGAACGGCTCATCAAGAACTTGTTTACGTTAGACTTGAAGACAACCATATTGTAGTCAGCCGGAAAGCAGGAAAACGGAAGACAATTCCACAGGCGTGCAGTTCTAAGAAAAAAGCTTTGTTCATGGAATCTACGTTTAGGTTTAGGCACAGATAAAGAGTGGGGAGAATTATTGATAGTGTTTACAGCTAGACGAGTGTTTCTTGTGAAAGTTTGGCGAGGGGGGACCATAGATTGAAGCTCATTCGAACACTTTCCATGAAAATAACGATACATCAGAGACAAACTCGCAACATCTCTTCTGTGAGATAAAGGTTGCAAGGAAGAGAAAAGGACATCTCCTACGAGGCTACAAAGTCTATTTTGAACTCTATCAAGGCAGGCCAAGTCCTTTCTAGCAGCTCCTGCCCAGATGTGGCAACAGTATTCCATCCTTGGACGTACCTGGCTCTTATATAGATAGAGAATAGCATCAAGCAGAGATTCAAGCAATTGCGCTTAAAGGGACAATCAGAATTCTAAGAATATCTCTCGGTTGGAGTCTCTAAAATTGCGGGTGAATTTCTGCTATTTGAAAGCATGTTCATCCCTTACAAATACAAAAGAATAAGAAATATTTTTAAAAAAATATATTTTTAAATGCATAAAAATGTAAAAATTAAAATCTCTCTTTTCCGGTTTCAGAAACAAATAATGTCGATTTCAAATTCTTTTAAACCACATTTTAATTTTTTCATTCCAATTCTACTTTTTAGTTGTTTATTTTAGCCTTTAGCGACTTATTTCCATTAAGTATTTGTCCATGATTTGTTTTGTTTTGTTTATGATTTTTTTTTGTTTTGTTTTGTTTTGTGTTCGAGGTATTTTGTTTTGTTTTTGTTTTTAATGTGTTCTGTTTTTCGTTTTGGTCAGACAATTTTAAATGGGTGGTATAAATTTAAAATCGTTGAATAATTTTACTTGGGGGAAGATGTTTGAAAACAAAAACTGCTCTACGTATTCAATGCGAGGCAAACAATTGTTTATCAAGATTAAAATTCTTACGGCACAAAAGAAGAGATCTAATCTTAAAAAAAAAATAAAGATGCGAAACGTAATTGCAAACTAGGGAACGATTTTAAATACAAGATTATATATGTGTGTTTGTTTGTCTAAGCGGTATTTTTTCATTTAAATAAAATTTATTAAAAATAACACAGAGATTCTATTTAATGATACTTTTTATTTTTTCGATTATTTTGTGTTAAAAAATGGAAGTCTCAAATATGTCACCAACGTTTTCGGATCAATGTCGAATCAGTTCGAATGATAAAAGCAGATGAAGGAGAAAGCTGTGGGGAAAGGAAGGCAAGAATTTCAACAGCAGCTGCGTCGGGTTCCAACTCATTTTTCTGTCGTTCCGATCAGGTAACTTTGGTGTGGGTTGATGTCTCCGCAAGTCCTGACCGTTTACGGGAGTACCAAGCGAATGAAATGCACTCTTCATTAGAAGCTCCGTAACATAATGTCGAAATGTCATAGTCGGCCGGACATCTCTCATTCCATACTATATTTGATTAATCAAGAAATACAGTCTGACGTTGCCCGAGCGACCCATCAACTGATAGAAGGTAAACACAAGTTGAAATTAGACAGTCCGAGCAATTCGAGACACAACACTTGAATCGTGTTTAAGTCGGTAAAATGTATTCTCTTTCAAACGACTATAAATAAGGAAATGTTTCTTTTCTTGAATAGAAGGGGTGGCGTCTTCATTTCTGAATAGGGGATTTTCTTTAATTTGCAACTCAATGGATAACCGTCGTCAAATAACTGCTTTTCTGAGTTTTAAGAAAATCGAATCAACTTGATTCATTTAGGATGTTGACAACCTACACGCATTCCTTCGCGTAAGTATCCAATGTCTTTCTAGAATGATGATGATGATGATGATGATGATGATGATGATGATGATGATCATGATGATGATGATGATGATGGTGATGGTGATGGTGATGGTGATGATGATGATGATGATGATGATGATGATGATGATGATGATGATGATGATGATGATGATGATGATGATGATGATAGCCACTTGGCACTTCTTAGACGCAATCTTTGCATCGCGGTTAGTACGCAATCTCTTTGGTCGCTGACTATCTCTGCTCGGCATTGGGGGGGGGCTTTTCAAGTTTATTTCTTTGCCTCCTTCTCGTTTTACTACAATTATCTCGCATACTTTATTTTTCACGACTGATATTTCCGTCATTCATGATAATACTAATATAAGTTGCTCCTTCAGATTTTTGTTTTGAAGATGTTTAGAAAAAACTGTCACTCAAAGCTGGCAGAGTCGCTACAGTGCGTGGATCTTCGAAGTTTGTGTGTGTGTGTGTGTGTGTGTGTGTGTGTGTGTGTGTGTGTGTGTTCAAAAATAATGTGAAAGGAAGATAATTTTTGAATTTGTTTCGAAAAGTGAATGTGCTTTTTGTTTTTGTTTTAAAGAAAGTGTTCAGACGATGTTCGGGATAAATTTATTTTTGTGTTGAAGTTACAATAAAACATTTTTTTCTTTTGCTTTTTTTTGCGTTTTGAAAAAAAGGACAATTGAACTTTGTGGCACCGTGTGAAGCTTTATTTTTTTGTGTGTATTTTGCTTAGGACAATGCTGTAATGCATGTAAATGTGTAATCTTGTGATGTATTATATATGTTTGTATTTGTTTCTGGACGGTCGCACGAGGAACAAAAATAGAATAAAGTAAGAGAAATCAATGGGTGAGCAAAAAAATGCAAAAGATTAGACTTAAGTTACAAGGGTGTGTTATGTGGCGGCAAGTTATTTTATTATTTTCGGGAGTTATTCGCGAAAAAAATTTAATTACGTTTCGAGGATTTTTTTTTACCGCAAGTAGGATATGAATGAGGCATGATATTGAAAGCTCCACGAATGGAAATCCGGTTTTTTCCGCAAGCTATGGGCCTAAGGGCCGGTTGCAATTCCCAACCTTGTAGGAAAAGATGTTTTCCCATATAGCATAAGAAGGCGGACATTCCCGTCCAGTGTGAGCCGAGGCTAATTGCGACGATCCACTTTGGGGAACACAAATCAATGCTTTCCCCAACATAGTGTATGAGACGGAAGGATATAATGGCGAATCACATGAGGGAGATGAGAGAAGAAAAAAAGGAGAAGAAAATAAAAAGCCGTCAAGATGTAACAAGTAATATTTTAAATGATTCCCAGTGAAAAAATATGTCATACCAAGTCTATGAACATATGTTATATTAAGTTTTTTTTCTGTGAAGTATGTATGTGGGATGTTTTTAGTTTTGTGTTCTGCTCACTCCGGCGAGAATATTGGAAAAATGACGTAAGCTTCCGAATAATAGTTAAGAGTTTAGAAAGCATGTTTTCTATTGTGTATATTGTGTATAGGTTATAAGGGTCATAATTAGAAATGTGTGACGTTTTCCGAACACTTATGCCGGCTTGCTGGGAATCCAAAGCTTAAAAGTCCGAGTGAATCATTACGATAGCAGGTACTTTGTGTTATTGCGTGGGCTGATCACGAGAGATAGATATGTAAAGGGTTTTCTGTTTTGATCCCCAAAAACATAGATGTGAACGGATTTAATGATTGATGGGAAAGATGACTAAGGAAAAGAGGTTTTAAAAAAGCCAGAGAACGAGGTGTCGTCGAGTTGGGAGAGAGGCAAATGTGTTTTTATTAATTATGGCAAAAAGGGTGGCTGGATAAAAGCAGCCGAGATCGGTCCTGGGATGAGTAACTCACACCCAAGGGTTAATACAATGAGTCCGGAATAGAAATCCGGTCTAATAAAGAAAAAATAATAAAGATGGAGTCTGGCCTTTTTCTTAACCGACGGGGTGTACGAAAATCTAGGGATTATTGTTGTGAAAAATCGTAGAGTAGCAGGTGTAGTAGAAAATTGTACGAATAGTTTTGAAAAATGTAAATTTTTAGAAATATAGGGATTAAAGAACGTGAGATAATGGGTCCTACATAGAACAGACAAGCAGTTGTGTCCAGTGCAATATATAGAATTGAGAATCGTGGTTCATTGTTTTAGATTAGAAATTATTAAGTGCAAATGGGTCTGTAGCGGACGTAGCTGTAAGTTGTTGTTTTTTTTTTACCTTATGTGGCACAACAATATAAAGAGATGGTTTTAACACACGTTAACAATGCGTGATGTGCTGAGTGAAACGTCACAAGTTCTTTCGTAAAACGCGATGATTCCGGTATCGAGAGACTCTGTTTTGGACTGCAGAGAGAACGGATCGGAAAAGTTGGTTTCTGGATCCACCTGGACGGACAACTTTCTCGTAAAAGCGACGAGACACAAATGGAGATTGAGATCATAGCAGGATAGAGACACCATCCTTTCTTAAGTTAGTGTTAAGTTAGTGTTAAGTTAGTTTTAAATAAGTGAACTGGTGACGGGAGGTTCGATCGGGATAACATCCAAATAGCTGAATAAATAAACTAATTTTTTTTCACATCAAACGAAGACTTGCGTTTGTCATTTGTGCTGAAAAGTGTTTGTTTCAGAGCCGGATGAGCAGAGAGAACGGGCGACATGAAAAGGACATGCGAACGAGATAAAGAAAAAAAAAGGTACGTTCGATTTTAATTTTAATTGTAATGAAATAAAAATCAGTTCAAATACTGTAGACGTCTTTTAGAAGAACAGTAAACCAATTATTAATGAAACGTCTCACATAATTACCTGCCACGTGGAGAACACGTTTGTGTTATGCAAAGAGAAGCTAACGAGTTCTGAATATTATAAGTAAAAATAAAACACAAATACGTCACAAATTTGATGGCACGTATATACACACTCATTATACATCCCATTCGGCTATATAATAGTAATAGAGTTTAAGTATGTTCATTTCGGCTGGTGCCATGTACGTTTACGTGTGTGTAAATAGCGTGCCTTTGTATTGTTAACCAGTAAGTGCGTCTATGAATAAATGTGTGTTTAGTGAGCAGCGTGTGTGCATTTCGCTGGTCGTACAGTAATCCGTATATGCCTCGTGTAATTCATATATGCCTCGTATTCGAATTCAAAAAACCGTTTGCGAGAGGATAGGTTGTGACATATGCACTTGTGTTCTTTTATTGATTTTGTTTTTAATAAAGCAAAAAAGGGCCAAAAACACTGTGTTTGGATTTTTATAGTACACGAGACAGTTTTAGATGAATATTTCTTGTACTGTGATTGGTTGAAAGTCGATATAGAAAAAATAAGATTAACTGCCGTTGTTTCTTCTAATAACATTATATTTAACTAAAGAAATAATTAGAGATTCCACAAGTGTCTTCTTTATCTGTTGTATATTGCTGATGTGCTTTTGGTAATCTCAAAATTCTTTGTTTAAATTTATGATTATTTCTATTGTTGGACATCCGGCGTGAACGAAAACCCCAGGATATTATTGTTTGGACAAAACAAATAAGCCTAAGTGTATTTTAGTTCACAGTTCACCATCAACACAGCAGTGACATTAGATGAAATATAAAAATAAGCGATTCAATCTTTTAAAAAGGGTATGAATGGTGAGTATGTATATACGAACACACTGCAAGTTTCAAAAATAGGTTTGATATAATTGTATAAAAACATTACTATTGTTCTTGTATGATTTGGGGTTTCCTTAACTTCTATACAAATAATTTTTTTGCGAAGAAACGATGCTTCTTATATATACATAGATAAACAAATAAAATTGTCTATGTTACATACTTTTCCTCTAATTTGAATGTGCGTTGTTGCTTTTTTTTGGTTTGTTTGTTTGTTTGTTTGTTCTCTGTATGCATGTGTAATTCATTTGTTCTATTCTTTCATCGTGGCAGTGTAATTGCTTCGTCCTTTCTTTCTCTTTTGGATTGTGGCTATATCGTTTGTTTTTTTGTTTTTTGTTTGTTTTTGTTTTTTGTTCTTTCTCGAACCGTTTTTGAATGTCTTTGTTGTGCACCTAGGAGAAGGATTAAGTTAAGAAAGAGAATCGGAATGGAAATTCATGTAGAAAAGATATACTAAAACAGTTACAAGTTCCATCTACATTCAAATTATCAAGAAAAGAAATAAGCATATATTTCTAACTTAACGATTGATAGATGCAAAGATAGATGAACAGACGAACAGACAAGTAGACAGTGCTGATTGCCACGTGCGATCTCATAGTTTTGTCGTTTCTAAGGCATTTTCAGTAACCTTTCTTATCGAGTTTCCACAACAATTTTCTTTTAAAATCTAACCATTTCTTCGCGTTCTGTTCTTACGTGACGTCATATCCGTGGGTGATCTTATCCGCGTATCACTCTTAGTTTGACCCTTTTGGCCTTATCTTGTCAAATTTGACCTTACTGTCGGATCAGCCCAGCATACATTCTGCGAACGTTGTTTTCGCACGGGCAGGTCCGTATTCACTGAGAAGTGTCCAAATTTATACTAGTGCTTCTAAAACAGCACAGACATTAAATCTAAAGGTAAAGTATTTGTGTGAATCAGATATCATAATCATTGTTGTAAAGTCTAATACCAAGGTACAGATTAAAGCAGGAATGGTGTTGTGTTGCGATTATAAACACGTACGGCGGATTTGGCGCGGAGAGTTCGAGTTATGACGAGGTTAATACATCACTTCCATTAATAAGACTAAGAAAGATATGAATCCATATATCCTTCCTTCATCCATGGATTAATTCGTAAGGTAGAATAATATATTTGCTTATTTCAAGTCCCTTAAGTTTTGATTGTATTAGGGAAAGAAAATTCAGAATAGCACTAGTCTTTTTCTGCTTATTCCGCCATTGTTTCCAGTCGTCTAAGCAATGTTGTTTCAGTAGAGATGCGTTTGGGGTTTACACAACTCTTGTTTCATTACAGGTCATGCTATTTCCATTGTGTCGCAAGACTGAAAGATAGCCTTTATTATATGGTTGTAAATAAAAATGATAACATTGAAGAATTTAAATAAAGGTCAGTTTTCTTCTAGCGATAGAAAGGTGATTGCATGTGTCATATACAGGGTTTGCCATAAGTAACTATATAATTGTACTAGCAAGCTGCCCGGTATTGCCCGGTCGTAAAATACGCTTAAATATGATATTTTGATTAATGCAGATTTCGTATTTATTATTATATTTTATTGGACCCAATAAATAGTAATGATTTAAAGTTAAAAAAAAAAAATGACTCGTGCGTTACCATAGAGAATCGAAACCAAAACGTTTAGCTAACGATTTACTTTTTCCTTTGACGTTAATGCCTGATCTATGAAGACATGTTTTCTGCAATGCTGAAAATTAAAACATGAACTAATAGCTATTACGTTACACATGCATATTCGCAATGCCGTCGTTCGACCTTCACCTGGCAAATTCCATTTCTTTAATTTTCACACTTTTGCACCAATTTTCCCCGGTTAAATCCCAAATATAAAGTTTCGCATGAGTTCGAATACCCTATATATTAAGTTTAATGTCTGTAGACTAAAAACTAACAGAAGAGTTTGGTACGCAAAATTTTTAAGCAAATATATGTACGCATGCATAAATATATATAGGAATACGTTTGTGTTTACTATCATATTTTTACGCAAATATTACGCAAGTATAAAATATGTAGAATATCTGCGTGAATATCACTATATGTAATAGTTAACTAAAGATAATCATCCCATGAGAAAACCGAAAATCTAATAGGAAATTAATTAAAACGAATGCTTAAAAGAATATGCAAATTAACTATATATTTTGCTGATGAATGCAATTCCACGACCCATATATAAGAAAGTTGTATTTTCTTTTTAAATAAATAGAAAAAAGGGAGTTTAATATGAATACACAAAACCCCCAAATTTATAGAAGTATAGATTTTTTTTTAAAAAATCCATCAGATTAATGGTCACTGTATGAGGTGGACTGAAATTGGTTTCGAAGTTCTTGCTAGACGAATGTTATGTCTTTGGTTTTCCATTACCATTTCGAAACCGCAATTGTTTGCGTGTTGTATGGACGTAATATATCTGACAAAAAAAAAGGAAATTAAATAAAATTTATATCAAAATGGTTATTAAATAATATGTGTGTGTGTGCGCGTGATTTCTGTATTCTGACGATGCCTGAAATCAAAAAAAAACATGTTTGAACATTGAAAAAAGTCACACACAAAAGAAATATACATGGTGAACCCCGTAAAATCATGTATTCATTTTTTCCAATTTTTCTCATGTTTTTCTCAGTTTAAAAGTCCTGTGGCAAATAGCGACTTTGATAGTTTCGGAATCGATGTAGATGTCTAAAAACTAAATTGTGTTGCGGACGAGGTGTGTATCCTGGCAACCTGATTAATTGACGATGCCATGAAAGAAATCTGTGGACGACGGATGCATCATAAAATGGCATAAAAAACGACGTTAAAAAAGAACGGAGAAAATATGAAGATAGATTTTCCGAAAAGGAATGGATTAATAACAGATCATGAAAAACGCTAAGAATGGAAGAAGGGTGCTGGAAGCATTTTATTATGTGAAAATGCTTCAGATTGGTAATAAAATAGAACCATGGAACGACCATTTTGGGGGGATGCAGAAGAAATCTCGGACTGATGTGGACGCATTGTTGTCTTGTTTTCTGACCTAAGGAGGGTCGGATAAATTACTTAAAATCTCATCTGAAATGGACACGCTTCTTGTCATATGTAATTTTTGAGTTGGTCTCCCAGACAATAAGGTTTAACTCAACACATTAAAACATATGATAGCCATAATGCTGACAATGAAAGTGTAATTACAAAAGTGCCAATCTCATGTGTGATCTATTATAAACGCGGAAAGTCAGCAGAAATTCATAAATAAAGAGAGAAAGAAAGAGTCGGAGAGGGCGAAAGGGACTTTGAAATAATAAAAGAACACAAAAATGTAGACACATACATACATACATGGTGATTGTCACTTCTTGACAGAAGACCATCTTTCCCTTGCTTTATTGTTGATTACTCATTTATTTTCATGTATTTTTGAAATATCTTCTTTTTTTAAAAATTATATGCACATATACACACTTACACACACATACATACATACATGTAGAGATGTGATCAAGATGCATCAATTCCTATTTTCTGTGAGAACGAAGGTGGCTCTTCAGACCATCCCTGCTCTTACACAGTCAGTTGCAAAATTCACACTTAAGTTGAGATTAAGGGATGCCAACTGGTGCTGCTCTACTGCGGACGCTCATATGACGCTTCATACCTCCCCTCGATTTACAGACCACAGAGCAAACAGGACATCGGTGCCCTGCAATGTTTTCCCCATCAAAGAAAGATTTATCTCCATGTGAACGCTTGTGGCTAGCTAGGCCAGCTCCGGATAAAGTCATTTTACCGCATAAATCACAGGTGTGGTTCTGCATGAAATCCTCCGACAGACCTGCTATATCTGACAGATTTTTCTTCCGGATATCACGCTTCATTTTTGCATGCTCATATTTTTTCTTCTCAAAACTATCACAGCCATGATAGACCAAGGAGTGCCTCTTTTTACGATCATTGGAAGCACTTTCTCAACTGAACACGTCAATACCAAGAGCTTTAAGATTATCTTTGATGTTATCCTTAAAGCGTTTCCTCGGTTTATGTTGTGGGCGCTTTCCTTGTGTAATTTCACCATAGAACAGGCGCTTTGGCAATCTATCGTCGTCCGTCCTTGTCAAATGTCCAGCCCACCTCATCTGGTTGCGTATAATCAACTTCTCGATACAAGGTACGTCAGCCCGCATGAGAACATCCATATCAGATATAAAAGTGCTCCACCTGATTCCCTGAATGTGTCTCAGGAATTTCTGGTGCACTCTCTCCATAACTATTATGTGTCTACCATAAGTTGTCCAGGCCTCAGAAGCGTAAAGCAGGGATGGTAAACTACAGGATTGATAGACACTGATCTTTGTATGAATAGTTATACCCCTGCCAGACCATATTCGCTTCTCTAAGCCACCAAAAGCCGGTGTGGCACGCTGTATCCTATAGTTGACCTCAGCATCCAGGGTTTCATCTCTGGCGAGAGTACTACCCAAATACACAAATGTGTCAACCACGGCAAGTCTCTGGTTGTTGACAAAAATATTTGGTTCCACATACAAACTACCAGGTGGAGGTGTGAACATGACCTTAGTCTTCTTAAAAGACGCACAGGCTCCCAAAACAGATCCATGATACCCTGCATATCCCTCTCACCATGGGCCACGAGATCGGCGTCATCCGCATAAAGCAATTCACGAACCAGGTGCTGAAAGGTCCTTGTAGAAGCATGAAAACGACGAAGATCAAAGACCCTACCTGTGGTTCTGAAACGCAAACACCTAGTGAACATACCCTAAAGGCATACGATAGCATAGTTGCAAAATAAATTGAAAAAAGTGTAGGCGCTAGGATATCACCCTGCTTCACACCATTGTCAACCGAAATGGGTTCCGATAGCCATCTGTTAAAGTTCAGGCGCGCCTTCATATTAGTGTGGAGCTCCCTGAGTAATCGTAGAAATTGAGGTGGGCATCCCAACTTTCCCAGAATTATCCATAGGGCACTTCTGTTCACCGTATCAAAAGCCTTAGTCAAATCAACAAAAACCTGATAAAGCGGAACACGGTGTTCAGTCCATTTCTCCTGCAACTGCCGAGCAGAGAAGATCATATCCGTGGTTCCTCTGTCCGGACGAAAGCCACTTTGGCTTTCTGGAATGACGGATGGACAAATATACTTTAACAATCTATTGAGTAGAACTTTGGAAAATACCTTGCCAACTGCTTCCAACAAACTTATCCCAAGATAACTTCCACAGTCGGTCCTGAGATCCTTTCCCTTGTACAGTGATATAAGAATTGCATCAACCCAATCCTGATGGACGGGGACACCCTTCAAGACATCAGTGATAAGATGAAGAATTTCATGAACAAGTTTATCACCCCATGTAATAGGACTTCCATAGGAATACCATCAAGCCCTGGAGTCCTCCCAACGTTCACTTCCTTGATTGCATCGCTAATTTCATTCTCAGATGGGAACACGGACATTTCATGGATAAGCTTCTGTTGTGATAAAAATTCATTGATGACGTTCTCATCAACATTAGAGGGGTTGTCAAAGAGATCAGAATAATGCTCGGTCCAACGAAGGACAATCTTGTTAGAATCCTTTATAAGGGCAATTCCATCATTTGAGAGTAGAGGAGATGTAGATAGTGTTTGAGGACCAAAAGCTTTTTTCAGCAAATGGTACATGCGTTTGAGGTCTTTACAATCAAAAGCCATCTGGATTTGGTTGGAGAGTTTAGCCCACCACTGATTCTTCATTTGTCGGAGTCGCTTTTGGAGAATACCCTTGTTTACTTTAGGTGACTGTTGTAGGGACTCTCGACCTCCATGAGAGGCAGACAACATTTTATGGTGCAACTCATTTTTAGCACTTAAGAGTTGAGTAATTTCAGAATCATTATCATCAAACCAATCCTGATGTTTAGATTTGTGGAAGCCAAGAACATCTACACTTATTTCATAGATTGTATTTTTAAAATGCGCCCGCGACCCATCAAAATCAGCAGAATTAACTACGGATCGAAGCTTTTCACGTACACTTGGATCATCCAGCCTGGACACATCAACCCGCCTGGGAATCCCAACACCACCCAATCTACACTTCCTCCTTATACAGATTTTCAACTTCCCGCGAAGAAGTGATCTGTGCCGCATTCAGCTCCACGCATAACACGCACACTACAGACGTCCATCAAATCTGACTTCTTGGAAATAATGTAATCAATCAAGTGACCTTGTTTTGAACGAGGATGGGTCCAGGTAAACCTATGGACCTCCTTGTGACTGAAGAAAGTGTTACAGATAGCAAGGTCAAACTGAGTGCAGAGATGGAGAAGATGCAGACCATTACTGTTGACCCTACCTACACCAAACCGGCCAAGTGAGTCCCAGGTGTGATGATCCTTGCCAACCCTTGCATTTAGATCACCTATGAGTAAGATCTTCTCAGATAAAGGAATAGAGGAAATGGTACGACTGAGATCTCGGTAAAACGCCGTGATGGTGTCTTCATCATGACCCATGATAGGGGCATACACAGATAAAATCGTCATATACCTACTGTGTGCAAGAGGGAAGCGCATAATCATAATTCTGTCACTTACACAGATTGGCTGTTCAATCCTCTTCACCAAATCAGAACGCACTGCAAAGCCAATTCCACCCGCTCGTCTCAGCCTCGATGGGTTTCCTTTCCAAAAAAAAGGTGTATCCCGAGCCCACTTCCACCAATTGATCTTCAGCACTCAATCGTGTTTCAGACAATACCGCAATGTCTATGCTGTACCTAGCGAGCTCTCTTGCAACAATAGCTGTCCTACGCTCAGGTCTCTCACTATCCAGGACATCTAGCAAAGTTCTCACATTCCACGTAGCAACAGTTAGGTTATTCCTCTCACGATAAAATTTTGATTTTCCTTGTTTATTATTTTTCTTCAACTTTATCTTGTTTCTCCTGCAAATATAGAGCAGCCATCGACCGCAGGAAGCCGACCAGCTAATAAAAGGGTAGGCAATTTATAGGTCACCTTTTCTAGACCCTTCCCAAATTCATGGGTGAGCAGTGTATCCCTAGAAAAGGCTACTCAGCCGCCAGATCATCCACCGAAGTTGCTTCCACCCTGTAAGCGATTTAATCGACGATGTTAGATAAATCACTGGCCGCCTATGTGCAGATTTGCAGCTATGCACTTCTAGCCCGCTAAGTCTGTGCATGTCGCCATTCACCTATCGCCATAGGACTTTTTTTTCTTCGAAAGATATCTGCACATAACGATCGCGACACAACATGCTTGTGCTACACATATTGTACCCTCTCACACCCTACCACTGGTTGCACAGTGACAAACTGATATAGTGAGATGACTGAGTAGTGGTAGTGTGCATGTTTTATTATCACGGAGTTTTAACCTCTCCGGCAGCTGGACATATACACACACATACACATAAGCAAGCAAACATGCATATATATATATATATATATATATATATATATATATATATCCCTAGTTCTCACAATATAGTAACCCTCCAGAACTTGAGGGGGAGGCTAACAGGTACTACACCCTGCCCAAGGGTGACCTGAAACTATGCAAGGCAGAGGCGTTCATCTCTCTGAGGTAGTAGGTACACCCGCATACCCAAACATACATACATTATATGGAAAAATGCGCGCATGAAAAGTAATATTCTTAAGATTTTATTAAATCTGGAAAAGAAAAGGACAAGAAATTCAACCTGGAAAAGTAAAGAACAAGATATTCTAGTAAAGTAAAAAATAAGAATTTTTTAGACTTAAAATATTGCAGCTAAAAATAAAATTTGAATATTGATAAATATTTTATTTATTATTTGCATATGTTGTTGTTTATTGTTGAGTTAGAAAGGGAGTCAGTCGCTGGATTGAACTTATTTCCCCCCTATTATTTGCATATATTTATGTAGTGAAAATTGTTTGAATAAAATTAATTCATTAGTTAGTTAGTTAGTAGATGGAATTAATAATTTTATAATTTACATAAAAATGAATTAAATGATCCTAATTATGATATAATAAAATTATTAATTTTTATGTAAATTATAAAATTATTAATTCCATCTACTAACTAACTTTTTTTTGTAAATAAATATATATTTATTATCATTATTATTCCAAGTTCGTTGTTAATATTATATATATATACACGCAAAGAAAAATACAGGAATAATCAACAATGTTGTCTGTTTTTCTAAAAAAATTATTTCTCTTTCATTCCCTGAACGAATGAGATAAATGAATAATAAAATAAAAATTCAACAATCTTTAAACTATTTTCAGTATTTCCGAGTCAGTTAAAATAAAGTTGTGTTGTTTTTTTCTTTCATTTCTTCTAATAAAATAAAATAAAAACTAAACATTTTATTTTATCCAAGTTTCATTGTCATCGACATTTAAAGTGACGTCTGCTTTTATCCTTTTTTTTTAATTTACCTTTAAAAATCTTTAAACTATTTTCAGTATTTCCGAGTCAGTTTAAATAAAGTTGTGTTGTTTTTTCTTTAATTTCTTCTAATAAAATAAAATAAAAACTAAACCTTTTATTTTATCCATTTTTTTTCTGTCTTCTTCTGATTGTCTCTGCCAGTCTCACTAATATTTTCTTCTTTTTAGTCTTTTAAGTTCACATGTATTATTCGACTTATTTACTTCCGAAACTAGGCAAGCAGGTTCATTGCTGCTGATGATAATATGGACAAGACACGATCTCACAGCAGCAGCAGCAGCAGCAGCAGCTCTAAGAGGAGTAGTTATAACTTGGAACCGGCGAATTATTAGCATATTAATAGTTTTCATCGGTTTTTAATTTTAAAAAAAACCATTACACGGGATTGAACCTAAAATCTTTCCACCAATCCCGACTCTATACTCGTTACGGTAACATATAACATTTGCAATTTAATTTCGAATCACAGTAGTAGTTATGAAATGACTACATTTTTCATCAAATGTGATAACGAAAAATTTGAGTTAATTCAAAGAATATGTATATCATAGAATTCACTAATATTTTTAATCGATAAATTCACCATTTTTTGCTATAAAATCATAAGGAGAGTTAACAAAAATTAGTTATTAAAAAAAAGTTCGGTTTTTTAATTATAAAAAAAAAAACGATACACGGGATTGAACCTAAAATCTTTCCACCAACCCCCGGTACTCTAACCGTTACGCTAACATGCCATATTAGAAAAATCGCACTAAAAAATATTTATATACAAAAAAAAGTTATGCAAAATAAAAAAAGCGTTAGTCACTTATGTATGTACTTACTCTCCTGTTTGTGAACCCACATATTTTGTTGTAACTTTTTTTTCTACTGAACCAATTTTCGAAAAAAATTTTTCAAAATGTAGCTAATGAGGTGTTCTATCCAACTATATAACCTGTTTGAAATTTGGTTGCGAACGGAATTAGTGGTGGGGGTTTGAATGTGTCTCGATTCATTCAATTTCGGGCTTAAGCATATATTCAACCACTACCGTGCTTGAATGATACATACATACATACATACATACATACATGATGGCAGCAACTCGTTCTCGAGTATTGCCATATCTCAGACTCAAATGACGAAAACATGAGCGCAACTAGCAGCACTTGCCAGACGATCACTTCTATGACATACATACATACATACATACATACATACATACATACATACACTTAGACATTTAAAAACACGATTTACTTGGTTTTCATCAAAAACGGGTTGCTAGGGGTCATAATTGAAAAATTGATACGTGGAGGTCGTCGGATTTTTATCTGTCAGCTGTTTCACGAATGCGCATGCGTGAATAGTTCGCGTGACAGATTCATTATGTTAAAAATAAGTAGGTTTTAAAACACTCTTTAAAGATTATGTCAAGCCGGCCGAATGGTTATAATACTTGACTCACTGCCTTTATGTTTTGGTGTCGATCTCACCTCGAGTATTTTTTTTTTCTTACAAGAAGTGAACTGTTTAAAAAAAACATAATACTCGTATGTAGATGTCTCAGTTTCTGTATGTATGTATGCATATTTTACGACGGAGTAACGCCGGGCGGCCTGTTAGTATATATATATATATATATATATATATATATATATATATATATATATATATATATATATATATAGTAGAAATGGTAATTAATAAAAACCTGAAGAAAGTGCTCAATACTATTGTAGAGCAAATATGCGTTTTATTTTTTATTGCCGTATTTTTCTGTTAAGTTACATTATTGTTTCGGCTACACGAACGTTTTTTGGCCGTCATATAGCTTCCTCAGACTTTTACAGAAAAATACGGTAATAAAAAATAAAACGTATATATATATATATATATATATATATATATATATATAAATATATATATATAAAACGTATATATATATACATATATATATATATATATACATATATATATATATATATGTATATATATATATATATATATATATATATATATATATATATATATATATATATATATATAGATGATTGTTACTTCTTCACAGAAGTTTGCCTAGTGAAGCGTTATGCGCCCGTGTGTACGTAGGTGAGTTTCTAAACCAACTTTAGTCCACGTGAAAGTGCACATATGCCTAAAAAACTTTCCTTCTTGTAAAGGTGATCGCGTGATAATATTGTGAATCCTCGAATGTCGTGTCAGGTCACTTTTAAATTTACAGATTAGACCACACATATGATAACTTAGCATCGCCGTAAAAGCCTCCTCATAAAACTATTTTTCCTGTCTTTGATTGTGTGATTTCACATGATTTACAAAACCTGCTTTTGACAAACGCTATCTGCCACATACTGTGCACTTCAATTCCTGTTATATTTTCGTCCTGTTTTTTAACACACGTTTTAAGACTGAAAGATCTACACGCTACTCTTCAAAAATCTTACAACTTTCTCTGATCGTCGCCGATGGCTACTCTCTACGTAACCTATGCGTCTGGATGTGTTGTTTTTTGTTTTGTTTTGTTTTTGTTTTTTTTATTCATGTTTAAATTAATTTAATTTTCTTATCATCACTATTGTCATGATTATGAGGAAACTGGCCGTTTTAAACGCTCCTTCAATTTGAATTTGGCACAAAACGTCGTTGCCCATGACGGCTCTCTACGTAACTTATGCGTTTGTATATATATATATATATATATATATATATATATATATATATATATATATATATATATATATATATATATATCAAAACGATTATATCGATTAAAATGATGGTGATACTTGGCGGCGCTAAAAAAAAATTTGAACATTTAAGCATGTGCGGCTTTCTGCCTGCACACAGCGGGGGGGTACCTAACTAAAATCGATCAATCAATCAATTTTATTTTTTTTAAATGGGCGATTTTACCGGTGTTGATGGCAATAAAGAAAGAGATATTGGAACATTCATTGATGTTTATTCAGTCTCGAACAACGTCGGGTATCCCTGTCAGTTAATTAATAAATTGAAATTTTATTATTGTTAAATCAAATATTATAAGGATATTATTATTAAAATATTAAATTCGTTTAATTTTTTTCGCGTGATTTTAAGTCAGATAGTTTGGCACATTAGGCCGAGGTATACATGCGGGCGTCTGGCAACTAGCGGTTGATATTTTAATGATTTTTGTTAATACTCCTTATTCTCTCCCTCCACCTCCAACTTCTTCCTTCTTTCCTTTCTCCTCTTAGTAATTGCAAAACAGTGTGTGTGTGTGTGTGTGTGTGTGTGTGTGTGTGTGTGTGTGTGTGTGTGTGTGTGTGTGTGTGTGTGTGTGTGATTGTTTTTGTTTTGTTTTCTCAGTCAAACAACAAACCTCGAAAACCAAATTACTCATTTACAAAAACCCTATTGATTAGATGTTGGCTGAATTTTTGGTTGCTTTTTCTTCTTTTAACTATATATCTGTATATATACATATCTATCTATCAATATATATATATATAGAGAGAGAGAGAGAAAGAGAGTATATATATATATATATATATATATATATATATATATAGAGAGAGAGAGAGAGAGAGAGAGAGAGAGAGAGAGAGAGAGAGAGATAGATAGATAGATAGATAGATAGATATTCTCATCTCTCTCATCCCCGTCTATCTTCTCGTTTCCTCATCTCCTTTCTTTTCCTTTGCCCTCCCTCTCTGTATCACACTTTTTATCTCTATCATTCTCTTTCTTTATGATTATCGTTCTCCTCTATCCCCTTCTACCACCCCTCTCTATTATCTCTTCATCTTTTTCTCGTACTTTCTCCCGCAGCTGGAAAAAATCTCTAACGAATTACTACATGATAGCATTAAAGTATTGTCCGAAATGCCGACCCCTCCTCTCTGACTAATTCTGTTCCCAGTGATACCTATAATAATATTATATTAAAAAGAAATGTTGAAAAAGAACATATTCGTTTTGTGGGTGTGTCATAGATGTTTTTATTGATATGTTTTGACCTCGATACACACACACACACACACACACACACACACATACACACACACACATACACATACACATACACACACACACACACAAACAACTTTCCTGCAAGAAGACTGGTAGGTGTATCAGAATTTTTGTAGGAATTTTTGAATCCCCTAACACGAAACTGCGAATAAAATATAAAAAACTGGTAATTTCTTTGTTAAAAGTGGGTTGTTTATTTTCTTTATAGATTATACTTCCAAAATAAACTAATAAAGTTGTTTTAAAAGTAATAGAAATATATTTTTTTCATTTTTTAAAAAACAGTAATGAAATTAATTGAATTTTACGAGCTCAGTATGTTTCAATTTTTAAACTTTAAAAATCTATCAAAATTTTTCTATTGATTCAATTGTTACGACATTTTCAGTGTCAATGTGAAATTTTATGCTCTTTCCAATAAACCGAATATAATATTTTAAACAAACGTTTTTTTTAATTCATGCCCCCCCCCCATTTTCAAGTGTCTATTAAAAAGTAAATAATTAATTTACTCACCAAAGTTTTATATATCACAAATTGAAGATAAATGATCAATAAATAATATATTCAAATTTAAAACAAAAAAGTAGTGTCTTTTAGAAATGTACCTGTAAAGTCCGAAGTTTAAAACCTTTTTTAAAAAAAAAACACGTTGTTTGTTTTTGTTTTGTTTTGTTTTTTTAATGAAACTTTGGTCCTTGCTCCTTTAATTGAAAACAAATTAGGGCTTGAATTACATGTTTTGAGGAGTTATAAGCTTGGAACGACGGGGTGGAATTATTCAATATTTTTCACGAAATTTCTGACATACCTAGAAGACTGGGACAAAGTAAAACATGAAATAAACTAATCAGGTTGTTCTCAGTTGAAAAATTAACATGATTATTCAAAAACTGTAATTAAACACAATGGCTATAATGACAAACACATGAAAAAATACTACAAACATGTTTTGTGAAGGATACTTCCATAGAACAATCAGTTATTAAAACTAAATTAAGACAACAAAAACTTTGTATTATGTGATATGATTTCTCAAAGGATGAAACACTAGTGTATGTTGGCATTAAAAATAATTATATATATCATAGAAGATGTACCCAGCATTGCCCATTATTAAACGTAACGTTAAATTCTTTTTTTTTTTAATGAAGTAAAAAAAAAAAAACGGAAAAAAAACTGAGACATTTGCATGCGAGTATTATTTTTTTCTAAACAATTTACTTTTATAAGTAAAACAAAAAAACAAAAAAAAACACTCGAGCTAAAATTGAAACCAAGACCTAAAGACAGTGGATCAAGTACGATAACCATCAGACCAGCTTGACACGTATTTAAATAATGTTTTCAAAACTGGTGCAACAATTGACAAACAGATAAAAATCCGATAACCAGTAGCCTTCAGTATGCAGTAGCAGATAGAAGAAAGCGACCGTGGAATTTCTTAGGTTCCTGCTCATACAGTATTAATCTGTAATATCACTTATGAGAAACCGGACCTCTCAAAGGAAACATACGAACACTTCTTTTTACTTCTGTTTTGAAATGTTGAATTTGTTTGAGATGTTCGAGATAAACAAAGTTTAGAGAAACAACCATTAAAACAAAAATACATCCCGATGGACGGTTTTATGAGATCCATCAGCCGCGCATGAAAATTTTACATTCGCCATTTTCCAAAATTTACTCAGTTTTTACTGGCAATGCAAGCATTTTTCAAGTATTTTTTTGTCGTTCACGTCGGTTTCTTGAATAATCGGATAAAAGTACAGTGTACTTCAGTAATCAGGTGAACATTTAACGAAAGTATTTTTATTTTTATTGGCACTAATTGATACATAAAAATTTTTATTGGCACTTATTGATACATACCAATTTTTATTGGCACTTATTGATGCATAAAAAATTTATTGGCACTAATTGATACATAAAATTTTTATTGGCACTAATTGATACATAAAAATTTTTATTGGCACTTATTGATACATAAAAATTTTTATTGGCACTAATTGATGCATAAAAAATTTTATTGGCACTAATTGATACATAAAATTTTTTATTGGCACTAATTGATACATAAAATTTTTTATTGGCACTTATTGATACATGAAAAATTTTTATTGGCACTAATTGATACATAAAAACTTTTATTGGCACTAATTGATACATAAAAATTTTTATTGCCACTAATTGATGCATAAAAAATTTTATTGGTACTAATTGATGCATAAAAAATTTTATTGGCACTAATTGATACATAAAAATATTTATTGGCACTTATTGCTACATAAAATTTTTTATTGCCACTAATTGATACATAAAAATATTTATTGGCACTTATTGATACATAAAAATATTTATTGGCACTTATTGATACATAAAATATAAATCGGATTTTCGAACACTAAAGTTATTAAAAAGCGAAGTTGTCTTTTATTGCATATATGTAATACTAACACTAATAATAACACTGACACTAATAATAACACTAATAATAACACTAACACTAATAATAACGCTAATAATGACACTAACACTAATAATAACACTAACACTTACATTAATAATAAACATAAAATATGAACATAAATCAGTCGTGAGACTGATTACCCCCGTTTGATAACGTAAGGATGAGTCAAAGTCTTGTCTTGGCCATATTTCTCCATATTGTATGAAGTATTCCAGAAGTACAACCATGAAAACGTCGATAATTCAAAAAATATTTATCTTATCAAGTTGACATCTTTCATGGAGGTTATTCTTATCAAAGAGTTTTAAATCCCTACTGAAGATTTGCAATTTGAAATAGGACTGAGATTCTCTCCAAAATGGTGTATTTCACTTGGTCAGCGACTTGGAACTTTGACCTAGATACCCTAACAATTGAATCAGTTCTAAAATAGACCATGACTGGTATTTTGGACAACGATTTGGTGACGATTGGTCAAGCAATATGGACGCTATGCTGTACACAAACAGATTCGACCGAAAATATAAATAAAAATGGGAGAGAAAGAGAGAGAAAGAAGTAGAAAATGTACAAAATGATAAATGAAATAAGAAAAAATTGTTGTTGCAAAACGAAGATTTTAGCTTTATTTAATGTCAAAACACAAAATCTGCTGCAAATTATTAATTGTATATGGCTCATTGAAAACAGCTATTTTACCCATAGTTAGGGGGTTTGGGCTCATACCTTTCTCAACAGTTTTACTGTGTAAAAAAATCGGAACGACTATGAACACGGCATAGATGGGAACTATTATACCAATCACACATTCACAGAGGCGAGAGAGAGAAAGAGTAGAAGGAGAAGGAGGGACAAAAAAGAAAAAAAGGAATAAAAGAAAGAGAAAAAGAAAGAAAAAAGGAAAAATTAGAAGAAAGAGAACAACATGTTTATTTAAAGGTAAAGGAGTTTCAAAATATTATTATCTTCACTTTTAAATTATAAATGAAATAATGTAGTTCGATGGAGACCTCAATATTGTGACCTATTGAATCAAAATAAAACAAGTGAAGCATGCATGGTCCCCCGTGAGTGCACAGTGAACAAGGCATCAAAAAAATGACTAAGTTCAGCATTTGCCCCCAACCACCACCACTATTACCATTTAGCTCCAAAAGTCCACAGGGGACGTCAAATCCCAGTGAAAATGAACAAATGGCGCAGTTTTAGGCCTTAACCTATGTAAAAAAAAAAAAAAAAGAAGAAATAACTAAGTCCATCATTTGCCCCCCCCCCTCCCCATTTAGCCCTAACAGCTCCCAAGGTCTTAACATATTTAAATTTGAGTTCAGCACGATGCAAAACTGCTACATAGACATACACAAAAAATTTTGGACAAATATGGTAAAATAGTCCCAAAAATGGAGAGTTTTTATTAGCCCTAAAAGAGCCCCTGGGGCATACTCAAGAGTTATCGCGAAGTATAGACAAACAAAATTATATAGAAATCAGTTAGTTACAACTTTTCCGAAAGTTTTATAAAAATCCAAGGCATCAATTTTTTTAATAAGCACATAAGTGTCAATTTTAATCATTTTAACCCGAAAGGCACTCCTGGGGGGGGGGGACAACCGGAGTTTTCCCGAAAAAATCCGTTCTGTTACTTTTTCACTCATATCATGTTTAATGCTTGTTAATTTCAAAAGATTCCAAGGCGTAGTTATTGAGAAAAGTGCTGACAGACGGACGGACGAACGGACAAACGGACAAGGGTGAATTTACAAGCCCACCCTCTTTTTGTCGGGGGAAACATATCCAAAATATCTGTGTAATATTTATTTGGAATATTTATAGTTGTGGTAATTTATATTTACTTACAAATTATGAATAGAATAAAATAAAGTTGCTCGACGCGAACGCAGAGCCAAGGATCTGTTCCTCTTTGATCAAAATGAAATATACACATCCAGGCACTAGTAATGCAATGCCACAATATTGTTAGGTGATTGATCTCCATTTTCAAATCATAAATATAATAAAATAAAGTTGTCTGCAACGCAAACCCAATGATGATAGTGTGCCTCTTTCGTTTATAATAAAATAAACTTATACAAGTACTTTGGCTAATATAGCTGCAGAATGTATATGCTAACATGTTTATCTGAAGGTAAATGATTGATCTCCGTTTTTTTTTTTTTAGTTAAAACGAGAATAAAATTATCCGACACGAACGCAGACACCACAATATAATTGCGAGAGTAAAATGTGCGTAACTAAGTAAGCTGGTTAATGTACTTTTAGAAATGTATCGCTGTGGTGGTCTGTCTCCTCCAAGAAAAGCCGTAATGAAAAAAGATAAAGATAAAAGAAAGGAAAAAAAGAAGAGAGAGAAAAGGAGAAAAGAAGGAAACAATAAAAGGAAAGTAAAAGAGAACAAGAAGAAATGATAGGTGAGTAACACATTTTGTATATCAAATTTATGTTAGCGATTCTTGCGCATCTCGCTGTGTGTTCCTCATTATATATTAACATGAACGGTGACATATGCGACGAGTTGAAAGATGCATCGTGCGGGTGTTCTCGAAATTTTCCTAATCCGTGTCAAACTAAGTGCATCATGTCTGACAGCCGTTGTTGATGATATTACAGAGATTGTCCGCGCGCGCCCGAGCGCGCGCATGTATGTGCGTGTGCGCGCGTAAGCATGCCAACGCAGTGTGCATGCGTCTAAATTATGGTGATTCCGACCGCCGAATGCGTCGGAGACTTTATATATCGGCGTGTTATCGGCGCCAGAGTCCCTTTAAATCATCAATTAATTTAGCTGGCTTACTCATCTGCCGTCGTAAGTGCAACAGTATTTAATGAAAGAATCGTGTGATGTAAGGGTGCATTAAAGATATTCCTCTTCCGCAATGTCTTCATCTTTTATAACATTAATTTTGTCAGCCCAGATACAATTTTATCCAATCTTTCTCCGATCAAATTGTTTAAAGTATAAGCCAAACTATTATTAGTCAACATGTGTGTATATATATATGTTTGTGTGTGTGCGCGCGTATATATATATATATATATATATATATGTGTATGTGTGTGTGCGTATATATATATACATATATACGCGCACGCACACACACATACATATATATATATATATATATAGGGTGCCCACAAAGTCTGGCTACATAATCTACATGACGCTTCCACAAAGTCTGGCTACATAATGCATCCTGTATATAATTATTCCCACTGCCAGACAAGTAAGAGCAAGCAAGAGCCACAAAAGCCAACAAACCATAAGTCCAATACTCGAGTCTCACCCTCATTTGGGTTCATCAGTTAGACACATCCGAACTCAGGATTCGAAACCCGAACCTCTTGCATGCGCGGCAAGCACTCTACCAACTGAGCAAACGCGCTGCACACAAGGTCTTATTAACTATCATAGATCAAGCAAACCGCAAAGAAACCCGACAGTGGAATGCACCTACATTCGTCTCGAACAAAGGATGTGATCATCGCAATCAGTCATAACCCAAGTCACTTGGACAATTCAACATGATTTATTTAAGAATTTGTTCGTGTAATAATGATAATATATATATATATATATATATATATATATATATATATATATATATATATATATATATACTAGCAAAAGTACTCGTCGTTGACTGGGTTCAAAAACAGCCTACAGAAAATGGACTCTGATTTATGAAAATACTAGCGGCGGTACCTGGCGTTGCGCGGGTGTTTGGAGGTGTGGTTGGTGTTAAATAAAAAAGAAACCGAGGTGGTAGGATCGAACCCGAAGCCCTGAGGCGAAGTTTGAAAATAAAATCGGCCAGCCAGAATGAATTACTGAAAGATGTTTAAATTGACAGGTGCGCGCACGGAAGTCGTTGAGCGTTACGACGACGACGACGACGACGACGACGACGACGTCAATGACCAGGGTTTTTTGTTATACGCGAAGTAAAAAAAAAAAACAACGTTAAAACTTAACCGGGGGGGGGGTAAATCAAAACATCGAAAGAAAACACCAAAAAAAAACTAACGTAAGGCAAACGAACGATGAGAACAGAGAAACGAACACGTGAAAAATGGTTTAAATAAGCCTGTTTCGGTATTAAAATTTTAAAAATCGGTGGGTATCCGGGTGTTTTTGGGTGTGTGGTCGGGGGTGGATAAGCGAAGTAAAAAAAACAAAAAAAAACAGAAAACGATCGTTACGTGAAAAATGGCTTAAATAACACTGGTTCAATATTTAAATTTAAAAAATCTAAAAAAAAAAAAGACATCTCACACCACGATTCGACCCCAAAAGGTTTAGATAATGAACCAACGCGCTAATCAACTGACCTAACGCGACGGACATACAATTTAATTAGTTTTTCAACTGTTTAAAGGAAATCAGGTCATGATGTCATCTGACGCATACGTAGAACCGGTCGTCGTCACGAGAGGACTGTTTTTGTTGACCCCCCCCCCTGTCGAAAATTGTCGATTTCGGGGTGAAAAAATGAACGTTTTTGGCCAATTTGTCGATATTTTTCGAGCGAAGGATGGAGCTTCAAGTTTGTGAATTGTTGTTCTGTCTGTCGAAAGTTTTTAGCAGACACACAAACATACACACATACACACATGCATACATACATACATATATACATACATACATACATTTTCGCTTTTATATATATAGATGATAGGTTATGAAAAGGAAGGGTTGTAAAGAGATGGCTTCGAATTTGGGGGTATCAAAACCGAAGCAAAATATGATGAAAGTAAAAATGAAATAGATAAACCCCATTATTTATTATACCATATCTGTTCACACTGAAACACTTATCACAATGTTCTGTGGATCTATATTAAAAAAAAAACTCTTTAAACTTTGTGATATATTTCCATTCTATGGAGGTCAGGTGCGAACGAACACCCCATAACTTTATTATACCATATTTCTTCAAACTGAAACATAATTATCAAAGTATACTCACGCAGATAGATATGAAAAGTCTTTATTAAAGTTTGTGCCTATTTCCATTCTATGGAGGCCAGGCGCGAACGCAGACCCCACAATTTTATTATACCATCCCTATTCAAGTTAAAACATACTTATCAAAGTATTCTTATGTACATCTATATCAAAAACACTTGTAAATGTTTGTTTTTTTTATATAATTTTTGAATTTTTTATTTCCATACTTTGTGGACGAGACGCGAACACAGACCCCACAGTTTTAATGAACCACCGTCCTGCCAGATCAAACCTACCCATTCATGTGTCTCGATACATCTTCTATCATTATATGTAATCAGTTTTCTATAATAGTCAACCATATAGGAGCCTATTCGTGACCAGACACACACACACACAGGCACACACACACATATACACTCACTCACACACACACACACACACACACACACACACACACACAAACATTCAGCTTTATATTATAGATATAGTTGCCTTTCTGGTACCTAAGGTACTTAAGCTTTTAGCATTTTTATTCTCATAGCATTTATATGCTAGTTAACATATCGCAGAATATATCTTGTAATCTTAAATTTACTTAGTAATAATTTATCTTTTTTATTTTCTATTTTGTTTTATTTATTTTTTTATATATATTAGAATAAATAGTAACCGTATTATTGTACATTTTCTTATTGGGGAAGTGGTATTATCAACTGGAGAGCCATGTCCTATTTTTAAATCTCCGAAACAGCTACATGGTAAACAGCTGATGATCCCTGTTTTCTATTTACAAAATTTTAGTTAAGGTTTTCTCTTTTCATCCTCATATAGTTAAATTCTCTTTTATAATTGAAAACTTTTGAGATGCAAGTGGTAAGTCTATTTCTATTTAAAAATTTTAGTTAAGGCTTTTTTTTACTCTCTTCTCCTTATATAAATGTAATTTTAAACTTTTTAGAAATCGGATTATGTAGCTGCTAAGTCTGCGATATGTTAGTTTCTTTTTTGGGGGAGGGGATTTAAACTGCATTCTTCATTTTTATTTTTACATTTTTTTATTCAAATTTTTTTTATTCAAAGCTTCCGAAACTCCGCGGATTAAGGACTATCCACTTATTAAGTGTTTCCTTTTCAGATTAAATATGTTTTCAACTCTTTTTCAAAGTATTTTTTGGGCATGTTTTATCAACTATTTGCTCTTATATATATATATATATATATATATATATATATATATATATATATATATATATATATATATATATATATATAAGCCTGAAAAATCCTAGAGTGGATGAAACGCGGAATATTCAGTGTAGCTTAATCGCCATATATATTTTATAAATTACTAACTAGCTCTACCTACGTATTGAACGAGTTTGAAGTAAATACACATAATAATAAATAAATACACATAAATTTATACTTTTGTATATTAATTTTATGTGAGTAAATGAAGTAGTTATATATATATATATATATATATATATATATATATATATATATATATATATATATATATATATATATATATATATATATATTCTTTTTTATTTTAACTTTATCATCTGTATTTATGTAAAATTAGGTGTGTTTGTGTGACTGGAGATCTAAATTTTTAATCACCTTACGAAGATTAAAATCAAGATATAATTATCGTTATATGTTGAATCATTTTTTTTTCTAATTTTCATAAAAAAAACAATGCATGATGTTAATTCTACAAAATGTCTCAAATTTAAGGCTTAAAAGGTCTTAAGAAGAATTTCAGATTCACGAAATGTTGCTTAATGTGTCTATTTAATATGGACAAAATTTAATGTAAAACTGAAATATTTTCATTTTCCAATAAGAACTAGTGTTCATAAAAAAACATTAAAATACTCGAAAGAAATTTAGGAAATGTTTTTAATTGGTTTCTAAGCCGAAATAATTTTCACGAAGCCTTCTACTCTCTTTTGACACACCTGGCTTAAATTGAATTAAACTAAATATAATACATCACTTGTTCAGAGCAGCTATATACCAATATTCATCAGTTAATTTAATTTAGAAGTAAATCCGGTAACTTTTAAACTAAGCTATCTTTATATAGAGAGATATTATGTTCGTTTACATCTGTATATTACAGAACAAACAAATGTAGAGATTCTATTACAATGATATATGTTTTTTACTATACACAAATCACGAGATAATTCTTATGAAAGAAATGTGAAGTTTTTGAGATTTATTTTGAAAATGTCTCAATAATGAAATCCAGAAACGGTGGAAATGATTTTAAAGATCGTTATCAAAAGTATTAGCAAACCGGAATCTCTTGTGTGGTAAATCTGTGAAATATTGACAAGACGCCCTAACCACTCTCCTATTACATTATGCCGCTGTGAAAGTCCATGGTTTTATTTGGATTGTGTGTTTCACTTTAAAACAAAGATTAAAACCCCAAAGGTTTCGTAAAGATCGGAAGCGAGATTAAAGAAATGGGCAGGAAAATGCGAGTTGCGAAGTTAATAGGGACCAGGTTTTTGTTTTATAAAGAGAAGCGGGAGACGCAGGAAAAGTGGCGGTGTCGACGGGGTATGAGGATGGTGTCGAAGATGAGTCAGAGTGCGAGAACAGCGAAAGGTTGGTCAGGTGAAGGGATAAAAACATTTCAAGATTCACTGTAAAGAGTCAAAAGATGGCCGGGTGAAATGAGACAGCCTGGGAGGAGGCCTGCCCGACATTAGGAAAGGGTAAAGGTCGCATGTTATGGGAATTAGAGAAAAACTCACAAGTAGAACATTGTCCTTTTAAACGTATCGGATTTTATATCTGACTTCTTAGAACAATTAAGTACCGTTTATTAGTTATTATAGGTGTGGCCACGCACACCCAAATCATTATACAAATATGAAAAAGTATATAAACACTAATTATCATTAATAATTAAATGTGTTAAAAATATATTAAATTTTAAAATGCTAGAAAAGTACGATTCATTTTGATATTAAAATTTTCTATTGTTTTCTTTAAGTAATTGCATTTTTTTCTTAAGAGAGTATTTTTTTTACAAGGAAGTCACCACTTATCAAGACCCGAAGGCCATTCAAAGATAAAGGTTCATGACTGTAAGGTGCATTAATAATGTAAGGTGTATTAAGCGTTAATAGTGTAAGTTGGGTTGAATTTGATTGTTCAATAAGAACTTGTTTACATTGGACTGGAAGGCTACGATATTGTACTTGGCTGGGAAGTAGGTCAATAGAACAGTGTTCCCCTGGTGGGAAGTTCTAAGAAAGAAAGCTTTGTCTATGGCATCTTCGTCTAGATTAAGGCACAGATAAAGAGTGGGGGTAAATTGTTGATAGTGGTTGTAGCTAGTCGAGTGTTTGTGAAAGTTTGACAAGGGGGAACATAAATTGGAGCTCAAACGAGCACTTTCCAGAAAAAGTTTATCTAAACTCATGACACTTGCCACGAGTTGAGATATACGTTGATACACAAACACGAAAGAAGTAAATAGACACCTTTATTATCATTAATATTTAAGATTGCTATCAGATCGACCATTTTCCCTCGCTGATGAATTGAACAAGCACGATAGAAAAATGATTGGATGAAATGAGGCAGTCTGTTAGTTACCATAATTGCGACCACACACACACACACACACACACACACACACACACACACACAAATATACAGACATGAAAGAAGTAAATAAACACCCTTATTATCATTAATATTTAAGATTGCTATCAGAACGTTCTTGTTGACATATCCAATATTATATTGATTATTTCCCTTCGCTGATTAATTGCACTGTTAAAACTAGCAAGTGGAATCCCAGGTTTTGCATAAATTTGCGTCCACTTTAGTATTAACTTATAATATGTCTCGTCTAACACCTCAGTGAATTCTAATGCTTTTGTTTTGGGTCGGTGTCAAAGTGAAAGAGTGATATAGGATAAAATTATTGCTATCTAAAACACGTCAATTCATATGCAATATCGATAGTATTGGCCGACAACGAAGGAAGCAGAAAGCATGCATGAAATATTTTGTCAACTTAATTATTTTTATTATTTCATGTCTATGAATATATCTTTCTTTTCATATCTCTTTATGGATATCTAATAGGAAAAACAATAGCTATTGTAAATGATTTATTCTAGGCGATTAATTGAAAAAGGGTATTATTTTGCAAATAAATGGATCAGTTTATTGTATTTATTTGCTTCCCCACCAAAGCAAATTAGGCACAAGGCCGTTTTTAATGTGGCACTCTGGCTACCAAAAATAATAATTGTCCCAGTATAAAGGGTTTCCCCTCCATTGACTGGTACAAATTATATTAAGTGCAGCATCTGCAGAACAGATACTATACTTTGATCTGGGCCCGAAGGACAAGAACAACAGAAAAAAGGGAATGTATTTGCTCCCCCACCGAGCAAATTAGGCACAAGGCCGAGTTTTAATGTGAGGAGTGAAGGGGAAATGGGGACCAACTCCCCGGGGAATAAGGGAGCTGGATAGTGACAATTGGTATGAAGGGTTGCCCCTACATTGACCAAGGTCTTTTATGTGGGGTTACCCCCACATATGGTCTTTGCTTGCAGTATCTGCCGGAACAGATACTACACTTTAATCTTGTTTATATATTTTATTGCTTTTAAAATTTTGTAAATACAATTAAGTAAAAAAAACAAAAGATTTTCAAACAACAAAATTAGGCACAAGGCCCTACAAGAAATTGGGGAGGAGAAGGGTTCAGGGTCTTTGTAACTAAAGTGATTAAAAGTAATAAATGTAGACTTTGGAGTCTTACTCTTGACTGGCAACATTTACCAAAATACCTCATTCACTCTATTGATCTTAATCTTGGCCAAAAGGCCAAGAACAACAGAAAAAAAGGCAAGCCTCTTTATTTTCAAACGATAATGATGCATAATTCAACACAACTCAGCATGGCCGATTCCATAGTTTGTGATGGCATCTATTAGATCCAATCATACCCTCACACACATATACACACGAGGGTCGTTATAAAAGTAAAACTACCTCTTTATAACTTAAAAAGTTGTTAGTCTACGAAGATTGAAGTCGTACCCTTAAAACGAGCGATATTTTCTGCTTCAGAATTTCTTTTTCTACAGAGACATTGCCATCCTCAATGCACTTTTGCCAGCGATATATGGCTATGCATAGGCGGAGCCTGTTTTGTCAAATGATGGCCGTTTCAAATGGAAAGTTGTTTTTGTTAATCCAAAACGTTAAAGAGATACGAAGATGGCAGTGATACCATAAAAACCAGCGACCAGAATTTATTTTTCTACATAATAACCACCATTTCCAATGCAATTTTGCTAGCAACTCAATAACGCGTCTCTTCTTCTGAGATAATAAGATAAAATAAGATCAAATTCGACAAGATGCACTTAAAGAAGACTAGAAAATCCAAAGGCCGAAAATGTCGAAAATGTTGTGAATATAACGATCAAAATATCAATCTATTTATATCAAGTTATATCAAGCTCCTAAATTTGTATTACATTTGATCAACAACCTTAGACACGAATTTCAGCTTAAACCTTGAATTTAATTTTTGTAAAGAGGCATAAAATGATACAAAATGTTGATGAATTAATTTCCTGGGACAGGTAACCATTTTAGCATAGCCAAAGGGCGAATGAACTCTTTTTCTGGGTCAACGGCCAATTAGCACCGTGTATATTTGTGTGTGTGTATATGTGTATTGGGGTAGAGAAGGCTCCCGTAAGCCGTGGTGAAGACAACCTTTCTAGGAGAAGCAAATCTCTGATTTTAAAAAAAAACATAAAGCGGAAGACCAGTACCCGCATTAAGCTGGTCTGCAGTTTAATTTTTTGCTGGCTATCTTGCTCTTGCTTGTTGCTGGATCTCAACATTTTGAACCGAGAGAGAGACTTAGCTGTCGTACAAAGCTAAGACTCTGTAGCATCATATTTGTATAGATACTCCCTCAGACATTTGGGCTCATGGATTTTAAATGTCTGAGGAAGTGGCACTCGTCTGACAAGACGTTGCAATCATCATCATCATATATATATATATATATACATATATATATATATATATATATATATATATATATATATATATATATATATATATATATATATATATATATACTAGGAAAGATACCTTTGCTTCATACGGGACTTCATTGTATGCTCGGGTACCCGCGTCGCGAGCACCCTTGCAAAAAGTGGGTGCTGTAATGAAGTTGCACACAATTTTTCAAGGTCAAAGTCAAAGATTAAGGTCATATATGATGCGGTTCTTCATAAACACCCTTACCTAGTGGTGGTGCACACCAAGTTAGGGTTCACCAACATCTCTAAGTGGGAGAGTTAATGAAGATCCGCACTATATTTGATGTTAACTTTTGACCTTGACCTTGAAAAATGAAATGGGGTACACCATCCCTAGATCGGAGATCATCATCATATCAAGTTTGGCCATGGTCGGTTCAGTGGTGTGGGCTGTAGGAGATTATATATACATATGTTATTACCTTGACCTATGACCTTTACCTTGGAATATGGTGTGCCCCCATAGCTAGGTAAATGACTATCATCGTACCACGTTTAGTCATGATCGTCCAGTGGCATGAGTTGTAGGAGAGTTGTACACAAAGACACACATACACATGAACGCTACTACTTTATATAAAGATATATGTTCCATCTTGCTTCAGTTAACTCTCAGAAAGTAAGGGTCCGTCTTGGGCTAACACGTGGTTTCCATATGAGCTACAGAGATATCCCTGTTCAACAAAGATTTTCCTCTAGCCTTCCAACGTTGAGTTAGTAAAGCAGTTAAGGACAACAATTTTACTCTTTCCAGTAAATACTCTATAGTATAGTTACTCTTTGTTGCCGGATTCCAGAATAAAAATTCATCTAGTCTGGTTGAGTATACAACATAGTGCTGTTACATGAATACAACTGAATGAAAGTGCACTATTTCTTGTATGAACCGTTATTATAGCCGTGCTGAGGACATTTTATTTGGATTTGGAATGTTATTTGTAATATTTGATAAGACTTAAGTATCCGCATATTAGGTTGTCCTGATAAACCTTTGTACAGAGACATTTGAGTATGCTGTTTATTATGCATTTAAACTCCTCTCTCTCTCTCTCTCTCTCTCTCTCTCTCTCTCTCTCTCTCTGCGTGTGTGTTGTACGTGTGCGTGTCTGTTGTGTACGTGTGTGTGTTGTGTGTGATGTATGTGGTGTGCGTATGTGTGTTGTGTGTGTTGTGTGTACGTGTATGCGTGTGTTATGTGTGCATGTTGTGTGTGTTGTGTGTGTGCGTATGTGTACGTTTTGTATTTACGTGTGTGTGTGTGTGTGTGTGTGTGTGTGTGTGTGTGTGTGTGTCCATTTTTTCATTTTATCATTTTGTTCTCGCTGGGAATGGAGGATTATAATTACTGGAATAATGGAGATCTTCCTAAGATTCCAATTTCTTTTCATGTCGTACATAAGACATTCTTGCTGCGTTATCTTCTCCCTCTCTCATCTCTTTAATCTAACATCAATTGGGAACACTAACTTTTACTTTTCACCTTCTTGTCCCATATCACTATGTCAGGTTTAATAGTTGTAGGATTTATATAGTCATAGTGGATGTTGAATTATGATTTTTCTGGTATATGTTCCAAACACTTGCTGCTACATTTTATATACAACTTTTTACAGATCGTCTAGTAGAGATATTTACACGTTCCACTGTGTTGCATCCTACAGTAGTCGTACCCCCAACAAACAAATCACCCGTGTGTGTGTGTGTGTGTGTGTGTGTGTGTGTGTGTGTGTGTGTGTGTGTGTGTGCGCGTGTGTGTGTGTGTGTGTGTGTGTCAAAGGAAACATTTTGATGCGTGAATTACTTGTTTGATTTTTAACGGCATATCGTTCCTGTTAGATCATTTAATGCCATGAAAGGTTATTCATTGTAGATTCTTATAATTAGGTAATTTGTAGTAGTATTGAGTTGTGTAGGTAATTTGTAGTAGTATTGAGTTGTGTATGTAATTTGTAGTAGTATTGAGTTGTGTATGTAATTTGTAGTAGTATTGAGTTGTGTAGATGGTTTGTAGTACAAAATGGAACGATAAAATTGTCGCACTACAATAGGCGACATGATTTAATTTCTGTTTGATGAAAACTGATTTTTTTTTTTATTCAATTTTCACCCCAAACAAGGCACAGTGCCATCTTGAAGCAGGGGGCTACTATTAGGGACTTAATTAGCGGGGTCATTATGAAGGGAGATGAGTAGAAAGATGTTTGTTCACATTACACTTGAACTTCTGCATATCATTGCAGTTGGGAAAGCAGAATCCCGGAAGGGAGTTCCAAAGACTCGCAGTTCTGGGGAAGAAACTATTGGAGTAAAAGGCTTTCTTGCACCTAGGGATCTCTACTGTAAAGGGATGAGACTTAGTAGCTTGTCGGGTTTGTCGGGGGTAGTTATGTCGGGGAGGTACAAGTGTTTGCAGTTCGTCAGAGCATTCACCATTAAAGTATTTGTAGAACAGGCAGAGGGATGCAAGATCTCGTCGATGGGACAGAGGCTGAAGCCTAGATGACAGTTCAGGACCTATCAGGTTGGCGACTCTCTTTTGAACCCTGTCCAGGAGCGAGAGATAAGCAGCAGATGCACCAGCCCAGATGTGACAACAGTACTCCATACATGGGCGAATGGTTGCCTTATAGAGGTATAGGATACTGGCAGGCGTAAGTAGTTTTCTAGCACGGTAGAGGGAGACAACCTTCCTTGCAGCAGCCTTGGCAATGCTCTCAATGTAGCTATTCCAGTTCATATTCCCTGTAAACGTTTGGCTGAGGAGTTTAAAAGAAGTACTTTCAGGCAATATGTTCTTGGCCATTGCTATTGGTGGCAGAGAAGGTTTCTTGTAGTTATTGAAGGAAACAAGCTTAGTCTTAGCAGCATTGAATGTGACCATCCATTTTTGTCCCCATTCCACTACGGATTGGAGGTCATCCTCTAGTGTTTCTGCCATTTCCTTGGATATGTGTTCATTTGTTTTCCCCTCATATCTGTTATAGAGAGTGGTGTCATCGGCAAATATACCCATCTCCGAAACAATTTTATCAGGGAGGTCATTTATGAATATCAGGAATAATAGAGGTCCAAGGATAGACCCCTGAGGTACTCCCGCATTTATGTCATATTGTTTGGATGTACGACCGTCGAGGACAACTTTGATTTTTCTATTACTTAAGAAGGATTTAATTACATTATGAATTCTTCCAGTGATTCCATATGATCTAATTTTCCTTAGAAGACCATCGTGCCAGACCCTGTCAAAAGCCTTAGATATATCAAGGGCCACCGCTCTCTATCTTCCCCTGTTTTATCCAATGAACGGTATATACGTTCAGAAACTACAGTTAAGATATCTGCTGTTGAACGGGCTTGCCTGAATCCATAATGTTTGTCAGTCAGGAGTTTAGCACCTAACAGCTGCTGGACTAGGGCTTGATTAACTAAGGACTCACATATTTTAGCGAAAAGCGGGAGGAGGCTAATGGGGCGATAATTTAGTGGGTCAGTTCTATCACCAGAATTCTTGAAGACTGGTACCACAGAGGCGGTTTTCCGATTTTCTTTTTTGTTGTTGCAGAATATCTACTAGTTGACCAGTTGTGTAAAAATCCCAAGAGCGATAGGAGCTTTCTCTCATGTTTGTAAATGATACAATGCTCAAGGAGTGAGATCAGAAATGCGCCACTGCACAAATTATGCTGTCTACCGACCTAAGTTATTACAACGGGGCCATTGCCAACACCCTCAAAATGCAAATCCGGATGGTTTAACGCTTGAAGGCACAGCTCAATACATCGGACGACCAATAGTTATGGTCTTTGGTGTGCTTTCAAGTGAGGGCCACATCATTCCACCTGACATCCTCGAAGTCGGCTTGAAAGTCAACACCAAAGTGTACCTGGATGTGCTGAAGAGTGTGGTTATCCCCTGGTGCAATCAGGTGACCGCTGGCAGACCTTGGGTGTGGCAACAGAGTGCTACTACTTTGTACCCTTCTCTCACTGCCCCCCTTCCTTTTCATTAAAAGTCAAGCTGTGGTGCTGTTTTATTTAGGGTGAATATTTTAACGTTCTACCCTGTAGTATTGGGCTGTGTGTGTGTTATTTATAGTAGTATTGGACTGTGTGTGTTATTTATAGTAGTATTGAGTTGTATGGGTTTCTTTTTATAAATAAAAACGTGTAGTGATTAGAATATTTGGAAGGTGAGATGAGAGATGTTTGTGCTTTCAAATTTTCTTCTAATATCACATGACTTTTAGAAAATCGAATATATTGTCTATATGGAGTTTGTTAGACAGATACTTCATATTGTCTATTTGGTAAAATTTTTTGTCCTGTGAATAATGCTATCATTAAATTTTGTCCTGTGAATAATGCTATCATTAAAAGATGTTATTTTTTTTCTTCGAATAAAAGGTTCCATCGATGTATGAAGATCTCAAACGTTAGCATGTTGAAAGGTTTCAGCAACTCAAAACCATTCATCGATAACATAACGCATTAATCACGTTTTTTTGGGGGGGGGTCTCGAAAAAAAAAAGAAACGTTTTTTAAAATAATGAAGTCTGACATGAAATACTATTTTTTGATTCACCGACTTCTTTGAAGAAATCTATGATATCTGAAATTGGTTTTATTCGGCGATAACACGTCAGCGAAAGTGCATTTGAGTGAAAGTCACGTTGCAGGTCAGAGGGACATTTTGAAAAAAAAATGTGACTAGCGAATTCAAAATTACTTTTTCCTGACGCATTTATAAGGAAATAATGCCGCCAGGCGCGAATGGAACCAGTCGATTGGATTAACCATAAAAAAGGAGGGGGTTCTTCATTCAAACAAGTTATATATTTACAGTAGTGTTCACAATATCGGTGCATATATGAGTATATTTAAATATATATATAAAAATACATATATACACACACATGCACACATATATGTGTGCGAATATGCATACATATGTATGTGTGTGTGTGTGTGTCTGTGTGTGTGCGTGCGTGCGTGCGTGCGTGTAGGTTTCTGTATTTCTCAATTCATTGTAGACTTACTCACCAATTATGAATCACTACATCCCTGAGATTTCTAAAAAAAAGACCGGGCGCAAGTTTATTTCCAACGCTCCTATTATATCATTAGTTGACAGGGTTGGGTTTAGCATACTACTGTATGCGACGTCACTCGAATGCGGCTTTGCAAAAGCAAACAATACAGTGTTTTAACTTGGTCCTACATTAAAAACAATTTTCAATTAAAAGATCTAATGCAATTTACAACGCCTTCTTACAAAGAAATTTTATATCCATTTTTTTTTAAACATGCGTAGTTTCAACCATGATAAACTTTAATTAAATTAGATATAAATATTTTACACAAAATTAATAAAATCTAAAGAAATTATCAGAATAACAAGTTACTTTTTTTATATTCGTAAAGGAAAAAGCAACTTTAACTAAGAGAATATCAAGTGTCTTTTAATTAATAGTTTTCAATAACTTGTTTGGATGATGAGGAATAATAGTTCATGGTGTTGATGAATGTTTCTGGTTTAAAGAGATAAGGTTGTCTGTATGGAGAAATTGAGTACACGTGTTTGTTTCTACTATACCCGTGCGTATTTCAACGCATGTAAATAAACAGGCATGAATATGTGTGCGTGTGCATGTATTAGTGTGCTTGTTTTTCTATATGTATACATAGTGTGTTTGCGCGTGCACGTGTGTGTGGGTGGGGGTGAACTTGTGTACATGTGCTGTACAGGCCTACGGAAGTTCATAAAAGTCTTTCGTCATGTGTATGCTATTTGTCGACTAAAAAGGCCCGGCTGTATTGTAATATGTACAGGTGTGTTCTGTATGAACGAAATGGATGAACGAGAAAGATGCTGTGGGCTTATCTAATTGTTAGAACTTGTTAATTTTGTCTAATGAAATGTCGAGACCTGAATTCATTGCGCTGTTACTCCTAACACATTAAGAAAAACTATATATAATGATTTTTAAGGAACTTATACAACTTATTAGTATTATATAGAGTATTCGGACTACTATTTTCATATATATTATGTAATTGGAATTCATTATTGAGATGAGTATTATTTATTAATTTTTATTTATTGCGGACTATTATCCTCATCTTTTTTCTTTTTCTTTTTTTATTAGTTGTTGTTTCACGACGTTTCGGCCAACTATTCCTCTGGCCTTCGTCACGTGGTAACTGCGACGGGATAGGAACTCCGACTCTCCTTACTGCATTCTCAGCAAACCGTCGTGGTTACCAACTGACGAAGGCCAGATGAATAGTTAGCCGAAACGAAACAAAAACTAAAAAAAAAAAAAAAGATGAGAATAATAGTCCGCAATAAGTAAAAATTAATACTATTTTCATAATGAGTGTTATTTTCACAACGTTTCGGCTGATGCAAACTCTGACTACTTCAAGTGTATCTTTTCAAACTCGAGAATCTTGCTGTTAAACTCGGGAATTTTGTTATTTCAGATGGAACTATTTATTCACGGGGGGCGTGTGTAGTATGCTCTCATTCCGTCAGTCATGACCGTGTAGAAATCTTAAGCACTGAAGAATGAACCTTCAATCTTCAGAAGTGTTTCACTCAGAACTGAATAACCTAGTACTTTATCCGTTACGCATTGCAATTCCACAATACTCATCTCAAATATGCAGAAATATAATGCAACCTAATTCATACGTTTACTATGGAATGAAAATATTTTGTATTTGTTGATTGTTAAATTAATTTGCATATTTTCGTACATTTATCGACCGTTATTACCCTAAAATAGATATGTTTAGTAAAAGAATTTCTAAAATATAAATTCAATATACTGAAAAAAAAACGATATCTACTTTAATAACATTGTGTCACCACTTCTCCTATGTATGTGTATGTGTATGTATGTTTCTCGTCTCTGCGTTACTTGCACAGTTTTATTTATTAATCGTTTATTTACTAAAATCAAAATTGAACTAACGTAAAATTATTAATGATAACGTTTTAAAATTTGTTTTTAAAAAGTTAATTATGAAATTAAATCTACTAGAATGCATTACGATTTCTTTGTACTCAAGTCAGCTAGCTCAATCTTTTGTTAATAATTGAAAACTGAATGAATTATTTCGTGACTATTCGTAATTAAAAAAGGAATTTGCAAGCATTTAAACAGTCATTTAAGTGTCATTTAAACTAGATTTCAGATTATTACTAAATTTTCATATATTAAAAGATTCATGTTTTTGGAAGCAATTTACATTCAATAAATACATAAACATTGAAACTATACCTTTACAAAAATTTAAGTTATACCAGTTGATTCTGTTAATAATTTAATTACGAGACCGTACGAATAAACTCACATGTACATTGTCTAATTTTAAAAAAATAATTTAGTAAAGTACAATCAGCACAGTATAAACTGTTAAGGGATCCAACGCAAAGGTCAAAATAAAAAGACTCATAAAAACAACGTGTAATTGTAAAGACTATGTATGGATTGATCTGTAATTATGAGAAAAACAGTTAAAAGAAGGAGAGTTCCACAAGACTACCGTTCTTGGAAAGACACTAATAGGATAAGATGTATTATAGTAGGTATATAAACAGTGAAATGGTGGAGACCACTAGATCAACATGTCAAATGAGCTGAAACAAAAGAAGCAGTGAATAGATCTAACAATTCAGAAGAACCCATGTCATAATATTATTTATAGAAATGATGGAGACCAGCAACATCTCGTCTGTGTGTGACGGTGCAGAGAAGACTAAAAGGTAGGACGAACCAAATTTAACGTGGTATACATAGTAGATAAAAGAAAAAAGAGCAGTAACATCCAAATTAGCTGTGAAATAATAAAATCAACACGAGACTATAAAAACACACCAGAGAAACACGTGTCTACTAATTCGTTACAGTAACACGACCAACAGAGAAAATAAACAGATTCGAACTTATCTTTAAATGAAAACAAATTTACTTGAGCTCAGTTCGAATCCATCCACAAAAACTAAATTTTAACACAAAACAACATACAACCAAATATAATGTCACAACTTTTGTACAAAAATTAAACAACAATTAAACAAAAATTAAACAACAATTAAACAACAATTAAACAACAATTAAACAACAATTATCTTAAATTGATAAGAATAACAAAGATATACAAAGCAAAACAATACATATGCTACATTACTCGTTACAGACAGGGTGCGTCACAAGAAATGAATGATTTTAAACCTTGTTATTTATTAAAAACATCCGTTTCCTATGACTCACCCTGTATATAAGCAATATTACTATATAACTACGATATATATAAAGAATGCAGTTTATATTCGCGGAAAAAAACTAAAAACTAAATTTAAGCTATCGCAGTCATATCACTTCTGAAAAGTTCTACAATTACAAAGAGAATTCTGCTACATAAAAATGAAAAAAAGAAAGAAAACACTTAACTAAAATTGTTAAATAGAAAGCGGGGATCATCAGTTGTCTACAATGTGGCTGTTTCAGAGATTAAAAAACAGGGCAGCTGCAAAAGACATGGCTCTCCAGTGGAAAATACCACAAAATACTACTTCCCCAATAACAAAATGTGTATACAATACAGTTATTATTTACTAATATATATTAAAAAAAAAATTATTAATATATATAAGTAAATTTAATAATAATAATAATAATAATAATAATAATAATAATAATAATAATAATAATATCTAGTCTACAATATGTTAATTATATATATATATATATATATATATATATATATATCGTATTCGTATATTTCAAGTGTCTTAGCGTTGTCTTGACAGTAATTGTTATCAATGTAAACATGTTCGAACAATTCTTCAGTTACATTTTTCTTCTGTATTTGATGTTATTTGATTTCACTCTGTCTTCATTCGAAGTGTGAGTACATTTTTAAAACATTCTGTATATGTAATCGGTAACATATATATTTTTTTTTTCAATTTTCTTCCTTTGAAGATTTTAACGTTGGGTATGGAGCAGCCAAACCAGCTGCCAACATTGCCCTGCTTTTTATTGAAACCAGCCGAGAGGTCTTTTTAGTATCCTCGTGATTTTCTTAGGTGCAATTGTCTGGATTTCTTTTGCACTTGGTTCACCAGTTAGATAGTACTTCAGGTTTTTCTTCATAAGCCCTGTGGCACCTATAATAACTGGTATGATTGATATCTCCCTAAGATTCCAGTTTCTTTTCATATCATACATGAGCCCTTGATATTTGGTCTGTTTCTCTCTTTCAGCTCTCTTCACACCTCCATCATTAAGGAACTCACTTCAACCAAGGTTGCTACTCTCTCCGACTTATTTCATATAACTATGTCAGGTTTGACAGCAACATTTTCAAGGTAGGTGGATTACATGGTCGTAATGTACGGTATATAAGTCATGCGCGTGTTTGGATTGTGCATAAAATGATTTAATGCAAAAAGCTAAAGTCTTAATTTACTAGAACAATATGTTGCTGCATTTGACGGGAGAAAACAGTATAATTTTATCAGTTTAAATGAAAACATGTTTTTCTTTTGGATGTTCTGTAATTTTCACGTTCTTGGATCCTCGTGATAAATTCATTTTATTGATATTCAGAAACATTTTCTATATTCCGTCAGTTTACGTTTTACTTTGATAATACGAAGTAGATATGTCCAATTTGACCCTAGCACCCGACACGTGTAAAACGTTTGTATTAAACATTGCTACCCGTTTAGTAGCCCGTAAACAGCAGGTAAGAGTAACGTGTGCTTGTCTAAGTTGAATACGAGGTAATAGCGTCATGCTGGCTTTACGCGATATGATGAATCGGAATTGCGATCAGTGACGTCATGCTATTACGAAAAGTGTCACTTTTTCCCGCTGGGACCTGCCATAACAGCCGTCGTCACTCGTGGTTGTTTTCGGCGATAACCCATCCGAGTCGACGTCGCCAAAGTGCATAAACGGATGTTGCCGTCGTTATCCTGTTTCAAAACCGTGTGTGGTGTGTGATGAACTATCACTTGTAGATCACAATAGTTGCACTATATGATCCGAAAAATATAATTATTTTTTTTAATAAATGGCGTTTTTGTTAAAAAAAAAAAAAATAGGAGGAATTATTAAGTGATAGTTTTCATTCAGTAAAAAATGGTTTTTCATAATTTTAAAACCGTTTGTAATAAGTATATTTACTTATCTGCATATTAATGCGATAGCGTGTCATTTTCTGTGTCACGCTTACATCCGGGTCGTTTAATTGTTATGTACTTCCATTTCTTGTCATAAATAATTTTACCAAGAATTCTTCATAAGTTTTGATTTCGATTATAGCTGATGGAACTTAAGTCATCTATTTTTTTATGAATAATTTTATCAAGAATTCTTCATAAGTTGGTTTCTGTTTCGATTATAGGTGAATGAACTTATATATATTTTTTTGTTTTTTTTTTCTCTCATATGTTTGTATTTCGGTTTCGATTCAAGCTAATGCACCCAAGTCATATGGATATATTTTTTTTTATTTTTGAAATCACAACTTTATAACATATAAAAATCGATAGAACATTAACTCTCTAATAATATATACGATATCTGCAAGAATTAAAATATCATATTTAAGCGTACTTTACAACCGGGCTTTGCCGGGCGTTTGTCTTAGCTTAGATAAATACTTTTGCAGTTTTAACAAACAAGCCCTTTTGGTCAAGATCAAAGTGTAGTATCTGTTCCGGCAGATACTGCAAGCTATGACTAGCTAGGACTAGCTATGACTAGCAAAGACCAGATGTGGGGGCAACCCCACATGCCTGACCATTAACCAGCTCCCATTTCCCACCTCTCGGGAGCTGGTCCCCTTTTTTCCTTCCCCCTCCCTTCACTCCTCACATTAAAAATTGGCCTTGTGCCTAATTTGCTCGGTGGGGGAGCAAATAAATACCATCTGTTCTTCAGATGCTGCACTTCCATTTCTTGTTCTCTTTCGGTGAAGGAACAGTCCTTCACGACTGAGACAATTTTTTATTTTTGTACCTTTTCTCCACGTTAAAAAACGACCCTGGTGTCTAACTCTGTCTCGTGGGGAGGCGTTGTAAATAGGTACAATAATATCAGAGCAACTTTGGGTAGAGCACTGTCGTAAATAATCTCACCCGCTACTTAATTGGCTAAAAATGTGAGGCTCGCTGTTTGTAAACAAAACGGTTTGAGCACTATAAAAGTGGTGGACAAATGTTTGTTTGAAATAAACATTTGTCGAAAATTTTGTACGAGCACTGCTCCCGTGGGTCGATGGGTAGAACTGCCGACTATTAACGCGATGGTCCTAAGTTCAGTTCACGGCTATTTCAGATTTACATTAAATTTCATCCATAGTTATTAGTTACTAATCAAGCAAAATTCTCTGAATTTCAGTATCTTCTATAAAATAAAATGACTCTTGAGATTTTCTAAAACCAATGCCATGTAATGGATTTGGATCAAACAAAAGATTCTAAACACGTTTTAGTATAATGTCTGCTCAAATCTTTGGAATAAAACATAACAGTGCCGCAAAGCTGTAATTTCCGGGAATTCATTTTAGCCGTCTTAGGATTTTTATTGAAATACAAAAATAAGTTTTGAAAATTGATATATAAATAATACATCATTGTGATTGTTTTTATTAATTTCAGGCAAAGCATAAATTGCCGATATAAACTCCGATGATATATTTACATGTAAAGGCAATTTAAAGCCGGATATCAAGTCTTGACCAATATTTCGTTTATATTTAGGCGTTGTTTCTATTTTGATTTTCTGTAATTGGGTAAATAATGACGCCCAGGCGATATTTATAGCCAGCTTAATCCAACCCTGTTGCAATGACTGGATAATTTATTTGTTTACGACAACATAAATAAATAAAACAAACTTAACACCTCATTTGTGGGATTACTGTTCATAAAACTTTCATGAAATATTTAAATATGCCACAATATATTTTTACAACTATATATATATATATATATATATATATATATATATATATATATATATATATATATATATATATATATATATATATATATATATATACTAGCAGGGAAACTTGACGATGCCCAAGATCGAATAAGGATCAAAGAATGTTTACTTCCAATATTTCTATTGTCATCGCAATCTATGAAATCGGCTACTTTTCAATCAAATCAATTGATTGTCTGCTCGACTGGGACCCACCGTGGTGCACTTTACATGCCATCCACTATGAACAGCTTTATCTTGTTAACAAATGTTCATATAAAATGCTGAATACGTTGCTTTCTAATATTTTTAACTCCTCTGCTATCTCATGCAACATTGATCGTGAACTTTTTAATGCTTTCAGAGACACTGACGAATTTGAATGAGTACGACCGTTTATGAGTAGCATACCACTGCTTAATCATTGTTTTTTGGCATAGCAGAGTCATAACAACGCTTAACAAACAATTGATTTGCTTGAAGGGTATGTTTACCCTTCAGAAGACAATGCTTCATCAAGACAATTTAGATTTGAAAATTGGCAAAAGTAGCTTCACTTAAATAAATGCAATTTGTAAACTAATAATTTGATTAATATCGATTTAACACGTGGCATTACAAAAATCATATTGATTATTCGTGACGTCATCTATTTGTCAGACCCATGAAGTGATGTGTAACATCTCTAAGCTTTGTTCAAATATAAATTTATAATAAAGTGATTTTTTGAAAAGTGCGTACATATGGATACATGTTATTAATTGAATATTTTCTGTTACTTAATAATATTTGAAATTTGCATTAGTATGTTTCGAATTTTAAAATCAACCCTATTGATATATATATATATATATATATATATATATATATATATATATATATATATATATATATATATATATGGGGGTGCGTGTGTGAAAGAGATCAAGAACGAGAGAGAAAGAAAGAGACAGTGAGTGCATGTGAGTTCGAGACATATTTGATACACTTTTGATATTATTTAATGGCGTTAAATGCAAAGTACAACTGCTTTTCTACTATTGGCGGGTTTCTATGCTTGAGACCGTGGACAACTGGAAAGCGCTAGAATATTGGAATAGAGTAATCTGCATCATTACGATGCGTACCGGATTCAGAAATTGGAAAAACTAAGCAGCAGCTTATTCCTCATTGAATATCTTGAATGCCGTTAGCCGGAAAATGTCAACAAGGATATGAAATGCATGGCTAACAGGAAGGATCGTAGCTATAGTTTGATTGTATCCGCACAGCGAAATTCGTTGCCACACGCACCAGTCAAAGCAATGCGAACCTTGGTGAGAGAGATGGGCGTAAAATTGGCAACTATGAAGAAAGTACTAAACCAGCATTTTCACTGTTTCTCATACAAGAGTCGCAAAGATTTAATAACCAATCGCCAAGATCCAATAGAATTGCGTTACGAAAGCCAAGAAACGTCTCAACAAGTCAATCCGGGGATTATCTAATTTGTTTAAAGATCAACTGTACAACGCATATAACAAATGTTCGTCAACATATGAAGTTCCGCTCGTCATGAAGACGAAGTTCCCTTAAACTGTAATAGTCTATAGATGTATCACTGTCCGGCTTTCTATCAAGATGCGAAAATTCTCAGCTTATTTAAAAACTGGTCCCACACTGGTGTGAGTGCGACAGGGTTTTAGTTATTATTCTAGTCTTTTTAGCATTTGTCTGTGATGCAATTAATTTCTAAAATAAAAAACATGTGACAATCTGCATATTATTGAGAACATCTCCAACCAATCTCATTAGTTAACTTTGTTATCATATTATCTTATTTACATTTTCATAGATTTTATCTCTCCAATTGATGACGGACAGATGACAAATGTATTCTTCGTTATTCCTACTTAGTCTTGCTTGTATCTCCTCCCATTATCTGGTTGTATCTCCTCCCATTATCTGGTTGTATCTCCTCCCATTATCTGGTTGTATCTCCTCCCATTATCTGGTTGTATCTCCTCCCATTATCTGGTTCAGCTATGCTCTGAGACTTTTTGATTTACCTCCCTTTTTTACATTCTCTACCTAATCTATTTCCCCTGTTAATTCAAGAAATCTCATTTAAAAGCCGTGTAAGTAAGCGAACGCGCCATCCCAATTATTAACAGTTAATGTTTCTTCATCAGACTTTTACTAGGAAAGCAATAAAATAAACTGCAATTAATAATATTTTATCTAATGATTATCTCGGCGTCAGATGAACCAGGAAATCAATTATAATCAGTTTTCCTTTATTGCAAACCTCCACATAATTCTCGTGGCCGACCAGATGTCAAAGTGATACGTTTAAATGGATATTATCTAAAAATTTGCTTAATTCTTTTTTATATAAAGAATTTGCTAGCGAAAACTACCCACAAAGACTATCTGACAAGTGTTGTATATTTTGGACTCTACGTTAGTAAGTAGCGATTAGGTTAGCTAGTGTGAATTTTGGTAAGGGTCACATTATTACAGTTAAGATAACCTAGCTGTAAACAGAATGTACTCAGACGTAGGTGACGAAGAGAAAGCAAGGGACAGAAGGCGTAAGCAGAATATAGTCGAACGATCATGTCATTATATGAGTCATGTTTTCGAATGAGAGAAAACTTTTTCAGTCAGTTCTCTCTGAGAATCTAAAACGCATGGACGACACGTCCCATAATGTAAATAATGTCTGCGAATGTTGCTGATGCCTCTCTCCGCTGCGTCTCTAAATCCTCAAGTTAGAAAAAATAAGTTTAGATAGACTAAGTTAAAGTAATAATTATTTAGTTATAGCTTAGTTTTCAATAATTAAGTTCTATTCAATGAAACATCGAAGAAAAACACATCAATATCTTCTTGTGTTTTTTTTTTAGGCATGAGTAGTTTACTCGCCTTGGTTAAACAACCGATCAACAATCACTAGACGATAACAGACACACATGAAACGTCGGCGAGAAGAGACGACTAGAAAAAGACGCTGTATAAAGAGTCGGCTCACTTACTTTGATTTGATTCTTAATCGCTCATGAGCGAGGTCGTAACATGTGCGACTTGACCCATAAAAATATGGCGACAAAGATTATGTCCATTTGTTATTTCTGTCCACAGCCAGAATTTTCTGGCCCGTCTGTCAGTCTTGGTGGTCTCATGTTGCTATTTCCCAGATGGTGCTTACAACCACCAGAAATATTGTCATTTTTTTTAATTGGCAAATGGTATTATTGACTTAGAGACAATATTATTCTTGCGCATCAATTTAAGACAGGTATGATTAAAGACAAACCTGACGGCTCGTATTTGGTTCACGTAACCCTTTTATAGAGTGGCCCTGGATATTACTTTAAACTATATCCAGTGGTGAAGCCGCAGCTTGCGGGCTTTCGGGAGTGGGGAGCCACACTTTAATTGCATTGCTCTCAGGTCCACTTTGACCCAGAGTGGTAGTACCTGCTAGGGTCCCAACTATGGGTTAAATAGAAACCGACTTGGAAAAAAAAATTCTATTAAAACATTTTCTTCAAAATAACTAAATTTAGAATTAAATATCCTAAATAGGGTTGATATGCCGTAAAACAAAAACAACCAACGAACTAATTAACCTATTCTAGAGAATATTCTCAACTAAAGAACAAGTCAGTTTTGTGTTTGAGTTAATTTTACTTACAATATTTTAGTTTCTCACTTTACTGTAAGCATTTTTTTTTGGGGGGGGGGGTTACAGAAGAGATATCTGAGCAGGCAAATACCAAAAGTATTATTTTATGAGAAATAACAGCGTTGTTTTTGTTTCGTTATTTAAAAGATTTTAAGTACATTCGAGAAAAAATGTCTCCCGGTAATTACCGCAGCCGAATCATAAAAAACAAAGAAACAAAATATTCTCCGCGTAAATAAAGGGTGAAAAAACGAACAGTGAATGCATTCATAATTTTTGTTTATATAAAAACTTTGCGTAAAAAACGGCGTGACTTATCGGTCTCAAACAGGTGGATATATATATATATATATATATATATATATATATATATATATATATATATATATATATATATATATGTATATATATATATATATATATGTATATATATATATATCCTCTGATCTTGAGCACGTGGTACAATGGGGAAATGGGTGGTTTGTTACTTTTAATGCATCTAAAACCAAGCTTCTATATTTGCATCATCAACGATCTGATCCCCATCTGACATCAATTGAAATGGATGGCTCTCGTCTTGGGGAGACTCCATGTTTTGACAAGCTTCTGGGCTTGACCTTTACTCCTGATCTGAAATGGAACACATACATCAAATCCGTTACCAAGGTTGCTGAAAAAATGGTGGGATCTATCTACCGTTCCAGCACATATCTCACTGCTGATGCAATGCTCTACCTATATAAAAACCAGGTTCGTCCAAAGATGGAGTACTGCTGCCACATCTGTGCAGGAGCTGCTAGAAGCAGGTTATTCTGCCTTGACATAGTTCAAAATGAACTTCAGAGTTTAGTGGGGGTGCCCTTTTCTCTTCCCTGCGACGTCTTTCCCACAGAAGAGACGTTGCGAGCTTGTCCCTGTTTTATCGTTATTTTCATGGCAAGTGCTCGTCTAAGCTCCAATCTATGGAACCCTCCTCGCAAAACTTTCGCGAAAACTACTCGTCTAGCTGAAACTACTAACAATAATTTCCCCCACTCTTTATCTGTGCCTAAACCCAAACGTAGATTCTATAAATGAAGCGTCTTTCTTAGAATTGCACACTTGTTGAATTCACTTCCGTTTGCCTCCTTTCCAGCTGACTACAAGTTGGTAGTCTTCAATAATGAAGCATCCCCTTAAGTAATCCAATTTACCAAATTTTCACTAACGATTACTACGATATTGTCTTATTGACTACTGTACACTCATTAAGATAAATTTGAAAACTTTAAAAGTAAATAAAAATGATAAAATCATTTTTATTTAATTTTGTTGGTGTTGTAAGTCCAATATTTCGCTAAAAATAGCCTCATCAGGGTAATAAGCCTTACTTACTTATATATATATATACATCCTTGATAAAATCATTTTTATTTACTTTTTTTAATTTCTATTCAAAATAAATGTCTTCAAATAGTGTGTAACTACTTTATATATATATATATATATATATATATATATATATATATATATATATATATTATGGGGTGGCTCCCAGGTTGGGAAATCGTAATAGTGCGTAGGACTCCTTGGCTGTGGTACATAGCAGTTTTAGTTACGTCGGTCGTCCGTAGGTTCACTTGTTTACTAAGCGGTTGTGATGACAACGAGTTAAGACTAGTGAGTTATCTCACCTTAGACTGGCACTTTTTCCTTATCTTGCCTCTCGTCAATTGTCAAAAATGTCATAACAACGTTGAACCTGAAAACAAAGCGGTTGACACTTAGAACAATCAGCCGTAACTTAAAAATATGCATTAAAAGACGTAAGTCACAATTGTGTTTGTTTTTGTATAAAATTATATTTTACAATATAGTTACAATTTAAAACAGATCGTCTTTTTTCTTTTGGTGGTTCTGAAGTTCACAGCGATAGTAAGTTTTCTCACAGTGCTCTGAGGAGGGAAAATGACGCTTCAACGATCCGGTCTTCAGCGACACATGCTGTTCCGTGTTTCTTCTCTCTCTGCTCTCCTCTCTGCTGATTCACCGTTTTTATTGGCATTTTGTCGCTTTGTTTTTTCTATCCACGCGTCCTGTCAATCGGTTGATAGATAATAGAACATGCGTTCTTAAGTCACGTTTTGACCTCAGAAGATCATTCGATTTTGTCTTCAACGGAGCGACACGTGAATTACCCACTCATTCCAATATCTGTAATTCCAGAGCTTACGAGGAATGTCACGTTTCTTTGTTTTGTAAACAAAAAAATCGTCGTCCGATTTCTCTGTTTATGACGTAAGCCCTTCCTCTTTTCAACCGGTAGACAATCGATTATTCGATGACCACTCTTTTAAATCTTTTATTAAAGTTTTTTCTTTTCAGTTATGTATGATGGTTCCAGCCATTCATTACATAACATATATATATAATGGGTTAAGAAATTCCAACGAAAGAAAGATGAATATTTAAATAGGGGAGTAGTCAGATGTATATATATATATATATATATATATATATATATATATATATATATATATATATATATATATATATATATACATCCTTTCCTATATTGTAATTAGACCGCAGAAATTCCCCATCTGGGCCAAAGTATCCTAGGTTTGCAACTGCCAAATTCCAATTCAATACATCTAGCCTGTTAGCCACTAACTTATGCAACTTTCGACCACCATTCGTGATAACATGCTACATTACATCCTACTAGCGACACCATCACAATCGCGCTATCTTCCAATAAAAAAACACACAAATAAACCTAGAACCCCATCCTCCAACGTAGACTCCTACTACCATGTCTCCTTCTGCAACATCAGGAGTCTACGTTCCAACCTTCCAGAGGTTGAAAACCAATTACAGGAGACGAAAACGAACATATTCTTTCTAAGCGAAACTGGCGTAGGGTCGACCACTTCCCTAGATGAGTTCATAATTACAATTACTCTAACTTAACATCTAAATCTGACCCCCAAGATCGCCATGGGCATGGAATATGTGACTACATTAAAGATGACTTTCCATGTGGTATGGATATCTCCAGAAAAGACCCTAATTTACCTTATATGTGCTTCCGGGTTGTACTTGTTTACATCAACGCATTTATATTTACCCTCTATCGCCCTCACAACATCGGGGTTACTATCTTTAAGAGTATATCTGAGAAAATTGACCACATCCTGTCTGCTAATCCTTCGGCTAACATTCACATTTGCGGTGACTTCAATGTCCATAATGTGGAATGGCTGACCCACTCAAATAAGACAGATGATGAGGGGAGGTTCTGTCATGATTTTGCCATTGCCTATGACTTCACTCAGATTGTTCATGAACCCATCCGTGTGGCCGATACTACCGGCCAGTATGCAAGCCTTCCAGACCTTTTTCTCACAACTTCCCCTGAGCTATGTTCACGTTCCGTTCTATCTCCTCTGGGATCCTCCAACCACTCCGCTGTATCAGTAAAGATAAAAATTAAATGTAATAAGTCTTCAGAAGTACCTCTCCACCTTACTGTATATCGATACTCTATGGCTGGCGGGGATAGCTTCCGTACATTCATATCTGATCTACCTCTGCATTCCATGTTTAAAACGGATGTGCCCTCTATAGTATCAGATCCGACCGATTGATTAATTGTAGGCATAGAGCGATTCATACAATTCAAAAATTCCAACAAAAACCTAACAGCCAGTCATGGTTCTCCCCAGAATGTGCTGCTGCCATCGCGCACAGAACTCACTTTTTCCATTGCTACCAACGTAATAGATGTACTGAGACTAAAGCTGCTTTAAGGACTGCTAGGAACCACTGTGAAATAGTAATAAAAATGCAAGAGAGTTACGAGGGGCGTGCAATAAGTAATGCCCCTGACCCACTTTTAGTTATCTGATCTAGCTTAAATTTTGCATGTGCAATGATTTATATCTCTACGGATTATGTGGCAAATTACAGCTCTGAACTCATTTTGGTTTCTGATTACAGGTGTTTGAACTGAGTAGGTGTGAAATGGAGCCTGTTGAATGTCGAGCAGTGATCCGGTTTTTGTATTTGAAAGGGCGCACACCACAGAATACTTTTGATGAAATGAAAGGAACTGATTGTGATAATGCCTCATCATATGACTTTGTAAAATGCTGGCATCGTGAATTCAAACGTGGCCGGAAGTCTGTGGAAAATCGGCGCATTACTATTTGCCAAATAACCCAAGATGTCAAGATTAGTTCAGGGTCTGTGGCACTATTTCTTAGTACCACAGTTTCTAACACCCTCTGCAGCTGGCCGAGTGGTTATTTGGCCATGTGCGTAGAGATACAAAGAAACGCCTTCCCATAATTCTCTTTCCTACAGCTCTCTCTCTCTCTCTCTCTCTCTCTCTCTCTCTCTCTCTCTCTCTTTCTCTCTCTCTCTGTGTTCAGGTCGTCATGAGGTGAGCACCATAATTTTTGTCTCTCCGTAAACGAGGGGGGAGCACCCCCTCCCTCAAAACTAGTTAGGTTAGTTAGCTTTGAAAAGCTTATTGTCTAGTTTTAAATCGTACAATTTTTTGTAATATATTGTATCTCTAATGTAAAATAAAATAGTTAGTTATGTTCCATATATATTACAATTGTGTCGCATGTCGTCTTTCTTGTGTCTGCCATAAATGCCCTCATAAATGCCTTCATTGAAACAACGAAACGGTCCGGAAAATGAAGAAAGAAAATTCCAGTCAGAACGCCACCAAGGGTGAAGAAGTCAAGACGTTTCCTGGGAGAAGAAGGAGCCACACAGCACATCCAACATCTCAGGTATGATTTTTTTTTCTTACAGACCCTAACGACGGTCCTCTTCATATCTTCCCGAGACCGCTTTAAGACATTTACTATAACACGTCTGTCGGTCACACATCAGTGACCGGTTGATTGTGGTATACAGGGTCTGTGGAAACTATCATTCATGACCATTTGCATATGCATAAGGTGTCTGCCAGATGGATTCCCAGGTTGTTCACACCATTCCAGAAGCGAGAACGCGTCGAGTGCTCGAGGATGAATTTGGAGATGTGCCAAGAAGATGAGTCAAAGTTTTTCAAAAGACTGATTACACAGGATGAAACCTGGGTCCACCACTATGATCCAGAGACCAAAGCCCAATCAATGCAGTGGAAGCACTTGGACTCACCACCTCCAAAGAAGGCAAGGGTGCAGCCCTCCGCTGGCAAGGTCATGCTCCCAGTCTTCTAGGACTAGGACGGAGTAGTGATGACAGATTTCCTGACAAATGTACCACAATTACAGGAGCCTATTATGCTTCACTTTTGAAGAAATCAAGGGAAGCTATCAAAATCAAGAGGCGGGGCAAGATTAGCAAAGGTACCCTACTCTTGCAAGAAAACTCGCATGTCGCCAGATCAGAAGCACGGGCGTATCGTTATGAAATCCTCCCTTATCCTCCCTCCTCTCTTGACCTTGCACCCTCTGACTTTGACTTCTTCCCAGCCATGAAGTTGTTTTTGAAAGGAAAGCGTTTCCCAGATGATGCAACCTTGATTTCTGAAGTCACGTCGTGGTTGGAGGACCAACCTGGGGTGTTCTACAAAAACGGCCTCCAAAGCAGCATCAAACGATGGGAGAAATGCATAACTCTGGGTGTTTCCTATATAGAGAAAGACTAACAACTGTGCCAAGTTTCGTTTCTCTACTGCTATGGGAAGTGGGTCAGGGCATTACTTATTGAACGTTCCTCGTATATGCTCAGTCCGTTAAATCCAAAGTAGCTGAGCAGCGGCTTGGTTCCCACCAATTTTGGCAAATTGCAAACAGGATCCTGAACGTTCTATCCCAATCCTCATAAATGGGCCCGGGGTCATCTCTTCAGCATCAGACAAAGCAAGCCAAACTATTTGCCAAGAACTTTGCAGCTGATTCTACCCTATGCGACGAAGGCCATCAACTCCCCGTACTTCAACCTATAACAGAACACAGACTATGCAACATACAAATATTTGTGCATGAGGTCGCCAAGCTTATCATGAACCTAAATTCCAGTAAAGCAACTGGCCCAGACGGCATAGCAATTATAGTGTTGAAAAAAGCTTCAACCAGAACTTGCCCCCATACTTACAAATCTGTTTAAGCGTTGCCTTAAGGAGAAGTGCTTTCTTCCACCCTGGAAAACCTCATCAGTATGTTCTGTATTTAAGAATTTAGGTGATAAGTCATCTCCCGCTCAGTAAAGACCAATAAGCCTCCTGTGTGTCATGAGTAAGTTGCTGGAATCCATATTAAATAGAGAAGCAGTCAATCACCTCAGCAGAAATAATCTTCTTGGTGACATGCAATATCGTTTCCGTTCTGCTAGATCTAAAGCAGATGTGCTAACGGTTATATCTCATAGGATTGGTGAATTTCTCGACAAAGGCTTCCTTTCTAGGACTATTGCTCTTGAAATATCAAAGGTCTTCGTTCGATAAGGTATGGCATAAGGGCCTACTTCACAAGATTTCCAGCTACGGTATAACTGGAAATGTTTTACTCAATTATTAAATCATTTTTCTCTGATAGGCCCAATTATTAAATCATTTCTCTCTGATAGTGATTGATGGGCAGAAACCAGAGGCCCAGAGTATTAATGCTGGAGTCCCTCAGGGGTCCATTCTGGGCCCAACTCTCTTCCTGATCTACATCAATGATCTCCCAAAACACATACTTAAATCATTCGTTGACATCTATGCTGATGACACGACCATCTATGGCAACACATCAAAGGCCGTAAAGACAAAGTTCTCTCTGATTCTCTCTCCTTTTCAGCGGGTGGTCAGTGGGGGAAGAGGTGACTGGTTACTTTAAATCCATCTAAAGCCTAGCTCCTATCATCAACGCATTGATCCCCATCTGGAATCAATTGAAATGGATGGATCTTGTTTAGGGAGGCTCCATATTTTGACAAGCTTCTGGGTTTGTCCTTTACTCCTGATCTGAAATGGAACACGTACATCAAGTCTGTTGCCAAGGTCGCTGGGAAAATGGTGGGATCCTTCTACCGCTCCATAAGATATCTCACTACTTATGCAATTCTCTATCTTTATAAAAGCCAAGTACGTCCAAAGATGGAGTACTGCTGTCACACCTGGGCTGGAACTGCAAAAAAACAGCCTATCCTGCCTTGACATAGTACAAAATAGACTTCGTGGCTTAGGGGAGATGCCCTTTTCTCTTCCCTGCAACCTCTTTCACACAGAAGAGATGTTGCGATCCTGTCTTTGTTTTATCGTTATTTCCATTGCAAATGCTCATCCGAGCTCCAATCTCTGGTCCCCCCTCGCCAATCTTTCACGAAAAACACCTGTCTAGCTGAAATCACTCTCAGTAATTTTCCCCACTCTTTATCTGTGTCTAAATCAAAACGTACATTCCATGAACAAAACTCAGAAGTGCACGCCTGTGGAACTCTCTTCCGTTTGCCTGTTTCCCACCTGACTACAACTTGGATGTCTTCAAGTCAAAGATAAACAAATTCCTGATGAATTGCCCCTTAAGGAAGACACTTTATCAAATATCCAATACTAACGATTACTACCTTACTATCCCATTGATTACTGTACACGCAATAACCCTTACCCCCGACTGGCTTCCAGGCCTTGATAAGTGGTGATCCCCATGTAAGAAAAAAGTAGTTCCAATTTTACTCTCTAAATATTTAGTCCTACCACCTCTACTAGTTGACACTGGGTACAATTCTACATTTTCCACCGATATTGTAGTTGGACCGCCATTAACTGATTTTTACAGACCTACAAATAACATAATCTCCCCATTTTCTAATTCTCAAATCATAACGTCTCCCTATCTTATTCCGGCCATTCTGATTGGCTGAGCTCCAACCATTCTTCCATTCCAGATTAACGAATTTCTCATCTTAAACAAACGATAACCTACCATTCCAATATGGCGTCGCAATGATGCCTTTTTCCCCTCTAAATACATTATTGCGTTGTATGTCTTTATCTCTTTCTCTCTCTCTCTCTCTCTCACACACACACACGCGCGCGCGCACACACGTACTTTTACATTTACATTTTTTAGGGCGAGACCACAAACAAAAATCAGAAAACATTATTTTGTTATTCTACATTCGTTCGTACCTATTCAATTTTATGTGAATGTCCTCTATCTCTCTCTTTCTCTCTCTCTCTCTCTCTCTCTCTCTCTCTCTCTCTCTCTATATATATATATATATATATATATATATATATATATATATATATATATATATATATATATATATAAATGTAACTCTTGGTTCGTTCGCAATTAATAGTCTAAAAAACCAGTGGACGGATGGCTTCCACGTTTTGGTATAATATGTTTACTATATCCATGTGTGTTTTTATATATCTCTTTTTAATTATAACATTACACTTAATTTTTCTATGATAAATAGGTGGTTTTCTTTTTACCAATAGGCCATTTTTTTATTTAGGGACAATTATTTATTACCGCTTCCTGTCACGTGACCAGTGTTTCCAATTTAGCGGTTTTCCTGCTAAATCTGGAGATTTCGTTTGCAATCTAGCGGGGAATTCTAGAAAATCTGGAGATATTTAGCACCCACACACCTGCAATTTTAGATTAAAAAAATAAAGAAAAGCGCTTGAAAATGCTTTAAAACATAAAATAAACTCATTCATGTAAGTAAAAAGAAGTAGCATTTATTGCCTTTGGTAACAATTATTTATTGATTATTTGTTTTGTTTTTCACCTTTTTTTCGGCTAACCATTCTTAAGTCTTGCTATAAAAACGATTTTTCCAAGTACATTTCAATTGGGCGGGGGCATTCCAACCTCCGAAGTTTAGTTTTTTGCAGTATATTTCAATTTAACTTTTATTATAAAAAGTTTCAGTTTATAATTTGTTTCTTGCAAAAAAAAAAATACCCTCTCTGAAAAAACATATAAGCTAACCGCTTATATATTCCAAAAACATATAGTGAGAAAACACGGAACATTTTATATATTGAATATACTATATTCATAATTTTTTTATTGCAGGAAGTTAAAATATGGAGGTTTGGGGGGGGGGAATTAGCGATTTTTGAAAATTTCAGATGATAAAAGTTAAAAATCTAGCGATTTTCTGGACATTTCTTTCTCCTGATCTCGGGGTTTTTTTAAAAAAATCTCAGAAAAGGATATTTTAGTCTCACAGGCTTAATGTAAACAGAATATGTTTACAATATCGGTATATTTTCAATGGGTTTAATCACATGATTATAATGTAACCATGTGATTGAAATTTGATTTAAATTAACCACACGTGGTCGTTTTCCTATCAAATATTCAGCGAAAAATGGTAGCTACAGACAAAATGAATGCCGACGCTCAAAGTGTATAAACATTTTGACCCCTCCCTTTACTTAAAAATTCACCAAAAATCAGGAAATTAACCAATTTTAATGAAAATTTCAGTATTTATCAAATAATGAGCGCAGAATATAATGAACTAATTATTTTTACTTAACTCTTAGTGAAAATGTTTTATTTTGTTTAAACAAAAAATACCTTTACTAAAGTTATGGTTATCAGTAGTAAATAAAAAACGCAAAAATTTATTTTTGCTTTTTTTATTTAAATAAAGCATCGTAATTTGTAACAATAAAAATAATTTTTACAAGAACATTCCGAAAAAAGCCCCTAAAGTCCGTATTAATGAATTCAATATAACTCGAAGAAAAATGAATTTCTCGCATACTATTCAAAGAATTAAAGATTCAATTAGATTCCTATTTCAGTCACCTAAATTATTTAGGGTGAAATGAGTTTAGGAATTTATAGCTAAACCTAAATATATTTTTTTGCTTAAAAAATAGCATTAATACAGTAAGTTATGTAAAATTTGCATAGAATGCTCTGCTTTACGGTTGTTGTAAAAATGGAACGGAAATTTGAATTTCGTTCCCTTTTAAATTCGGTACATTTTTACATTACGTTCAGCTCATCGTTTGTATTCGACACGTCAACTTTTATAGCTTTTCGGGTATGCTGGCAAGGTTAGGGGTGTCTATTCCGAAAGCCGTTCTAACATGGGTAGATTGGTAGGTGAGTCAGAAATTTCGTGAAAAATAGTGAATAATTCCACCCCGTTTTTCCAAGCTTATAACTCCTCAATAAATGTAACTCAAGCCCTATTTTTTTTTCAATTAAAGGAGCAAGGGCCAAGGTTTCATTAAAAACAAAAAAACAAAAGAAAAGCAAACAACGTGGTTTTAAAAAAACAAACTTTGAACTTTACAGGTAAATTTCTAAAAAAAACTACTTTTTTTGTTTTAAATTTGAATATATTATTTATTGACCTTTTCTCTTCAATTTGTGATATATAAAACTTTGGTGAGTAAATTAATTATTTACTTTTTAACAGACACTTGAAATGGGAGGGGCGTGAATTAAAAAAAAAACGTTTGTCTAAAATATTATATTCAGTTTATTGGAAAGAGCATAAAATTTCACATTGATCCTGAAAATATTGTAAAAATAGAATCAATAGAAAAATTTTGATAGATTTTTAAAGTTTAAAAATTGAAAAATATTGAGTTCGTAAAATTCATTACTGTTTTTTTTTTTTTTTAAATATTTCTATTACTTTTAAAACAACTTTGATAGTTTATTTTGGAAGTATAATCCATAAAGAAAATAAACAACCCAATTTTAAAAGAGAAATTACGAATTTATATTTTATTCGCAGTTTCGTGATAGGGGTGTCAAAAATTCCTACAAAAATTCTGATACATCTACTAGATTGGAGTGTTTATTCGTTGTAAACGTACCCGACAACCTATAAATGATGACATTTCCAATGTGAATGGTAAGCTGGACTTATGTAAAAAATAACAAAAAGATATACCAAACTGGCTTTTTCGTTTAAAAATGGAATTATTTCCCTTTCGTTATTAACTTTTTTTTTTAATATTTTGTGTTTTATATACATAAAGTACAATTGTTGAATGTTACTGTTTTGATTATATTCGTTTGGGGGGCACAATTAAAAAATTAAGAAAGATTAAAACGGAGCGAAATTTAAGTTTCCGTTCCATTTTTACAACAACCGTAAAACAGCGCATACTCAGCAAGTTTTATCGTAATTTATAAGCATAATGTTGAAACACTAAATCAGCATTTTATTTATTTTTCTGCATAATTAATGATGGAAATATTTTTCTGTTTATTTTCTGAACATCTGTTAAAAAAAAATAATTCGTACATTCTCATGAAAAAAAGAATCAAACTTTTCTCTACATTCACATAACTATTTACAGTGTTCATGTAAAGCATTCATCTGTTCTTTTTATAATAAAAACTCCGTTTTCAAAGAGAAACGTTTACTGCCAAATTTCTTTTTAAAAAAAAGTGCAAGTTTTCCTGAAAAAAAAACTTTCACCTAACAATTTATGGTAAAAAATTAATCTTGTTTTGGGGAAAAAAACAACTTTTATTGATTAAAAAAATTGCAAAAATTAATAAAAAGTAAATAAACGAACAAAATGCAATTTTTCTTGAGGAATGTGTTCCATTTTAACAAACTGAGCCACAGCAACGCGTGGCCGGGTACAGCTAGTATATATATATATATATATATATATATATATATATATATATATATATATATATATATATATATATATATATATATATATATGCCTCCGCTAATCGAGCCAGAGATGTCTCGTGTCGCGGGGTTCGAATCGTTCGACTGGTAGTAATCGTGACACCCTGCACTGAAGAATCCCGAAAGGATGAAACACTAGTGTCTGTAGGTATTTAATTATTATAGTACAAAAATAATTATGACAGCCCCTTTAAGAAATTCGTTTCTTATCGTTGAGCACTTTCAGTTGAATTAAAAGTCGGTCAATTTAGCTCTTATGCGTAGATCATCGTATAACGATTTGATCACTGTCTGTCTGACGTAATGAACATTTAAATTAAAATGTTTAAAATTCAACGCTATTTCACACGGTTAATGGTAGCCGAATGGATACGGCCTCCGCTAATCGAGCCAGAGATGTCTCGTGTCGCGGGGTTCGAATCGTTCGACTGGTAGTAATCGTGACACCCTGCACTGAAGAATCCCGAAAGGATGAAACACTAGTGTCTGTAGGTATTTAATTATTATAGTACAAAAATAATTATGACAGCCCCTTTAAGAAATTCGTTTCTTATCGTTGAGCACTTTCAGTTGAATTAAAAGTCGGTCAATTTAGCTCTTATGCGTAGATCATCGTATAACGATTTGATCACTGTCTGTCTGACGTAATGAACATTTAAATTAAAATGTTTAAAATTCAACGCTATTTCACACGGTTAATGGTAGCCGAATGGATACGGCCTCCGCTAATCGAGCCAGAGATGTCTCGTGTCGCGGGGTTCGAATCGTTCGACTGGTAGTAATCGTGACACCTTGCACTGAAGAATCCCGAAAGGATGAAACACTAGTGTCTGTAGGTATTTAATTATTATAGTAAAAAAATAATTATATATATATATATATATATATATATATATATTCTTCCCAGTTCTCTATCTCTTTCACTTACACTTGCCACATACCTATCAATACACTGAAACACTGGCCGACCACTAATGCTAAATGTCTGGGAAGTTTCCATGTTATTTTCTACTCGTGTCACGACCGAAATACGAAATATATCTCTCCCGAAATATTAATTAAACATCTCTATGACATTATACACTTTCAGTCAAACAACAAGGTCTTCCTGTGCTAAATTAGTCAACTGAATTTCTTCCAAATTCTTTCCAAACATTTTCTGTACTTTCACCTAACAATTTACACTTGCCATGAATGCCATTCTTATTTTTCCAAAAACAAAGTATTGCCATTACCCCTTCCACCAACAGCAACTCACTATTTTTTTCTTAGTATAAGAGCAAAATAAAAAAACGTCAATTTTTTTTTAACTTTGACTCATTAGCATTTATTGTTTTGGGCTCAAATTAAGTTATTAAGTTAGATCCATGTCCAAGGAATTTTTATCTAAAATTTCAAGTGTTTAGACCCAAAATTGTAAGAGGAGTTTGGTAGAGTTCTCAAAGGTCAAATCGTTGAACTTTGGCTCCTTAATCGCCAAATTTTTGTCCGAAAACGAATCACATCGATTTTTCCAAATCTCAGTACCCTGTATATCAAACTTCGAGTCTGTTGAGTAAAAATTGACAGAGTTATTGCGTAGAGAAATGTAGACAGACATACAGACAGACATACACACACACACTTTCACTTTTATATATATGCTAGCATGGGTTCCTGGCGTTGCCCGGGTGTTTTGCGGTGTATGTTGAGCAAAAAAAAAAAGTAAATTTTTTTAAAACTTTGAACCCTATATTACCCCTTAAAATTTATTGTTTTGGGCTCAAATTGAGTTATTAAGTTAGATCCATGTCCAAGGAACCTATATCTTAAATTTCAAGTGTTTAGACCCAAAAGAGTTTGGTAGAGTTCTCAAAGGTCAAATCGTTGAACTTTGACCCCTTAATCGAGAAATTTCTGACCAAAAACGGATCACATCGATTTTTCCAAATCTCAGTAACCTGTATATCAAATTTTGAGTCTGTAGACTAAAAATTGACGGAGTTATTGCGTAGGGAAATGTACACAGACATACAGACACACAGATACGTTCACTTTTATAGATATACGAGCATAGGCGCCCGGCGTTGCCCGGCGTTGCCCGGCGTTGCCCGGGTGTTTGGATGTGTGTGTTGAGCAAAAAATAAAAAGTGGTAGTAGGAATGCAGGCTCGTACCCGTACCGCAAAGGAGGAAAAGAATGGGGTAAAACCTAACGTTTATGCTGTTACGACCACCGCCAAACCGGAAGCGACATATTTTAAAATTAAGGCCAAACAATCTAAAGGAGAGGATAACTTTAAAAAATATCGGCGAAAACAGTCACCCCCCCCCTCTAAAAAAATGCCTAGTTGAAGGGGAAGATATCAATATTTTAGCCAATTTTTCGATATTTGCCGTATGAAAGATCGAACTTTAAAACGATACTGATCTTGGTAAAATCCGTCGCCTCTATTGAAAGTTTAAGGCAGACATGCAAACAGACATACATACATACATTTATATATTGGTAACTAAATATTTTCGACAAAAACTGATGAAAAAGCTTGCCCTATCTCTGAATACCCTTTATGTAAAATTTAAAATATTTATACGAGCAATTGTCTGAGGAATTTGGAAGAGACCGCAGAGGTCAATTTTTTTTAACTTTGACCCCTATTATGGCCACTTTAAATGTATTCTTTTGTGCTCAAATCAAGTTATTAAGTTAGATCCATCTCCAAGGAACCTATATCTTAAATTTCAAGTGCGTAGATCCAAAATTGTCGGAGGAGTTTGGTAGAGTTTTCAAAGGTCAAATCGTTGAACTCTGACCCCTTAATCGCCAAATTTCTAGCCAAAAACCGATCACATCGATTTTCCCAAATCTCAGTACTCTGCATATCAAATTTCAAGTCTGTTGAGTAAAAATTGACAGAGTTATTGCGTAGGGAAATGTACACTGATACACAGACACACAGATACACAGAATCAGAGATACACAGACACTTTCACTTTTATTTATATATATATATATATATATATATATATATATATATATATATAGATAGATAGATAGATAGATAGATAGATAGATAGAGTAATAGATTAAACCAAAATATAGACGTACTAGCATGAGCTCTTTAACATAAAAACGCTAAAGTAGCGAAAAAAATTCATTACAGCGTTTCTGTATTGTTAGTATCACTAAAAAACGCTAACAGCAAACCTTTTATATATATATGTGCGTGTGTGTGTGTGTGTGTGTGTGTGTGTGTGTGTGTGTGTGTGCATATATATGTATGTATGTATATATAGGTATGTATATTTATGTATTTATATATACATGTATGTATATATATCACACGTATGTATGAATATATATATATATATATATATTAGAAGTTCAGCCCGGCTTTGCTCGGGTCCTATATACTGTTCATAACTTGCCCTATGTGTGAATACACTTTATGGAAGATTACAAATGTTGAGAAAGTTATTTGGTAGGGAAATGTACACAGACATTTTCACTATAAGTCTTAAGTTTGTTAACCGGGAAATCAACCGATCCCCTAGCATCACGGGGTATGGGATACAAATGTCTATCTTGATGACCGCTCCCTCCCATTGATGAACATATCAGAAACGCAAAGTCACCTTCCGTGACGAGAGATAAGGTAAAACCTAGGAGCGTTGACCTCCTAGGACGGATCCTAACCACACCTCAGCGAAACAGCAACAAAGGCTATTTCTCCTATTTATTTGCTTCATATGAGGGCAAAGATAGATGCAATGCCGGTTTTTAATTAGGAAACCCAGCTTCTCAAAATGGTACATTCTAGATTGGGACAAAAAATTAAATTTCTTCAGTCTAAAAGCATTTTTCCGTTAATGGTCAAGGACATAGCATATGAAGTTCAGTATCAGAACATATCCTAGCCAAAGATGGAGGACTGAATGTCGATGACGTTTCCTCGACTAATAAGAAAACACCTACTTAACCTGTACCAGATGACTGAATAAAAATTATAGATTCGAAAACCATTTCCAAATCTGAAATCCTTCGTCGACTATTCCTATATTTAATAGGTTAACGTCTAAGACTGCGTTAAAAGACACAGAGAAATAAGAGAAAAAAAGTCGCGCTAATAAATGGCATTAAATGAAATTGATGGTAGTAGTTCAGAAATAGATTTGTGTAATCTATTTCTCTAAGCCTGTCTGTATTTTGTGTGTTATCTGTTTGTTCAACTTTTTCTCGGAAGCTACTGTGCCGATCTGACTGAAATTTGTATAGACCTTTGTTATTATTAGGTGCAGCGAACTAAGTATTATGATATCATTTAGATGCAAAATTAGGGATTAATATGGATAAGTAGTTAAGTTCCACCTTTTCTTGGAAACTACTGATCGATCTAGCTAAAATTATGCATGAACCTTTGTTATGATCAGGTACAGCAAGAACATTATTATGGTATCTGTTCGATGTACAGTTAAGTATTAATAGGGATTAATAAGAATTAGTATTTAATGTGAGAATGAGCTCAAATTTAACTATATTCGACCATCAATTTGACATAGAACACTTATTCTAATTCAACGAGTTATAACTTGTGCATTTTAACGGCTAAAAGTTTAGTTCATGTGTTATTTGGTTGTGTTTTGTATATCTCGCTTTTTTTTTAATTTTCTTCTCAATTTAACTCTTGAAACACAATTTTGGCACTGAACGTTTACACCATTAAGTTTGTGTTTTGTTGCCAGACGCAGTAAATAAATATGATTGCAATGGAAGTAAAATCATAAACAAAAATTTACGACAAAATATTTTATTATAATTACTTTTTATAAAAATTTATAAAATTATGAAGTATACCAAAAATAAAAAGATATCATTTGGCACGGACCCAACAATGGAAGACCAGATAATAACACAAAATTTCATTTAAAGACCATAAAATTCAACTTTGATCACCCTTCGGGCTCCCATAGCACAGTGGATAGAAACGTTGAGTCTATGTCGTTCCAAGTTTCTGGCCCTATTTTTCTTGTTTGAAGTATTAGGGGAATTAGGTTCAATGTAATTAAAAACGGTGTTTGGGTGGCATCTTTCTTTAAGGGCATTTTCATAAAATGGTTTCTGTTTGTTGAATATTTCAAGTTTAGAGGAATTAATACTAAGTCTTTTTTCGATAGATGTAGGGATATGTTTAATGATATGTTTTGGGTGGTTCGATAGTGGGTGTATATAGAGTGGGTAAGTATTGTCCTTAGTGTAAGGTTCATATGAGTTATTTGAGAGGTTGAGAGTTATATCGAGACAGTTACCAGTTTTCGTGTTAGACTTAATGTCTAGTTTTAGACCAATTCTGTTCATTTCTTAAGTTAACTTTTTTGTTAATTTTTCACATTTAGGGCATTTGAATTTTCAAGTACGATAAGGCCATCATCTCTATATAGTCCTATGTTTTTGTTATCTATAGTTTTTGTGAGATTTACCCACCCAACCCCAACATGTCTCACACACAAATCACACAATTTGATGTAGGAAACTATCATACTTGCAAATATATGGGTCTGCACCTGCAAATATGGACACATATGGGCATATATTGAAATGTATATCCGCACAATGCCTTATGTGCATGAGTGTATATCTTAATACGTAGATGTCCTAGTATAATTGAGAACATAAGTTGATTTATAAGGACTACAAAACCATATACCCCAACTTAGAACAGTAATTAAAATAATTAAAGTATTTAGTCCCCATAGAATTACCTTAGACTCCTCCCCAAACTCTATAATTATACCTACCTGGAACTATAATCCCCACCCGACTATTAATCATACTCCATAAACAATAATCGTCCACAATCCACGTTCCCTTTTCTACTTATTAGAAATATAGCCCAATATCCTTCTGAATAATTTCATAGTTTTTATCAAACCAAAGCATATATATATATACATATATATATATATATATATATATATATATATATATATATATATATATATATATATAGTAATTTATAAAATATATATGGCGATTAAGTCCACTGTAGGAGTCGTCAGGCTGACGAATCCTACAGTGGATGAAACGCAGAATATTCAGTGTAGCTTAATCGCCATATATATTTTATAAATTACTAACTAGCTCTACCTACGTATTGAGCACTTTTGAAGTAAATACTTAAAGTTTACGCATAAATTTATACTTTCGTATATTAAATTTGTGTGAGTAAATGAAGTAGTTATATATATATATATATATATATATATATATATATATATATATATATATATATATATATATATATATATATATATATATATATTATACACTACTTGTTATGCAGGTTGGTGAATTCACTTAATATTGGACTTGAATCGTAATATAAGAAACGTGTTCTTAAAACGACGCTTAAGTTAGAAAAATGGATTTTCATGGTTTTAAAGTCTCTTTTTAAAACCATATATTCCCAATAATGGTCCTCAAATATATTTTAATTAATTCCATAATTGCCTAATTTTCTAACTTTTTAAACCTCGCTTTATTTTCCCTTATTCGTTCCTCTCTCGCTCTCTGACGCTCTCTCTCTCTCTCTCTCTATATATATATATATATATATATATATATATATATATATATATTTATATATATATATATATATATACATATATATATATATATATATATATATATACATATTAGGTGGAGAAGAAATTGTTGCGAGGTTTTTAATTTTGATTTCAAATGATGTATTTTCAAATAAGTTTTCGTTATAATACCTTTACATTATAAATCATTTTTAAAAATTGTTTTCACTATATTTAATCGTTTAAATTATAATCATTTTAAAACAATTATGTCTACTTTTCTGAACGCTGATTGGTGCATTGGGAGGAAACATCACATGCCTTTCCGCATTGGGAGGAAACATCACATGCCTTTTCGCAGTGCCATACATTGTAGTTCATACTGTACTGTATCAATGGAAAAAAACAAATCACACAATTTTCTTATCTCAATTCAAGCTAGGACAAAAAACTGCTGAAACAGCTCGCAGTATCAACGAAGCGTTTGACTGGTTTAAGAAGTTTCGTAGCGGCGACGAGAGTCTTGAAGATGATGAGCGTAATGGTCGGCCATCGGATGTCGACAACGATCAATTAGTTAAAGCCAATCCACGCACAACTTTAGAGAACTTGCTTTTGAATTAGACGTAATGTATACAACGATTTCTAACCACTTGAGAGAGATTGGAAAGATAGGAAACTTGAATTAAACAACAAAGAGAAACACCGTTATGAAGTGTCATCTTCTTCTACGCAACCAAAACGACTCGTTTCTCGACCGGGTTGTGACTTTCGATGAAAAGTGGGTTATTACGACAACCGGCCACGCTCAGCTCAGTGGTTAAACACTTCCCGAAGTCAGAGTTGCACCAAAAGAAAGTCATGCTGACTGATTGGTGATCTACGACAGTTTTTTTTTTTTTAATGCACGGTGAAGTACTGTCAACAAATGGATGAAATGCATTAGAAATTTCGATAATAACACCCAGCATTCGTCAGCAGAAAAGGCCTAATTCTCCTCTATGACAATGCCCGACCACACGTTGCTAAACCGACCCTGCAGAAGTTGAACGAATTGGGATTCGAAACTCTGCCTCATATGCCATGACCTCTAACCTACCAACTATCAGGATGAAACACTAGTGTTTGTAGGCATTTAATTATTATAGTTTATATATATATATATATATATATATATATATATATATATATATATATATATATATATATATATATATATATATATATATATATATATATATATATATACACGTCCCGTTAAAAGGAGCGCATGCAAGGGAGGAAACTTGGGTAAGTGAATTTGAATTAAAAGGCACACACGTGTGTGTGTGTGGATGTGTGTGTGTGTGTGTGTGTGTGTGTGTGTGTGTGTGTGTGTGTGTGTGTGTGTGTGTGTGTGTGTGTGTGTGTTATACTAGCATGGAAAACTGACATTGCCTATGATTGAATACAAGTCAATGAAATTTCACCTTCCCATATTTTTTCATCGAAATTGGTGAAATCGACCATTTTTCAAGTAAATCGATTGATTGCCTACTCTGATTGGGGACCCACAACGGTGCATTGGGAGGAAACATCACATGCCTTTTCGCAGTGCCATACATTGTAGTTCATACTGTACTGTATCAACCCCACTATTTATTTTATAAAATTATTTTCTGTATATAATAGCTTGAAATAAACTTTAAAATGCATAAGTCAAGTATCATGGTTCAATTGTGCTCTAGACAGAAACAATAATTTTGAATGCGCCCCTGTCATATCAAAGATCCTATTGTTGATTTTATTTGCCAAGCCTTTCTGTTTGTACATTTGTAACACTTCAGGTGTGATATAAGCCTATATAAGGCGATGACATTGGTTAATATCTCCTGTTCCTTCTTCCATTGGATTTTTTGGATTATCGATTATCGATACTTATCGAAGGCATTCCAGTAGAAAACCTAACAAAGAATACTGTTAGGCACATAAAGTACATTCATGTGAAATTTAAAAATATCGGCCCAGCCGTTTAGGAATGCATAGAGAACGAGCCCTTTCTCTCTCTCTCTCTCTCTCTCTCTCTCTCTCTCTCTCTCTCTCTCTCTCTCTCTCTCACACACACACACAGTGGCAAATTTTCTTTTATATAACAGTAGAAATTTCACTCTCCCATATTTTTTATCGTCATCGAAATCGGTGAAATCGATTATTGCCTGCTCTAGTTAGGGACCCATCGCGGTGCACTCTAGAGAACTTTCTGTTGACTTCATAATATTATTTTTGCATTAGGTTGGTGCAAAAATAATGTCTTTTACATGAACTTTAACGTCAAAAAACATTTTTGCACCAACCTTATATTTAATGGCATCAATTGAAGTTTAAAAAAAAATACAACATGCAAGTATCATGTTTAAATTGTACTTGGCTTGAATTTAAGTTTCAAATAAAAATAAAAGTCAATTATTATGGTGCAATTGTGCTTCAAACAGAAACATTTATTTTTAACTCTTCTACTGTTGCTTTTTTATGTCGGGCCTTTCGGCTTGTGTAGAAATAAAACTTCTTAAATGAACGTGTAATGTTAGGCTGTCCCGAAGGCAATACACAAGAAAGCCCGCAAACAGTTTGCTGAAGACAAGTCAACAAAGCCCATAGATTACTAGAACCATATCCTATGGTCTGATGAGACGAAATTTAATTTGTTTGGTTCTGATGCCCTTAAGCATATTGTGGTGGCAACCAGGTGAGGAGTACAAAGATAAGTGTGGCATGCCTACAGCCAAACACGGTGGTGGGAATGTCATGGTCTGGGGCTGCATGAGTGCTGCAGGTATTGGAGAGTTACATTTCATTGAGGGAAACATGAACTCCAACATGTACGAGGGGCGTGCAATAAGTAATGACCCTGACCCACTTCCAGTTGTCTGATATAGCTGAAATTTTGCATGTACAATGGTTTATATCTCTACGGGTTATGTAGCAAATTACAGCTCTGAACTAATTGTGGTTTCTGTTTTACAGGTGTTTGAACTGAGTCAGGTGTGAAATGGAGTCTGTTGAATGTCGAGCAGTGATCCGGTTTTTGTATTTGAAAGGACGCACACCACAGGAGACTTTTGATGAAATGAAAGAAACTTATGGTGATAATGCCCCATCATATGACCTTGTAAAACGCTGGCATCCTAGATGCAAACATGGCTGGAAGTCTGAGGAAACAGCTCCCAGACCTGGTCGCCTCCATTCTTCCATTGATGAGGCATCTGTCCGTCAAGTTGAGGCTGCCATTTTGGAAGATCGGCGCATTACTATTCGCCAAATAGCCCAAGATGTCAAGATTAGTACAGGGTCTGTGGAAACTATCCTTCATGACCATTTGCATATGCATAAGGTGTCTGCCAGATGGATTCCCAGGTTGCTCACACCATTCCAGAAGCGAGAACGCGTCGAGTGCTCGAGGAAGAATTTGTGAGATGTGCCAAGAAGATGAGTCAAAAATTTTCAAAAGACTAATTACACATGATGAAATCTGGGTCCATCACTATGATCCAGAGACTAAAGCCCAGTCAATGCAGCGGAAACACTTGGACTCACCACCTCCAAAGAAGGCAAGGGTGCAGCTCTCCGCTGGCAAGGTCATGCTCCCAGTCTTCTGGGACTAGGACGGAGTAGTGATGAAAGATTTCCTGACAAAGGGTACCACAATTACAGGAGCCTATTATGCTTCACTTTTGAAGAAATTAAGGGAAGCTATCAAAATCAAGAGGTGGGGCAAGATCAGCAAAGGTACCCTCTTCCTGCAGGACAACGCTCCGGTTCACAACTCGCATGTCGCCAGATCAGAAGCACGGGCGTGTGGTTATGAAATCCTTCCCCATCCCCCCTACTCTCCTGATCTTGCACTCTCTGACTTTCACCTCTTCCCAGCCATGAAGTAGTTTTTGAAAGGAACGCGTTTCCCAGATGATGCAGCCTTGATTTCTGAAGTCACGTCGTGGTTGGAGGACTAACCTGGACTGTTCTACAAAAACGGTCTCCAGAGTTGCATCAAACGATGGGAGAAATGCATAACTCTGGTTGTTTCCTATGTAGAAAAAGACTAATAACTGTGCCAAATTTCGTTGCTCTACTGCTATGGGAAGTGGGTCAGGGGCATTACTTATTGCACGCCATTCGTACTGTCAAATATTGCAGCAGAGTATGATCCCCTCCCTCCAGAAACTGGGTCGCAGAGCAGTGTTCCAGCAGGACAATGGTCCAAAACACACATCCAAGAAAACCACTGCTTTACTGAAGAGGCTGATAGACTGGCCAAGCATGTCTCCACAATTGAACCCAAGAGAACATCTTTGGGGCATCTTAAAGCAGAAGTTGGAGGTGGGCAAAATCTCAAATATCAGCCAGCTATGTGACGTCGTAACTGAAGAGTGGAAGAGCATTCAGTGGCTACATGTAACGCTCTAGTAAACTCCATGCCCTGGGGGGCAAAGGCAGTTTTTGATTATGATGGTGACCACACAAAATATTGAGAGTTGACATGTTGTATGTTAATATTGACAAGTTTTCGTAAGAGGTGTACTCACTTTTGTTGCCAGGGATTTAGCTTTTAATGGCTATATTTTGAGGGGAAAATAAATTAACTTTTGAGGGGAAAATAAATTATATGTTGCAGACAGACTACTAAATCATTTTTTCAGTGTTGTCCCATGAAGAGATATACTTAAATATTTGAAGAAATGTGAGGGGCGTACTCACTTTTGTGATACACTATATATATATATATATATATATATATATATATATATATATATATATATATATATATATATATATATATATAACTACTTCATTTACTCACATAAAATTAATATACAAAATTATAAATTTATGCATAAACTTTAAGTATGTACTTCAAAAGTGCTCAATACGTAAGTAGAGCTAGTTAGTAAGTTATAAAATATATACGGCGATTAAGCTACACTGAATATTCCGTTTCATCCACTCTAGGACTCTTCAGGCTTATGCGCATAAGCCTGAAGAGTCCTGGAGTGGATGAAAAGCTGAATATTCAGTGTAGCTTAATCGCCGTATATATTTTATAACTTACTATATATATATTTAGTTTTAAAACGAGCCTCTCCCACCCCCAAAAGAAAATAAATTTGTATATTTTTTCAGTACTGCACAAGTGCCCCCGAAATGACTTTTAAACGATACCCTCCCCTCCCATGTTAAGAATGGCTTTCGAAAATAATAACGTTATTATTTCAGCGCGGTACCAAAATTACATAAGACCGTGTTTTCTTTTTTGTTGTTTTGTAATAACACAATAATTATTTAAATTGAATTAATTCTTCTAAATAAAATAATTGCTTTCTTTGATAATACGTGTTTTCTTTCTTTATTTTTGTTTCGTAATGACACAAAAAGTGTTAAAACTAGAGTATTTTGTTTTAATAAATATTTGGTTTCGTTTTTCATATCTTTACTCCGTGATCAAGTTTTTTTTGGGGGGGGGGTTAAGCAAGAGTTAAAATTAATTTTTTTAAATATTATGGGGGTGCATAGTCTCTTTTAAAAACAATATCTCCTTCAAGAACGGTAATAAAATTTGTTTTCAATCGATATTTATTCAATAAGGGACCAGTTTTCCTACCTAGCAAAAAGGGGGGATTTTTTCCGGGTACGGGTTTTCCGGGTACGAGTTTTCCGGGTACGGGTTTCCCGGAGACGAGTTTTCCCGGGACGAGTTTTCCGGGCACCAAAATACACTGAAAAAAAAAACTCATGTGAAAATTATTATAGGTTTTAAAACTAAAAAAAAAAAAAAAGAAAAAAACAGAAATTTTAAATTTTAGCTTCTGGCAAAAAAAATTCACTATTATAAGAAAATATGCATTTAAAAAGAATAATTCAGCATAATGCTCCTATTTACTTGCCTCCTCACGGAGACAGGGTTAGAAACAAGGTCAGTTTTAATGTGGGGAAAATCCAACTCTCCAAAAAGGGGCACTCTGGATAGAAACAACGATAAAAATTGTTTCAGTCATGAAGGATTTCTCCTCCACTGACCGAGGTGGAATGTAGCATCAGAACTGATACTAAACTGTGATCTTGGCCCGAAGTCCAAGTTGCCAAGAAAAGGGATTGTAAAAAGTGTCATTTTAAAATTATTTGAAGACGGCTGCAGTAACAGTATTTTCCCAGCAAAAGTTTTCCCTATTAATTGCATATGCCCAAATGTAAAAGAATTCTTCCTTTCGAGAAGAAAATACAGTTTCTTTGGGGCCCATGGCTGAATGCACCCATTCCCCCATTCCCACACCACCTAACCCCTTCTTTCCGATTTCTGACATTTATTACAACCAACGGGGATTCACTAATGAAACGAACATCCACCCCCTTGATCCTAACATGTCACCAGCAAAAAGGTTCTTTCGCCTTTTTGCAGGCGGCAGCGACGGCGTCCTGTTTATTTGTATAAGATATCAGTCTCGTCTCGACGCGAAGACGTCGTCCTCACTCAAATCAGCTGTTGTATCTGTTGCTGGAGAATATCAGGTTTCGCACTCGAAAGGAAAGAAAGCGATCGGTTACAATAAATAAAAAAATAATAACAATAATTGTTAACCTCTAGTGTAAACCTTTCGTCACAAACGTCGAAAAAATTATGCTTTACCAGTGTTCGCATTAATATTCATATAAAATCATAGCAAACGCCAGAAATTTAATTTTCTATCTAAATTGTTATTATTATCATTTCTGATGACCTAAAGAAACGCACCTGTCTATTTAGAGTGGAAGGTTTGTATTGGAATCCATTTCAAATGGTGAGGGTTTTCTAATTTGCAATTTGTTTTCAAATTAAAAATTTCTAATGATTTTTTTTTTTTGTATAAGATAATTAGGGATTGGCGCCTTGAAAGTTGAAAAACAAACGAGAGCCATTTCTGATGATCTAAAGAGAGAAAGACAGAAAAATGTCATCAACCGTTGATTTTGCATGGGAGAGATGATGGGGGTTAAACAATAAAATAAATGACGCTGGATATTTTAGCATGAAAGGCGTTAGTGGAAGTTAGAAAAAATGGTATAAGAAAGAAAATGTCGCAGACTGGAAAGGCTAAAACTAAAAGGGAAGAAAAATTGTTAAGAATGGAAAAGAACGACAACATCTAATGATGGAAAAAGATTTGCGTTTGGGAGGGGGCAAACTTCTGTGTATTAGAACGTGTGTGTGTGTGTGTGTGTGTGTGTGTGTGTGTGTGTGTGGGTACATGGCTCTTTATTATAAAGTGAAGAATGACTAGTGTATTTGTTTGGGCTTTTTTCACACGGTGGTCACCACTTATCAAGGCCCGGAAGCCACTCAGGGATAAGGGTTATTGCAGGTACATTACGTTAGTGTGAAGATTTGATGAAGTGTTTACTTAAGGGGGCGGTTCATTAGGAATTTGTTAACGTTGGACTTGAAGACATCCAAGTTGTAGTCAGGTGGGAAACAGGCATACGGAACAGAGTTCCACAGACGTGGAGTTCTAAGAAAGAAGCTTTGTTCATGGAATCCATGTTTTGATTTAGGCACAGATAAAGAGTAGGGGAAGTTTTTCACAGTGGATTCAGCTAGACGGGTGTTTTTCGTGAAAGATTGGCGGGGGGGGTACCAGAGATTGGAGTTCAGACGAGCACCTGCCATGAAAGTAACGATAAAACAAGGATAGGCTCGCAACGTCTCTTCTGTGGGAGAGAGGTTGCAGGGTAGAGAAAAGGGCACCCCCACTAAGCCACGAAGACTATTCTGTACTCTGTCAAGGCAGGATAGGCTGTTTTTAGCAGCTCCTGCCCAGATATGGCAGCAGTATTCCATCTTTTGACGTACTTGGCTTGTTCTGTGAAAAAGAAAAAGACGGGCAGAAATATAAGACTTTTTGAACAAATGAAAAACGCACTGAGAAAAATAAGCAAACATTTGTTTCATTGCATTTATTTATTTACATTCAAACAATCAACAATTTACATCACCTGTCTCTTTTCAGAAATTGTTTATTGGGGAATGCTGACGGGACTACACAGTCATTTTTTGCAGTTCAATCCTACTTTCCGACCCTTGTGTCGCATCTTTTTGCCGTGCGAGGGAGATAAATAAATTCAGTAAAGATCGTGGGCATATTGAACATCTGACAATTACATCCCACTTTCCGACCCTTATGTGGGGGGAGATCAGTAACTTTATATCATTTCTCTTATTCTCTCTCGTCGCCTCATTTCTTGTTCCATTCGCCTTTCATCGTCACCTGTTACATCATCTTCGGTAGTGATCGGACAGACGAGTGGAAAGGCACGCAAACATACACACACACACAGACATATTTTAGTAAGAAAAGACTATTCATCTGTTCACGAAGGGGATGTTTGATGCAAGATCGTGTTAAAGTACAGACGGTCAACACGTCGCGATGACCTGTGTAAACACATCCAAAATGACCTCGACCTCTCTGTCACTCCCTCACACGAAGGAAGCCACAAGCATCTGAAAGCTGATTCTGATACTGTAAAGGAGGGAGATTCCGGGTAGGATGAGGAGGGGATAGCCTCTAGAAACGAGACATGTTTCCTTGAGACAGCAAATGCCACGAATAACAACCACCCCGTTCGAACTATAGCAAAATAAAGATAAAGCCTGGGAAAGTGGCCCATTGTCTGGGATTCAACGGGTGATTTTTTCTTCGGAGAATCCTACTTCTTTGATAAGCTTCTAGATTTGACTCTTACACTAGACCTGAAATGAAAGTCAAATATCTTGTTAGGGTTCCTGGGAAAATGGGTGACCATTCTACCGATGTAGAAGGTATCTCGCCCCTAATGCAATCCTTTACTTTTAAAAGGACCAGACACCTCCTAAAATGGCATTAACATTGACATTAAATTTTATGACCATGGTAAGCAATCTTGTGCCAACAGCATTTATGAGTTAAGTTTTTTTATTATTATTTAGTAGCAGTTAAATAAAACAGTAACGAATGCTGGCATATAAATGGAAAGATATCTACGTAGCGTCATTCATAATTAAATATGGAAGATAACTGAATAATATTTCCTAGTTCAATTTCTTTTTCACGCGCCAAATACAATACGAATTTGATTTGGCTTGTTAAATTCCTTTTTAGATTATTTCCAGTTATAGAACTGTTGCCTTTAAGAAAAAAAAAGAAAAAAGAAAAAAGAAATGTTCAAATTTAAAGCTGTTTCTTGGTTTATCAGAATAAACAGAGGGTCTCGTTTGATTTCTTCAAATGTTCTCTTTCTAATTATAATTCTGGGTGTGTAGAGAGACAGGTGTACATTATCAAAATTCGACAGATGCAGGAATCCTCTCTGTCTCTTTATTTACTTAACTTTCTTAGATGTTACGTGAATCTTAAGATGCAAATACGCACACACATACACACACGCACATTTATTGTATAACAGCATATGTAAATAGTACATATAGTGTAATGTAATTATTTTATAATAATATACATCATCTTTTTTCAATGGTTCAGTAGTGTAAGACTAGAGCTCTGAATATTTTTATTATATTAACCACTTTGAACTCAGCGAACAAATTCATAAAAATTCACCAAAAATCACTATTTTTTGTTTAAAGCATACAAATGCTTCGGACAAAATATGTAGCAGGTTACACACCTTATACAGCCTTCTCATTAAAAAAAATAATTTATTTGTTAAATCAAGTAATTTAAGAAACAACTCGTAAACTATTCAATCGCTTTTTTAAAGGAAAACAGATCACGTGAGTTACCTCCTATTTAGTTTTCCCGTACGAAATTAAGTTTTTTTGTTTTATTTTCACTTTACACCGTCCTCTAAAAATAAGAAAAATCTATAATATAAATCTTACTTGCTTGTTTAAATGTATGTATGTATGTATGTATGTATGTATGTATGTATGTCTAAAACTTTCGACAGAGGTGGCGGATTTTCACGAGATCTGTATAGTTTTGAAGCTTGACCTTTCGGACGACAAATATCGAAAAATTGGCCAAAAACATTGCACTATTCTACAAGGTGGGATCGCTTTTTTTTTTCGCCGATATTTGCGAAAGTCATCCCCTCTTTTCAATTGTCTAGCCTTAATTTACACCTTCGCCACTTCCGGTTTGGCGATGGACGCAACGACAAAGACGTTACGTTTATTTTTTTTTTTTCACATTCTTTTCCTCCTTCGCGGTACGGGTTCGAGCCTGACTGCCTACAACCATTTTTTTTTTTTTTTTTTTTGCTAAAGACACACCTCCAAACCCCCGGGCAACGCCGTTCACCCAGGCTAGTAAAAAATAAAAACCAAATAAATAAGATAAACAGAATAACAACATATACAGGGTGGAACGATAAATTTGTTGCTATAAGGAAAACAACACTACAGCTTTATTTAAAACTTTTATTTAAAAAATCAATTCAGATAACTTGATTATGTAGTAGAGCTGACATGTATTCAATGTAGCCGTCCTGGGCCTCAATCACCGTCTCGATACCGGTCCGGAACTGAAACCATACCTTTTCCGCAAGCACCGTCGAGCTCAATGAATACTAGGCGGAAAGCAGCGATTAGGCTGGCTTTGGTGTTGTGGGAGGTCATGTTGGTGATGTTCTCGACGTATAACCAAACGAAGTAGTCAAGCGGGTGTCGGTCGGGGAGGAGGGTGAGGGTAGTGAGAGAAGGGTACGAAGTTGTAGAACTCCTTCTGAAGCCAAGCCTGGGTCTCTTTGGACATGTGGGCCGGCGACGAGTCCTGCTGCCACACCCAGAGTCTGCAAGCGACTTGTGGCTTCTTTCGTGTGAGGGAGTGACAGAGAGGTCGAGATCATTTTGGATGTGTTTACACGGGGCATCGCGACGTGTTGACCATCTGTACTTTAACACGATCTTGGATTGTACCTGAGGATCACCACTCTCTTCAGCACATTCAGGTACACTTTGGTGTTGACTTTCAAACCGACTTTGAAGATATGAGGTGGCATGAAGTGGCCCTCACTTAAAACCACATCATAAATCATAACCACGGTCAGAAACTTGGGCACATCCCTGTTGTCTGGATTTGCATTTCGTGGATGCTGGTAATGGTCCCGTTTTAATAACTTGGATCGCTAGAGAGCATGAGTTTTACAGCGACGCATCTCCGACCTCGCTCGTATAACATTGTGTCAATTTCAGACATGACAGAAGGCTTCTATCGCTCTTGGAATGTGTACACAACTGGCCGACGAGTAAATGGCCTGCAACAACAAAAAAGAAAACCGGTTTTCATCAAACAGAAATGGAATCATGTCGTCTTTTCTAGGACAACAATTTTATCGTTCCAATCTGTACATTTTGTGATTTTTTATTTTATTTTATATTTTCTTTTAATTATATTTTTTTCATTTTTTTAAATATTTTAATTCTTTACCTGCATTAAATTTGCAAATAATAAGAATATGTGCCTCATTATCTTTGCTCAAAAGTCGGACACGCACAAGACAGGAAATTACGATCTTACGAACCTTCCCACTTCCTTTTTATCTTCCACTTACAGATTAAATGACAAGCGATGTGATGGAAATATTTCTATATAGCCTATGGTACTTTCTGTTATGCACATAATCTTTTATAATCAGTATAATCAGTTCAGTAAATTTTCCCCATGAGCAGGACCTTGATCTTAGAAGAAATTTTACGAAGTCTTTCACTAAAGTGCTGATAAAACGTGACCTTGCTTTCTTCATCGGTGCCGATTTGCGCAAAGTGGGGAAATATTTTTGAATCACAGTATGTGAAACACCTCCCTCTGATCCTTTCAATTGAACCCGTTGGCCACTTGGTGAAGATAGTGAGCAAAAGCGACGCCATGCAGTCGGCAGAACCCGATGAGATTCCTTTCCAATAAAATGTACAGCAGTTCTCCTTTCTGCTTCGAAAATTTCTGCCTGTGATTGTCTGATAGAGGCAATGATAATTTTATATCTGGTCAGTTCTTGAGATAGTTCTTCGAAACTGAATAAATAAAACCAAACTTTTTGTCTTTCTGGCTTTATTTTTTAAACGCTTGCATTATCTCATTCGAACTTTGTTAAACCGCACATTACGTCTTTCAGAATTAACATGTTAAGTCGTTGCATTACGTCTTTCGCAATTATTTTAATCCTTATATTAGGAATTTTTTTTTTTTTTATCATTGCATTATATCTTTCAAAAATATATTTTAACTTATTAAATTTACATCTTTCGCACGTTTTTACTTATTTCTTTACGTTTTTCGACATTATTTATCACTAATCCTTGCGAATGTAATCTCCCTGAAGAACAAGCAAGTGATGTGAAACTATTCTGGTGTGAGAATTAATTTCACTGCGACGGTTATTTGTGTAGTATAAACTAGCATGCACCGTGGAAATTCCACAGAATGAGAAGTATATTTAATCAACAAATATGTTTTGATAAACTTCTGGGTAGCGCAACAAATTAGGTTTTTGGACAGAAAAAAACAATAACGCAGCAGATATGAGTTTATTAGCATTTTTGTAAATAGTGCGCATTGTATTTTATACATAAAACTGATCCAAATGAGATAAATTAATAAAACTAAGAAATACTCAGAAAATATATTGTGCTACATAGTTCAATACAAATAATAAAATCAGATTGTAAGAGATTAATTTGCTTCTTCAGTCCAACATATCTTGGCAGACAATGTTCTTTATTTTTATTTTTTATTTTTGCTCTGTTTCTTTTGAATGTGTCTTTTTTTTACGTAACATTTCCGATGACTTCTGTCTTGGCTGAAGAATCGCTGAACGTTGAAATTACTACGAGTTCCTTTCTCACACCATTTCAACAATGGCCATATATTATATGATATTCGAAAATGAGACTATATCAAAGGGAAGTTATCCTCATATTCTTGTCGAGGGTTACTAGATTATTTTTTTAAGCCAAATTTCGCGAATTTTGCATTTTTTTTGGCCTCAAAAATTGTATTTGTTTTTATTTCCAAAGCATAACATACAAAGTAAGGAAGAAACCAGCAGAATATTATATAAAACTTTTACTCTATGCCATTCGGCTTTCATTTTTAAAACTAGCATACTATCCAGCGTTGTTCTATCATAAAATACGTTTCATTGTGATATTTTAATTTATGCAATTTCATATTTATTATTAATTTATTAAGATTTCGTATTTATTATTAATTTATGCAGATTTCATATTTATTATTAATTTATGCAGATTTCATATTATTAATTCATGCAGATTCCATATTTATTATTAATTTATTCAGATAACACATTTATTATAAATTAATGCAGATTCTATATTTCTTATAAATTTATGCAGATTTCGTATTTATTATTAATTTATTCAGATTCCATATTTATTATTAATTTATGCAGATTTCGTATTTATTATTAATTTATGCAGATTTCGTATTTATTATTAATTTATGCAGATTTCATATTATTATTAATTTATGCAGATTCCATATTTATTATTTATTTATGCAGATTTCGTATTTATTATTAATTCATTCAGATGTCATATTTATTAATAATTTATGCAGATTTCGTATTTATTATTAATTTATTAAGATTCCATATTTATTATTAATTCATGCTGATTCCATATTTATTCATAATTTACGCAGATTCATATTCATTATTAATTTATGCAGATTTCGTATTTATTATTAATTTATGCAGATTTCATATTTATTATTAATTTATGCGGATTTCGTATTTATCACTAACTTATGCAGATTTCATAATTATTATTAATTGATGCAGATTGCATATTTTTTATTAATTTATGCACATTTCATTTTTATATCTAATTTAGGCAGATTTCATATATATTATTAATTTATGCAGATTTCGTATTTATTATAAATTTATGCAGATTTCATATTTATTTTTAATTTATGCAGATTTCATATTATTAATTTATGCAGATTTCAAAATTATTATTGATTTATTCAGATTTCATAATTATTAATTTATGCAGATTTAATATCTATTATTAATTCATGCAGATTTCATATTTATTATTAATTCATGCAGATTTCATATTTATTATTAATTTATGCAGATTTCATATTTATTATTAATTTATGCAGATTTCATATTTATTATTAATTTATGCAGATTTCATATTTATTATTAATTTATGCAGATTTCATATTTATTATTAATTTATGCAGATTTCATATTTATCATTAATTTATGCAGATTTCATATTTATTATTAATTTATTACAGTTTTAATATTTATTATTAATTTATGCAGATTTCATATTTATTATTAATTTATGCAGATTTCATATTTATCATTAATTTATTCAGATTTCATATTTATTATTAATTTATTCAGATTTAATATTTATTATTAATTTATGCAGATTTAATATTTATTATTAATTTATGCAGATTTCATATTTATTATTAATTTATTCAGATTTAATATTTATTATTAATTTATTCAGATTTAATATTTATTATTAATTTATGCAGATTTAATATTTATTATTAATTTATGCAGATTTCATATTTATTATTAATTTATGCAGATTTCATATTTATTATTAATTTATGCAGATTTCATATTTATTATTAATTTATGCAGATTTCATATTTATTATTTATTTATGCAGATTTCATATTTATTATTAATTTATGCAGATTTCATATTATTATTAATTTATTCAGATTTCATATTTATTATTTATTTATGCAGATTTCGTGTTTATCATCAATTTATGCAGATTTCATATTTATTATTAATTTATGCAGATTTCATATTTATTATTAATTTATGCAGATTTCATATTATTATTAATTTATTCAGATTTCATATTTATTATTAATTTATGCAGATTTCGTGTTTATCATCAATTTATGCAGATTCCATATTTATTATTAATTTATGCAGATTTCATATTATTATTAATTTATTCAGATTTCATATTTATTATCAATTTATGCAGATTTCATATTTATTATTAATTTATGCAGATTTCATATTTATTATTGATCTATGCAGATTTCGTGTTTATTATATACTCATGTCGATTTCATATTTTATGTCATAAAGCCAATTCTCTATTTATTATTATATTGTACCCAATATTGAATTGTGATTTCAAAAGTAAATAAAAAATATGACTTGAGCGTCATCAACCAGAATTGAAGCCAAAATATTTAGCTTTCCAGCGATATCCGTTACCATATAAGCTAAGGACAGATGGATAACAAAACTTTAAAATTTTACCTATACGTTTAAATTTGCGTAGAGCAACACTTGCGCCTTCTATATCCTAAATTTACAATTTTTACCCATCAGTAGCTATTTTTACTGACTAAAAACCAAATCGAATTTGTTCCATTGGTCTGAATTCTTTATATGTAAAGTTTACTGTCTTTCATAGAGTAGTTTGTTAGAGACTGTTCCGCACACACACACACACAAAGCTTATATATATATATATATATATATATATATATATATATATATATATATATATATATATATATATAAGAGAGAGAGAGGGAGAAATAGAGAAATTATCGTTTTACGTCTTATCGACTTTAGAACATAAAATTCTAAACTTCTAACTTTTCCTTCTTCCAACCTTTTTAAAGAGGAAAATCTTTATAAAGTGTTTGTAACGTCAACAATACGAAATTGCCTACCGGATTGATTTTATTTCGCTGGTGTCTTATTCATTACTCGGAAGCTGACAGTTGACCACATGGTGGGCCTCTTTCCGTGTTCCGTTTATTTAATATCGACTGGAGAAGCATCAGCAACAACGATCGCGGCGAAGTTCCACTGACTAGCGACACCAGTGCATTATTTCGCATGCATTGTATGTGAATCTGGCATCCACAATGGCGGACGCCATTTGCACAATCCCAATCCTTCCTCGTTTCATTTAACATTTATTTATTGCACTTGCCCTCCTCCACCTTTCGGTGACTTCTCGACTGAAACCTTTGTTTGCTGTTTAATCGATATGCTTTCCAGTTTCTATTTACATCGCCATTTCATTGCGTTCCTATTTTTTTTATAGGAGCGGACAAAAGAATAATAAAAATCCATTTTTCATGTCTGTGTTTATATACATATGTGTGTGTGTGTGTGTGTGTGTGTGTGTGTGTGTGTGTGTGTGTGCGTGCTTGCGTGCATGCATGTATACAAATTGATAGAGAGAGAAAGAACAAAAACATCCGTGTGCTAAAACTTTTAATCTTAAATTCTATGCAATTATGCACAATGTAGAAACTATACATGAAAAGGATTAAACGTAATAGTTAAATGAAACAAATCATCTGGTACGAAACCATAAAAAAAAATGTGCAGTTAATGAACGCTCGGTTTTCAAAGGATTATGAAAATTAGTCAATTTCCAGAAGTCGCTCGCATATCCATGACTGAGTATATTAAACGGTTCGTTTTAATAAATTGAAATAGAAAAGGTAGGCTTTTAGTATCAATGTCTGAGTGAAAAAAAAACTCAACTTTATGGGTATAATAGATGAATAGATACATGAAAGGTTATAATCATTTATTCTTATGCTTTTATCTAAAAGTAAGATGATCGACCAGCTTATATGAATCCGTTGTTTTAAAGAAAGCTGATCTATTTTACACAAGCGCAAGAAAGATTGTTTCTATTAAGAAAAACAATTATTTCAAGCAATTAAAATCGTCTGCATTCCACAAAATAAGTGAAAACGTCAGATTTTATAAGTTGCACGGAACAAAAACAAGAGAAGAATACAATTGTATGAAGAAAGCGTTCCTCCATTTCTTTTTCATGTGATTCCTATCTCAAATTTAACAACCTACCACAGTCGATCTGTTCCTGTTTTGCTTTTATATTTATTTAAATCCCTTGGCTTGGTTATCGTTAGGACAGTTTGAGAAAGAACACTTCTTTTTTTTATGATACTTCATCAAATAATCGTCCGAACTGAATAGATAGCTGGCGTCCTTCCACAATAGAATTGGGATAAGGCGAACGCTCAATGACAGACCCGCTTAGCTAGTTTATTATTCCCCTCTCTCTCTCTCTCTCTCTCTCTCTATATATATATATATATATATATATATATATATATATATATATATATATATATATACACATACATATTTATGTATGTATATATATACATATGTATGTATATATATATACATATATATATATATATATATATATTATATATATATATATCGTAATTTAAGAATTTCAAAATTTGTGATTTGAAAAAGTTAAATTTCAAATATAGAAATTTTATTGTACGCAAGACAAAGAATACAGGATAGTAAAATATATTTCCTTAAACCATGAGTTTTCGATGTTTATACATCTCCTCGGAGGAAAAATATTAGCAAATATTATAAAAGGTTTGCACCTAATTTGCTAAAGGTAATAAACATAGAAAATTAAATTAAATGTTTTTAAAGTTTTTAAATCATTTTAGCTATAGAGAATAAGGGAAATTGCATATTGATGCAGCAAAAAAAGGATACTGAACTTCAAATTGAAAGTTTATGCTAAATCCTGTAATGGGAGCTCTTGGTATTTGGCAGGTAAAAAGATCCAACGCGTATTATAATAAATCCAAGGAAGCTGGTAACAATCCAATATATACATATTTTATCAGTTTTTCTTTAGTTTGATTGGGTATCCGGTCAAACTTTTATTATATCAATCCGGTAAAAAAAAATTCAAAATTCAGTTCAAGTTTTCAATCAATTTGTGAATAAAAATCAAAAGATATCTGTAGACAGGCAAATAAAAATAAATTAAAATTAAATAAAAGTGAGAATAATTAAATAATGTGAGAATAATTAAATAATGTGAGAATATTAAAATCGCAAATTTTAAACTCTATCTTCTAAAAATAAGTAGGAGAATTTAACTTGAGAGGGGGAGAGAAAGAAAAAGAAAAGAACAGAAAGAGGGCGTCTAACTTATTAATCTTGAATATGAAATGTCTAGACAGGATTTGACACGATTCAAAAAATAGGTCATGGTTCAAGCTAAGTTTTAAAAGGCGGGAAAGAAAATAAAAGAAAAGAAAAAGAAAGAAAAGGCCTAGTAATGTTCAAAAAGAAAAAAGCCTAGTAATGTCAAAAAAGAAAGGGAGAAAAAAAGAAGGGAGAAATAGGAAAAATAAAATCCCTACTTCTGTTTGATTGCTCTTAACATATAATGCTGAAATTTATAATTCTAATACATGAAGTGAAATCCAGCGTATATGCTTAATGATAATAATATTTAATCAAAATCTTAGAGTTCGATTAATTTGTGAAAATATTGCATATATTAACAAGGTGTATTAACATAACAAGATATAATAATAATAATAATAATAATAATAATAATAATAATAATAATAATAATAATAATAATAATCATGACACCAATAATATTAGTAGCCTTAAAAATAATAGTAATAATGATAATAATAATAATAATAATAATAATAATAATAATAATAATCATAACAATAATAAAAGTAGTATTAATAATAACAATAATAATAATGATTATTTTAATAATAATATAATATTAGTGTAAAAAACGATGATAATAATATTAATGAAAATGGTGATAATAGTATTAATGGCAATATAATTAATAATAATAATAATAATAATAATAATAATAATAATAATAATAATAATAATAATAATAAGTATTACATTTGTATAATAGCACCACTACTACCAATGCTACCACTGAAACAATAATAAAATAATAACAATAATAATAATAATAAAATATAATAGTATTGATAAAATAATAGTAAAAAACAATAACGATAATGATGATAGTAATATTAATGATCATATATTTAATAATAATAGCAATAGTAAAAGTTATGACGATAAGAATAATATATGTATAATACTACTACCACCACCACCAATGCCACTACTAAAACAATAATAAAATAATTATAATATATATACATATATATGCACACACACATACATACGCATACAGACACACATGCGCACATGCATATATATATACACATATACACATATACACACATACATACATATATATATATATATATATATACATATGTATATATAAAACAGTAGCAATAATAATAATAATAATAATAATAATAATATTAATAATAATAATAATAATAATTTTCCCCCCATATATATATGTGATAGTGCACGATACCTCTTGTATACATGGGATCTTTACACTATCCCTGCATCAGAACCACAGGTAAAACAATTCTGGGCTCGGTGTTTCCACAAACACCAAAACATGAAAAATGTCAATTACAAATAATTCAAACCATTGAACCCAGAAGAAAGATCTTGGTGTCATGATCGGCAGGTGCTCCTTCGGTGGCCAACATGGGAGACCCGGTCGTCATCCTGCGAATGTTGGCCAACTTTCTAGTTTCAGAAACTCAAATGATATGGACGCTGAACAGGTAAATATAACCTCTAATTTCAGGGAACAAAATCATACCGTACAAACATAGCACAGCCATGATAACCATCAAAAGAAAAAAAAACGACGAAAGAAATGGACAACAAAAGAGAACAGTCTCGTAATGGAATGCTATTATAGAAGCCATCCTAAATATAGATATGAAGGTTATCGGAAACGAATGAAAGAACTATGCGACCTATCCAGTGGCTACCATATGACAGAACAAAGAATTGCGAACCACGCAAGACTGATACTCAAGAAAGGTTGGCTCTCTAAACTACAACTAACAGAAATTCAGCGAAAAATAAATGATGAAACTGAACAAGAAGTATCCCCCGACGGAACCGCACGTAAAGCAACCCCACAAGTTGAAGCCTCACAAGTAAAAACACCAAAGGCCGAGGACCAACAAAGAACGAAGTCTACAAACGGGGAAACCGAGAACAATGAAACAGAACTAACAGAGAATGAAGCAAATAAAATAAATAAAATAATACAGCTGATGAAGGAAGAAAAAACAAGCTTCTATCGTGAAGGAACCAAGAGCAGAAGAAATTAAAAACAGAAACAGAGAAGGTCAACAAACTCCTCCCACATATCCCAACAAATACAATCACAGACTTAAACAACCTCATTTATGCAGGAGCCAAAATGGTAAGTATGAAACTCAAATTAAAAAAAAAACAACCGGGGATAAGCGGACCGACAAAACCTGGATGGGAAATAAGACTAGAAACCCAAATACACAAACATAAAAAAGAAACCAAAAATGATCAACAGGAAGAAAGCAATGTGGAGAAAACGGAATATTGGAAATGTAACTGACAGGGAGAGGCTAAACAAGAAACATGAAGAACTGGATCCAAAAATAAAAACAAAAGAAGCGAGATTGAGACGATATAGATATAAATCTGAACAATGCAAACAAAACAGAACATTTGAACCAAATCCAACAGAAACAAAACTCTACTGGAGTAAAATATGGGAAGAGCGACGAGATCACAATAGAAATGCCGAATGGCTGAAAGACATGAAAGAAGAGTTACAACAAATAGAAGAAGGAACAGTGAAAGAAATCAGCAAGGAAACCCTAAAGAAAACCATAGGAAAAATGGCAAACTGGAGAGCACCAGGGCACGACGGGATACATGCATACTGGTTCAAAAAAAATCACAACCTTACACGAAAGGCTAGCCCAAAACTTGAGAAGATGTATACAAGAAGCAAGCGTTCCAGACTGGATGACAAATGTTAGAACCATACTGCTACAGAAGGACACGGAGAAAGGAACCGTCCCTAGCAACTATAGGCCAATCACATGCTTACCAACTATGTGGAAGATATTGACAGCACAACTCAGGGAACAAATCTACCACTCACTGAATAACCGTGGACTAATCCCCGAGAAGCAAAAAGGATGCCAAAAAGGAGAAAGAGGAACACATGATCTGCTATATGTATATAAATCCTAAAGGAGGTAAAAGGGAGAAGAAAGAATTTAGCCATGGCAGGGATCGACTACAAAAAAGCGTACGACAGGATCCCCCAAGCATGGATAATAGAATCCCTAAAAATGTATAAAATACCAAGCAGGATCACCAACGTAATAGAAAATGCAATGAAAACATGGAGACTAGAATTGACAGCTGATGGACAACACATAACAGAAATTAACATACAAAGAGGCATCTTCCAAGGAGACTCACTATCACCACTACTGTTCATCATAGCCATGATGCCCTTTGAACAGGATTCTGAGAAAGTGACTAGCCGGATACAAGTTCCCCAATACAGAGGAAAAAATGAACCACCTGATGTGCATGGACGATCTGAAACTTTTTGCAAGGACCGAAAAGGAGCTAGAGACACTAATTAACATTACCAGGATCTTCAGCCAAAGTATCTAAATGGAATTTTGAATGGAAAAGTGCGCACAACTAGTTATAAGAAAGGGAAAACTGGAAACGAAAGGAGGCATAGAACTACTCAACCAAACAGAAACTAGGGGAACAAGATGAATGTAAATACTTGGGAATTCTGGAAGCGGACACCATCAGAGCAACAGAAATGAAAGAGAAAATTAGAAAGGAATACCTCAGGAGAACAAGAAAACTCCTGGAAACGAAATTATATAGCAGAAACCTAATAAAAGGTATAAATACATAGGCAGTATCACTAGTAAGATACTCTGAACCGTTTATAGGATGGACAAAAGAAGAACTGAGACAACTCGACCAGAAAACCAGGAAACTCCTGACCATGCATAATCCATTACACCCAAAGGACGATATTGAGAGACTCTAGGTGAAAAGGAAAGACGGCGGGAGAGGACTGATCTGTATAGAAGACTGTGTGAAGGACACCAAAAAAGAACTAGAAAAATACATAATGCAAAACACTGAAAGGATAATTATGGCAACGAGAGACACTGAAAAAAACAACAAAACAGAAAACAGAGAGGCAAAAGACAAAACGAGAAAAGAGAAGTGGGAAGAGAAACAACTCCACGGAAGATTCATAAGAATGACAAAAGATGAGAACAACGAAAATACCTGGACATGGATGCGAAAAGGACATATACACCGAGAAACTGAATCTCTAATAACTGCAGCACAAGATAACTCGATAAGAACCAACCATATCAAAGCAAGGATCGATAAAACACAAGAAAACAGCAAATGCGGACTCTGTGGACAAGCAGACGAAACAATAAACCATATAGTAAGTGAATGCAGCAAACTTGCCCAAAAGGAATACAAAAACAGGCATGACCAAGTGGGGAGGGCGGTGCACTGGCAATTGTGCAAACAGCTGCATTTTGAGCGTACAGACAAATGGTACAAGCATAAACCCGCAACAGCACTCGAAAACGAGAACCACAAAATCCTATGGGACATGGACATACAGACGGACAAACCCATCCAAGCAAGAAGACCTGATGTCGTAATAATTAACAAGAAAGAAAAATCCTGTAAAATCTTAGACTTTGCAGTCCCAGATGACCACAGGGTGAGTATGAAAGAAAAGGAGAAACGAAGCAAATGCACAGGACTAGCCAGAGAGTTAAAGGGTATTTGGATGATGAAGAAAATCAAAATAGTACCGATAATAGTAGGAGCACTAGGAACAATTCCGAAAAACTTCGAAAAAAGAATGGCAGAAATTGGAATCAAAGGAATGACTGCAAAAGTACAATGACTAACGATAATGAAAACGACTGAAATATTAAGGAAACCCCTTGAATGCTGAGAATAATACAAGACAATATAACGAATAAGCGTTACAGGGAATGAAGAACACCGAAACTGCATATCTACAAGTTCTACACATCCATCATGCATCGCTCCACTGTCTCATCACCGTTCCTCCAATAAAAAAAGTGATACCAAAGGGCCGAGAAGGGCCAATAAGGACTGAAAGACCGAGAAGCGAGCGCCAACCAGACCTCGACTGGACAAGCGCAAAGAGAACTGGGACCTTGGGGAGGCTGAGTGCCACACAAATTCCAGTATAAACCACTGGCCATTACCAGCGAGAAATCAATGGTAAGCGGCTGTTGCGATGATGCAAATTCATTTGCAAATGCTGTCAAATGAGGTGGAGAGAGCTGGACGTCTGGAGAGACTTGGTGTCAGTCAGCCTCCAGAGAACACCACAGGTTTCCAATCAGATTGTTTGTTGACTTGTGTGAAAGCTCCATGTGAACCAATAATAATGGTTAAAAAATTGATTGTTAACAAGTACCAGAGATGACGCATTTCGAGTATTATGAGTTTTTGCATTTTCAAATATGTATATAGCGGGGAAATATTTTTTCAATAAGAGTATGAAAATTTAGGTTTTGATTAACAGTGTAAATACAGTATTCACACTAATTTCTAGAAGTTTTGCGATTTAAATTATAATATGTGAAAGCGTGCATGGTAAGTTACTAAACAGTATGAAATAGGAGGACATTAGTATGTAAGCTAAAAGGAATTTAGTATATTAGGTGAATAGTATTAAGTAGTAGGTGTTTTATTTTTCAAACGGTAAATGTTTAAGGATAATCTATGTTATTTTAAGTTGGATGTATTAAAATTTTTCTTGTGTTTACATCTAGAAACTAACTCATTTTTTGTCATTTATTATAGGTTTAGGGAAAGTTATAATATTAACTGCTTCGGAGATACAAAGATTACAAAATTTAGCTCCTAGAGTGAATGATCTAGCTTTTTTAAGTATTTTTTTAAAGTATTTTTTTAAAGTATTTTTAAAGTATTTTTTAAGTATACTCCATTTGATTGAATAGGAAATCTTCCTGTTCTCTCGGCTATTAATTAATGTAGTTAAAGATGTACTATTATTGTTTTGTGTTCTTTCATTTTTGAAGCAATGCATGTTTGAAATTCTTATTTTTATTAAGTTTGAGGTTGCACCAATACAAGTGAATATTTTTAATGTATTTTTATTGTTTAATGGCTTATTTAACTCAGGGTCAGTAATTGTTATGTTGGGTAACCATGTTGATTGAAATTCTGAAGATATGCGAGGCGAAAACTGGCTAGTATTCTGGGGGTTTACATTAGGAATAATATTATTAGAATTGCTATTTTGGTTTTTGTTGATGTTATTAAAATTTTGGCTATCTATATCTGCGTCCAGGGTATTTGTTTTAGACTCATTATTTGTTCTGTAGATTTGGTTGCTCCTATGTGTCGGCAATTGTACCACCGTGCAAGCCTATACAACGTTTTGTATATGCAATCGTTATTTAGAGGGCATTCATTTTTATTTTGGTAGTTGCATTTATTCCTAAAGACTAAATTATTGAGCTTTTTTTAATTTTCATATTATTTGTTGAAATTACAGTCTGGGCTAGATTCGGAATTGTAGAGTATGATATTTTTATAGAGTTTTTATTTAATATTGTGTTGTACTTGTGTGGGTACCTAAACGATTTTTCTACTATTCTAAAGAATTCCTGGGGTGTGTTGGTTTTTACATTTGAGATATATGGTGGATTGAACCATATACCTTTCTTACGTCTTATTCTTCTGTTTTTATTATATTTTTTATTAGGAATGGTATTGTTAGGAATATGTTGTTTTGTGTTGTTGTTGTTGTTGTTGTTGTTGTTGTTGTTATTAGTTTTTATTGTCATATTGTGGATAATTACTGAATTTAACTTTTTCACTAGAGGGTTTTTTCAATATTCAATATGTTCTTTATATCCTGAGTTCATTAAAGCATTGTTGTAAAATGTCGATACTTGGTCAAAAGCCTTTTTGTCAGCTGACAGATTTGAGATCCTTTTGGATATAGAAAGTACTATTGAATTAATTATTGACTTGTGCACATAAAATAGGTTCAGATTAGGCTCATGGTAAGGGGTGTAAGATCCAGAATGTAGATTCAAGGTTATATCCAACAAGTTGGATGTTTTTTTATTTGGGTCGACTTCAATTGTTAGGTCATAATTTTTGAAAAATTCGTGTAACTTTTTTATAGTGTTGTTGTATTGCTTAGGCCTGGCTGGAGTTACGAATAATGCGTCATCTCTGTAGAATCTTCCTTGAAGATTGTTGAATTCTATGTTAATTTCTTTTAATAAGTAGAATACCACGAGGTCAGTTACTTTATGCAGAATATGTGGATCCCATTATTATATCGAAATCATTAGGATATTTTTCTTGTCGAATATTTGCTATCAAATTTTACCAAGGATCGTCTGGCTAATAGAGTTAATTTTATTTCTAAATTCGTAATGTCCGAATATTTTTTGCAAATATTAATGCCTTGTTTAATAGTATTGGTGAGATTGAGTGATAGTAATTATTGATATCCAAAGTAATGAAATTTAATCTTTGTTTATCTTTAAGTTTTAAAAACCAATTTAGAACAGAGTCAGAACATTCCCAAAGCGGAAATGTTACTTTTTCTTGAATGGAGGGTATAATCCTATCTAGGACTTTCTTACTTACTAGACCAATATCCGAACTAGATGGACAAATTAGTCTGATAGGAGGGTTATCATGGAAGATTGGTTTATGATCCTTCAACGTAAATCTAGGAATGCCAGAGGTAACTATTTCCGTAAATTCCTGGATATTCATACGCTTAAGTAAATTTTTAGCTTCCATATTGATTTCATCTATTTTATTTGCAGGGGAAGATTTATAGGATTTATTTAATTCTTTATATATAAATTTCTTGTAAGTATTATATTCTAATTTATAATAGTTTTTTGTCTTATCAGCTGGAACAAAGATGTGTGAATTTTTCTTAACATTAGTAGCAAAGTTATTTATTTTCCTAGTTTATGGAATTAGGTGGGTATTTTTGATTTTTAAATTTCATTTTTTTTTTTTTTTACCAGGTTTATCATCATGTTTTCAAATTTCTCAAGTTCCGGATTAAATGTAAATTTGTTTTAAGGCCGTAAAATTTTGCAGCAGTTCTTTACATTTTCTTCTGTTCCCTGTTTGAATTAATTAGCAGACCCTTTGTGAGGCATCCAGGGTAGTGAATTTGTTTCTTTATTTTATTTTTATTTTTCGTATTGAAGTTTAAATCATAGTGGCAAGCTTTTGTTGTTAATTGCTTGTATAAGTTTGTGTATATATGTCTGTTTGGAGGGGATAGGTATGGTTTTAAATATTTCATCCAATAATATTTTGTAAGACTGATAATCACTGGACTTGCACACCAGTAGATTTATTGTATTTCATTATTCTGAATTATATATATATATATATATATATATATATATATATATATATATATATACAGTGCAACGCAAAAGTATTAGATACATTACATTTTTCTTCATAACTTGAATTAGGGTTCAAGATTTTACCAAACATTTGGTGAGTATATTCCTATTACTATTCTAACTTATATTTGGGGTAGTAATCACAAAATTAAAGTTTAGAAAGTTTATATTATAGGAAAAATATAAATAAACTAACGCAAAAGTATTGGATACATTAATTTAATATTTGGTTGCATAGGCTTTATTGTTTCAACAGCTTCTAATCGCTTTCTATAGTTGCACACATGTTTTTGCAAAGATATGCAGGTATTTTGCGCCATTCTTCTTTGCAGAACTGTTCTAGTTGTTGAATATTTTGTGGATTCCTCTTGTGAGCATTGATCTTTAATATTTCCTCAAAGTTTCAATTGGGTTGAGGTCTGGAGACTGACTGGGCCAAATAAGAACGTCAATTCCGTTATTTCTAAGCTATTCTTTGGTTAGTTTGGCAGTATGCTTGAGATCATTGTCCTGTTGAAACACGAAATTACTATTATGTCCCAACAAATCAGCAGATTTCTGGAGGTTTTTCTCCAAAATCTCCCTGTACATACGTTCATTCATTCTACCATTGATGATTTCTAGTTCACCAGTACCTTTGGATGAAAACACCCCCATACTATAATCGAACCACCGCCAAACTTTACCGTAGGAATGGTATTCCTTTTGTTATAGGCGGTGCCATTTTTACGCCATACTGCGTTTCTTCCAAAGATTTTGATTTTCGTTTCGTCTGACCAGATTACCTTCTCCCAAAATTCTATGGGTTGTTCCCCATATGTTTTCACATAATTCAAACGTGATCTGAGATGCTTAAGCTTCAATAATGGAACTTCTCTTGGGGACCTTGATACAAAACCTACACGATTTAGAACTCTACTGATTGTATCCTTGCTCAAATTAATCCCAGCTTCTGTGAGATCGGTTTGAATTTCACCACGAGTAAGAAAAGATTTTTTGGTACGTTTCTGCTTACCTATCTTGAGTTTTTTTCGTTTAATTTCCTTGGCCGACCACATCTTGGAAGATTTGCAACAGCTTCACCTGGGTTTTTAAATTTTCTAATAACGTTTCCAACTGTACTAAGTGGTAGATTAAGTTCCCTTGATATTATTCGATACCCTTTTCCTCCTTTGTGCTTATCAATGATTTTTTGACGAATGTCTATTGACAACTCTTTAGTTTTAGGCATTTTTATAAATGAACTGGTTGACTTTGAAGGAGTGAGCCCAAACTGGAAGAATTTTATAAAATTGTTTTAATATAAACCTCTCTGATTGGTCAGTGATAACTCGTTTGCATTATTGCAACACGCTAAGCAAAATTCATTTAAATTTATTTCAGAAAGAGAATTTGTAAAAGTGTATCCAATACTTTTGCATTTGTTAATTCATATTTCTCCTTAAATATAAATTTTCTAAACTTTGATTTTGTAATTACTACTCCAAATATAATTAAGAATAGTTATAGAAATATACTGACCAAAGTTTAGGTAAAATCTTGAACCTAAATTAAAGTTTTGAGGAAAAATCTAATGTATCCAATACTTTTGCGTGGCTCTGTATATATATATATATATATATATATATATATATATATATATATATATATATATATATATGGAGAGAGAGAGAGGGAGGGTGAGCCAAAGATAGGTGAACAGTAAAAAACATTCATTTAGAGATCACGTATACGTACAACTATATTGTAATAAGATAATCATATTAATGAAAATTGAATGTTATTTATCAACGCAAAGCTCGAACTGTTTTCCTTCTTGATTTACACAGCTTTGAAGTCTTCCTCTTACGCTTCTTAAAACATTTTCTACTTTGGCTCACCCTATATTGGTGGCCTGGCAATGCCACAGGGGAAAAAACTAAGCAAAAAAAAAAACTAAACAAAATTCATCCCAAAGCAGCAAACCTATAGCTGGCTTGTCAGGACACTATATATACAAATATAGGCAAATTTAGACATATTTTATGGGTTTGAAAATATAGGTTCTTTTTTACCAATTGCCATAAAATATTAACTATAGAATCGTATTATAATCCTCAACAAGCAAATTTTTACATGGTTTCGTCTTATAGAACCAAAGATATGAGTATTTCAATTTTCAATTTGGCTACAAGTATAGATATATCTATATATATATATATATATATATATATATATATATATATATATATATATATATATATCACCATTTGGGCAATTTTATAAGTTCCAAATCTTAGCGACTATTGATCAGAATTTAACAAATGAATATTCGTTAAAAAGGTATAGTGGGCTATGTGACATTTGCCCTTAAAGTCGCTCATTTAGGGAATCCTCCATCAATCAGAGCCTATATTTGGCACTATTTTACAACCATAAAATGTCTTAATCACAGTCATTTATTTTCCTAGTTTTGCATATGAATTACAAAATACCTGTTCGCCAAAACTTATAGCCTTGATGGAGAGAAGACTAAAACTTGCTGCTATGGTTTCAAATGATTTGAAATAACAGCAAGGGGGTCTTGATTCCAAATATTTCTTAAATGTTATATCTCCCCTGTTTTATTTTCATACATCAAGTAAATTTTACAGTGTATAAGGATTATTTGATACTAGAGATATTTATAATCGTACTCATTTCCAAAAGAGGGGAAATATAACATATGAGAAATAGTCTTCCATTGCTGTAATTCAGATGATAGCAGCAAGTTTTTGTATCCTTCCATCAAGGCTAGAGGTTTTAGGGAAATATATCATGTTGGTGCAAAAATAATGTCGTTTTTTTACGCTCAAAGTTATGTAATAAAACGCCATTATTTTGCACCAACATATATATATATATATATATATATATATATATATATATATATATATATATATATATATATATATATATATTAACTCATTTAAATCCATGTACGTTTTTATGTTATTAAAATAAAATAAAAATTATAAAATAAAAAACTATTTTTCAAAAATTATTTTCGCTCCGAGTTCGGCCGAGGCTGTTTTCCGGAACCACTTCCGGTTTATATCGAATCTAATTTCATTATTCCATTTTCAACGAGCATTCACTTACTTCTCCTTATCGATAAGTAAACCATTCATCCTGTTTTTTTTTATATAATTGAATTAATTTGTTGTTTTTTTTTTGTTGCTTCCTGCTTTTTCTTTACAGATTATTTTTACCATTATCGATGTATGATTGAATTTTTTTAATTATATTTTCACATCAAGCATGATTCTATTCTGTTTTTCTTCTTTTATTTTTCGTCGATTATTATTTATTTTTATTTTTACTCTTCCGGCTTTTTTTTTTTTACATTCTTGAAATCTACTTAAACGTTCTTTCTGACCAAAATTTGTTGTTAACTCATTAGAATCCGGGTATGTTTTCATGTTATCAAAATAAATTTAAATTATGAATTTTAAAAAATACGCTTTATACCAACTCTATTTCATTCATTCTGTTTTTTAAATATTAAAAAATAATTGCTTTTCCCCCTATATTCTTTATACCATGTATCGTTGATTTATTATATAGATAACTTTGTTGCGTCATTAAACATGTTTCTATTGTTTTTTTTAACTTAAAAAAATTTGCATTCATATCTTTGTTTTTCTTCCAGTTTTTTTTTTTTTTTTCATTCTTTACATCTGTTTTAGAACTATACACGCACCTCACGGTTTCTCACTGAATCTATTTTGTTCATCCTGTTTTGTAGAAAAAAATAATGAAAGGACTAATTCCAAGGAGGGGGGGTGAAGGTCCAAGAAAGTCGGTTCTACCTTAAGGCGTCTGTTATTCTGCCATTTTACGCTGTTACTGGGAGGCGCTGGTCCTTGGAGATATATTGAACATGCCTTGGGCCAGAGGTGGTTGGTCATTGGTACACGCCACTTCATCGATAGAGTTTTGAGGGGTGCTGACGTCGTCCGTGTTCTGCAGTGTTCCCTGTCTGCCCGGTAGTTTCTTATATTGCGTCCATTCATGTTCCTATTTACAATGCCTCCCCACGGGACAGAGTTAGACACCAGGGTCGTTTTTTAACATGGAGAAAAGGAACAAAAATAAAAATTGTCACAGTCGTGAAGGATCTCTCCTCCACTGACAGAGAACAAGAAATTGAAGTGCAGCATCTGAAGAACAGTTACTACACGTTGATCTTGTCCCGAAGGCCAATTCATGTTACATGACGAGGTAGGTTGCTAACAGTACCCCGGTGAACACTTTATCTGTTACCAGTTGGTTGCCGACGTACATGCACCTTTCCAAGTCTGGGTATGATAATCCAACAACTAACCACAGTGCGTCGTATTTCTTCATCAATGACGATCATTTCGCAACCTTGGTACCGGCCCCTTCTCGGACTAACTGTATTCGGAATTAAATTTTAGACAGTCTTTTATTGAAAAAAAAAACGGAATTCATTTGTTTTTCTTCCTGTTTTTTCCCCATGAATAAGAACTTTAAATCAAACATCCTATTTTTTTATTATTGAAAAAAATGTTTCCTTTAAAAAAAAACCTATAACATTCTTTCTTTTCGTTTTTCATTAAAAAATTGTCCAGTTACAGTTTAGGACTAAACATATTTATTACTTTTCCTAATACTTTCTTCGCTTACACAAATAAATTTCTTTTTGTTTTCCATTGCTGATGTTTCTTTGATCTATTAAAACGATTATTTTGGTTCCTATTAAAGTTTTTCCCATTTATTTAAGACGTTCTTGGTAAGTACCATTGTCGTTACAGCTTTTTTTTTTTTTTCGTTAAAATACATTTAGGTTGTCGTACTTGCAGTGTCGAATTAAGGTGGCGATTAGTTGCCAATCAAAATCCTGACCAACGAGCATCTGCAAACGAGCGGAGCAGACAAAGGATGATTCAGATACGTGTCAATGAAGCAGCAGAGCGACGTGCCGCCAGACTTGAGGGGCACGATTACGGGTACAACAATCCCGTGATGCCTCTGCAGCATTTGGTCTCAACAGAATGAGCGTGAGAGGCTGAGACATGCTGAAAGACGTCAAATGCTCAACAATCCCATGATCGAGATCGCTTTGCATTCCACTACAACCCTAATGACGATTATAGTTTGAGTCACCATGTTCACATCGGCACTATGACTGAAGTGTGTTCCTATTGCAAGGCTCTAAAATTTCAAAGAGAAACTAAAGCATTGTGTTGTGCCAACGGAAAAATTAAACTACCTCAACTTGGAGAACTACCAGAACCATTAAAAACTTTGGATATACTGCTTTATCAAAGCATTTGCTTCCAACTGACGTCGTTTGCTGCAGAAATGATTACATTATTATAATCACTTCATGCCAACTTTTAAAGTAAAAGGGCCAATTTTTCATAAAGTTGGATCTCCTCTTCCATTTCCAGATTGCCATCATAAATTTCTACAAATGTATTTCATCGGTGATAACAATGATGAACTGTGCAAAAATTGAATCTGAACGTTTGCTATTCATACGTTTGAATCAGTCCAAACTTCGCTCTGACGAATATATTCATTTGCGAGATGCCGTTAAAATTGATGGTAATACAACCAACGTTGGAAGATTAGCGATTTTGCCATCTTTCATATATAGGTAGTCCACGTCATATACATGAGTTCACTCAAGGTGCTTTTGCATGCGTTCGTCAGTATGACCGCACTGACCTATTCATTACATTCGCATGCAACCCTGCTTGGGATGATATACAACAACTACTACTTCTTGGACAATCATCAGTGGATAATACAACACGTGTTTTCAGACAAAAGCTGAAATCGCTAATAGATTTCATTGTAAAACATAAAGTCTTTGGGTCTGTGTGCTGCTGGATGTATTCGGTGGAATGGCAAAAGAGAGGATTACTACACTCCCACTTACTAATCTGGCCTTATAACAAAATCAGTCCAAATCAAATCGACAATGTAATATGTGCTAAATACCTGATGCTGACATTGATAAAGATTTGCATGAAGTTGTGACAAAAAATATGATACATGGACTTTGTGGTATATTGAATCCAAATTCACCATGCATGAAAGATGGAAAATGCTCTAAGCGATATCCACGGGCATTACTATCAGACAAAGTTACAGGAAATGATGGATATCTTTTATACAGAAGATCAGTAGAAAATGGCGGTAAATTAGCAATCATACAAATGCGCAATGGTGATATTGAAGTCGATAACCGGTGGGTTGTCCCATATTCACCTTTGCTATCAAAAGCCTACAAATCGCATATTAATGTGGAATACCGTAACTCAGTTAAGTCCATCAAATACATTTGCAAGTATATGAATAAAGGCAGCGATATGGCAGTTTTTGGTTTGAAAACTCAAGGCAATGATAGGAATTCAAACATACATATCGATGAAATTGCACAGTTTGAAGCTGGAAGATATATAAGCAGTAATGAAGCTGTATGGCGAATTCTTTCATTTCCCATACATGAACGAAGTCCGGCTATTGTTCACTTATCAGTACATTTAGAAAATGGACAACACGTTTACTTTATAGCTTCAAATGTGCAACAAATAGCTCTTAATCCACCGGTGACAACATTAACGGCTTTTTTTCACGTTATGTCAAAATGATGCCTTTGCATCAACACTGCTCTATTTGGAAGTGCCCATGTATTACACATAGAATAGTAGAAAATTATTTGAACGGCGCAGAAGGAGATAGAGTAGACGGACACCCTGGAATATTCAAAGAAAACACAATAGGCCGACTGAATGTTTCTTTCTTCACATGCTGTCGGTTAATGTCCCTGGTCAAACGTCTTTCGAGCTATTAAAAATTGTCATTGGTGTAACATATGCCACTTTTCGCAGTGCATGTTAATCTCTGAATTTATTGGAGAATGACGGAAAATTTGTGATTAGAAATTGCAAACAAAGTTCTCAGTCAATTGAGAATGACATCACCGAATCGATCTGCTGCGACTTTGTTTGATGTAGAATTGCGTCGGGAACAAACTCACAACACAAATGATCTTTTGTTGTACATTCATTCAAATATTACAAAACTAACTATTGAGCAAAAACACATTTACAACAAAGTAATGCAGACCGTCAATAATGGGATGAGAGATTTTTTTTAGATGCGCAGGAAGAATTGGTAAAACCTTAATTAAATGAATTTTGGCAACCATTCGATCATATTATGATATAGCCTTAGCTCTTGCATCATTTGGAATAGCTGCAACATTACTGCCAGATGGAAGAACTGCTCATTCGGCTTTAAAATTACCATTAAATGTGCAATTAATGGAAACTCCCATGTGTAACATTTCCAAAATATGAAGTATAGGAAAAGTTATTGCAGAAATGTAAACTTATTGTTTGGGATAAATGTACAATGGCACACAAAAAAAATCACTGGGGGCTCTTAATCGATCATTGCAAGATTTGCGTAGAAATGACCGACTATTTCGGAATGCAGTAATGTTGATTTCAGGCAAACATCACCTATAAATCCTCGATCAACACCAGCAGATGTAATAAATGCTTGCCTCAAATATTCCACTTTTTGGCGACATGTGAGAACATTACATTTGACTAGAAATATACGTGTCCGGCAACAAAACGATCAATGAGCTATTTTCAAATCAATTGCTAGAAATTGGGAATGGAAAAGTGCTGACTAATCTTACCTCAGGGCAAATTTCATTGCCACAAAATTTCTGTAATTTACTGACAACAAAAGAAGAATTGATTAAAAAATTATCTCCGCACATTCAAATTAACTATAAGAATCCCAGTTGGCTGAGCGAACGATCTATTCTTGTACCCAAGAATAAAGACGTTCATGAACTCAACAATACTATTCAGTTGAACATTCATGGTGAGTTAGTCACTTACAACTTCGTCGACACTGTTGTTGAAGCGGACGAAGCAGTCAACTATCCAACAGAATTTTTGAATTCGGTAGATTTGCCGGGGATGCTACCACATGTACTGCAATTGAAAATTGGGTTGCCAATCATCATGTTGCGAAATATTAACCAGCCCACGCTTTGTAATGGCATACGTCTTTCTGTAAAAATAACTAATGACTAACCTAATAGAAGCCACAATTATAATGGGCCTTTTCAAAGTGAGGATGCCCGGATTCCGCGCATTCCTATGATTCCTACGGACATGGCATTTCAATTTAAGAGATTGCAATTCCCAATTAGACTGGCATTTGCTATCACGATCAACAAAGCACAGGGACAGTCTTTAGAATTGTGCGGCTTATATTTACACACTGATTGCTTCTCACATGGGTAATCATATGTTGCGTGTTCTAAAGTCGGCAAACCAGGCAATCACTTCATCTGCACTGAAACTGGAATCACCAAGAAAATTGTGTATCCACAAGTAGAGAAAAATTAAACATATTAGATACATGCATTTTTTACACCATTTGAGACGCAGTAACGCGTGGCGTAGTACAGCTAGTATATATATATATATATATATATATATATATATATATATATATATATATATATATATATATATATATATATATATATTAACCAACAGCATGCTAAGAAAGAAACATTCATCTTGTTTGGGATGAATAGTATACAGTCGGCCTATTGTGTTTTCTTTGAATAAGATCGCCTGAATGTTTGTATGCGCACTGTTTGAGACTATGTCGCTTTTATTCATTATTTTATTATTTTAGTGTTAATTCATTATTTATTGAAAGCAAAAGATGCAACAACATAAAGTACTAAAATGAACTTTGAAAAAAGTAAAGTTTATTCAATAATATATACACCGATGGATGGATGGATGAATGGACGGATGGACGCGACACGACTTTTTGACTGCTAAAGATAATAGATCACTTTTATTTAAAATCCATTTTTCAAGTGCAGGGAATTATCTGATATGGTTTTTTTTGGGGGGGGGAAGTGGGGAGTTATTTTCAAAATTTGTAAATTCTGTAACGAATATTTTACTGGTATAAATTATATTTTAAATTTGGTTGTTTCTATACAAAGTAAAAGAAAAAATACTCTTGTTTACGAAGAAAACGGAATTATATATATATATATATATATATATATATATATATATATATATATAATTCCGTTTTCTTCGTAAACAAGAGTATTTATATATATATATATAGTAAGTAATTTATAAAATATATATAGCGACTAAGCTACACTGAATATTCTGCGTTTCATCCACTGTAGGATTCGTCAGGCTTATGCGCGAATTTTGTGGTTGCTTCTTGTTTTTATATATGTTGAGGATTTCTAGTTAGCCAATCAGCTTTCTAGTATCCACCGCGCCCCCTCCTATCAGCCCAATGGGCATGCATTTTATCGAACAAAGGATATGTTTTAGAACTAGGTTAGTGGTTTAAGGTAGATCTTTTCCCTCCTTTTTTTTAATATATATATATATGAATATACCTATGTGTACACACACATGCACACACATATATATACATATATATATATATATATATATATATATATATATATATATATATACATATATGTGTGATCGTTTATGTATATTCATGTTTATTTAATTTATTTATTTGTTTGTTTTCTATTGTTATTGTTAGTTTTAAAGCTATTTTGTATCGCTATCCTAGAGTGAGTTTTATTTTGTGAACACAGCTATTTCTCGTCTACAGTTTACTAGATTTTGAGGTTCTTTAAAGTACAGGATAGCAAATTTTTCATGGAGGCATAATTTACATAGGTCGTCTAAGTGTCTGCACGTGGTAGCTTGTCTCATTATTTTCCATTCGACTACCGGCGAATGTCCGCTTTCTTTGAGTTCCCAGTATTTATTCGCTAGTGTTGTTTTTATACGGTGTTTTTTTATTTTTGAAGCTACTTTTGTGGTCATAGTATCGGGTTTTAAAATCTAAGGAAGTCATGCCTACGTAATATTTCTTGTTATTCAGGTTTTCTTTCGCAAATATTGTTGCTTGATAAACTACACTTTTTGTTAGGCATTTATTTTGGACTGGGCAAATTGTGCGGTGTCTACAATTGCATTTATCTTGTTCGTTATTATTATTATTATTTATGGTATGGTTGTTCTTGTCCGGGGTTGGTTTATTGTTATTATTATTATTATTATTATTATTATTATTATTATTATTATTATTATTTCTGCTAGTGTTGGTTTTATTTCTGTCATGGTGTCTACTTTTTTTATTGTTTATTTTGTTGTGGTTTACATTGTTTTCATTTAGTATTTTGTTATTATGTGCTTTAATTATCATCTCTAAATTTTCGCAACAACTGTAAGATAACTTCAAGGTATTTTTATTGAAGATTTTGTGTAAGGGGTTGGTTGCGGGAAAGTGTTTTTGAATAAGATCTAGAAATTTCTTGCCAAGTTTTGTTTTTAACATTTGATTGTATGGGGCCGTATACCAAATTATAGTTCTTTTTCTTCTATTTTTACTTTTATTATAGTTGTTGGTGTTTTGTTGCTTATATTTGATATCGATATTTTTGTATCCACTATTTTTTAAGGCTGTTTCGTAGATATTGGTTGACCTGTTAAATGCATTTTCATCGCTTGAGTTATTACTGAGTCTACTTACGATCGAGTTAGGAATGTGTTTTATAATTGATGGTGGGTGGTTGGACTTGAGGTTTACGTAAATTGGAGTAGCGTTATCTTTTAAGTATGGTTCATATGTGTTTTTATCTAAGTTTAACGTGACGTCCAGGAAGTTTGTTATTTTTATGTTAGCTAATACGTCCGCTTTTAGGCCTAATTTTTTCATTTCTTTGTGTATGATTTTCTTAAAGTTTTCTCCCTTGACTTTGTTGGAGTTTTTTATTATAGCTAGTCCGTCATCTCTATATAGGCCGATATCCGTAGTATCGAATATGTTTGTGAGGGTATATAGAATGAATAATCCCACAAGATCTGATGCCTCTGCAGAGTCTCTGGCACCCATCGCCAAATCGAACGAATTTTTCATTTTAGTTTTTATCCATTGGTTATTGTTATTTATTAGAACTGATTTTCTACATTTTTTAATGATGTTGATTTCTTCTGAGGATATATCAGTGTATGCCTCGGCAAATTCTAGGGCAATGTTAAAAAGTTCTTCGGATATCGAGGGATAAAAGTCTATGATGTGAAACTGTATGAACGTACATTTATCTTTGTTTTCTATATTTTTAAACCAGGTGATTGCTTCGGTAGTATTTGCCCACTGGTTTAGTTCTAGGTCCTGTTTGATTTGTTTGTTTACTCTAGAAAGTATAGTTTTGCTAATTCTACCTATTTCTGGTTTAGTTGGGTTTATCAGGCTAGTGCCGGGATTATTATTAAAGTCCCATTTGTGGTCTTTAAGCAGAATGTATGACTCTCTAGGTTTCAATTGGTCAACTTTATCGCTAATTTTTAGTTTATCGGTAATTTGTTTACTTTCAGTATTTATTATATCTATGTAGTCGCATTCGTTTGTGTCTAGTTTTTTGTAGTTTTTTGTAATGTTTTCTGTGATTAGTTTGTTATATTCTTGCTTATCTATTTTGTAAAAGTTTCTGGTTTTATCTGCTTTTACAAAGATTTTATTAGAGTTGTTTATGTTTCTAACGATTTTGTGTAGTTTCCGTTGGAAATTGTTAGGTTGATTGTGGAATTCTAGGTTTTTAATTACGTTTAAAAGGTCATTTTCAAAGTTTATCAAAAGGTCTACTGTTTTCGCATTTTTAAGGGTTTTAAAACCATAGGATTCTTTTTTGTTTACGTTTTCATTTTTAAGGAAGAAATTTGCTCGCCATCGCATTCGGCGTATTAGTTCATCTGTTTTTTGGATTAATTTAATAATATAGCTATGCTTGCTGGGTGTGGGGATGTTTTTTAGCGATGTTTCGAAATTAATTCTTTCCATATCTATTTTTAATGTGGTGAAATAAATTCTTTTGAGAGTGCTCGACTGTTAAAACTGTCGTACATTAAATTTATGTGAGTAAATGAAGTAGTTGTATATATATATATATATATATATATATATATATATATATATATATATATATATATATATATATATATATATATATATCCCAGGATAGGTAAATGAATTCCCTCAACAGAACAGTTTTGTGCTGCTTTTATAAAAATAATTAAAGTTATGTCTAGAATCTTTATTGTAATTTTATCAAAATCCACTACATGAAGTAGCTTCAAAAATAAAAAAAACACCGTATAAAAACAACACTAGCGAATAAATACTGGGAACTCAAAGAAAGCGGACATTCGCCGGTAGTCGAATGGAAAATAATGAGACAAGCTACCACGTGCAGACACTTAGACGACCCATGTAAATTATGCCTCCATGAAAAATTTGCTATCCTGTACTTTAAAGAACCTCAAAATCTATTAAACTGTAGACGAGAAATAGCAAACAACTGTGTTCACAAAATAAAACTCACTCTAGGATAGCGATACAAAATAGCTTTAAAACTAACAATAACAATAGAAAACAAACAAATAAATAAATTAAACCACTAACCTAGTTCTAAAACATATCCTTTGTTCGATAAAATGCATGCCCATTGACTGATAGGAGGGGGCGCGGTGGATACTAGAAAGCTGATTGGCTAACTAGAAATCCTCAACATATATAAAAACAAGAAGCAACCACAAAATTCGCGCATAAGCCTGACGAATCCTACAGTGGATGAAACGCAGAATATTCAGTGTAGCTTAGTCGCCATACATATTTTATAAATTACTAACTAGCTCTACCTACGTATTGAGCACTTTTGAAGTAAATACTTAAAGTTTACGCATAAATCTATACTTTCGTACATTAAATTTATGTGAGTAAATGAAGTAGTTATATATATATATATATATATATATATATATATATATATATATATATATATATATATATATATATCCCAGGATAGGTAAATGAATTCCCTCAACAGAACAGTTTTGTGCTGCTTTTATAAAAATAATTAAAGTTATGTCTAGAATCTTTATTGTAATTTTTATCAAAATCCACTACATGATTTTGATCCTAGATGATATACTGAATTTAAGTCAAGCTTAAGAGTGTTAGAAGAAATTAATATTTAAGTACATTTGCTCAGTTTGTGTTGAATGACTATAAATCCAATTTAATACAAATTTGAAATATTCGAATTGTTTAATGGGATGTTTTTCTTATATTACGACCCTTTAAACTCCTTTAAAATACTAAAAAAAACAAATTTAGAGAATATTTATTTGGCGTTAGTCATTAGATATTTATATTTTTAGTCTAATTTCTGAATGAATCACACTTAGGCTATGATCTATTCAGAAAAAATGATACAAAAATATTTCAGCTTTTTTTTTTAGTCCCAAAGATATTATAATATCCCCTTATGGGATACTACTACGATAATGCATTTTATAACACGTTATAGTAGCGTCACGATACAACACCATTATCATTGCACTTTTATAACAAGGCACATAAAAATCCACCCGAGCAGAAAATGGTGACTAGGCACAACTGTAATAATCAAAAGCGTTTTTGCGTTTTCTAACACCAGACGTAGATGGATGCAAATCAACTGCTACTAGAGATATCTTTGAGCCACGTTTTTATGATGCTTTTTTCGTTTGGCATAGTATAGACATCAAACATGCAACCGCATTTCCAAGAAATTGCTTGCACTAATCAAGAAACATGAACATTATCCATAAACATAAACAAGATGTTACAGTTGTTCCATGCAAATATTAAAACCCACTTGCATGGGTCAAATTTAGCTTAATTAGTAAAAAATGAAACATTGGTTGGCATACTATTATCATAGTAGCCCCTAATGTTAAAGTACCTCTAGTTTACAAAAACGTGTTTGTTGTTTTTCTTAAGAAATGACGACATTTAAACCTAATTTACTTTCTCGGTCTATTAACAATAGTAATTCTTGCTGGGTGGCGGAGGAATTGATTGCCTAATGTGATTGTGTGCGGACAGACATGTTTCAAACTATTAAGAGAAGTAAAGTCTGCTTTATCTTTAAATTATTCTAGATAAATGCTGACCTCTTTGTAGGGGTCGTTTTATTTTATAACGTTGGTCAAGTTAGGTTGAAAGCAGACTTAATTACATTTGTAGTGATTGTTTGCCGCCATGTTGGAAAGATAAGAAAATGACGGCGCCTTAGCAAATGAGAAAGGAAGCAAAAATGACGACAAGGAAAAGAAACAATACAAATGTCTTTCTGTTTGTCTAATTTTTGCGCTTGGCGTTGTTTCTCACTATCTGATAATTTAAAGATCTTAATGACTAACGAAGATTTTGTTTACTTTTTGTTATGAACACAGAGATAACAGATGGTCAGTCATTTATCCGTTTCATCATTTTGTATTCGATTCGTGATGTTCCTTCGTTGCTGTAATGATCGATAAATTCTCATTCTTTTTTTTATTTCTCATCAAAAAGTACAGAACAATTCGTGACCAGAAACATTAACGAATTATTGATCCTCTACACTAATAAGATGGTCTGAATGTTTGTATGCGCACTGTTTGAGACTATGTCGCCTTTATTCATTATTTTATTATTTTAGTGTTAATTCATTATTTATTGGAAGCAAAAGATGCAACAACATAAAGTACTAAAATGAACTTTGAAAAAAGTAAAGTTTATTCAATAATATATACACCGATGGATGGATGAATGGACGGACGGACGCGACACGACTTTTTGACTGCTAAAGATAATAGATCACTTTTATTTAAAATCCATTTTTCAAGTGCAGGGAATTATCTGATATGTTTTTTTTGTTTTTTGTTTTTTTTTTTTTTTTTTGGAAGGGGGGAGTTATTTTCAAAATTTGTAAATTCTGTAACGAATATTGTACTGGTATAAATTATATTTTAAATTTGGTTGTTTCTATACAAAGTAAAAGAAAAAAACTCTTGTTTACGAAGAAAACGAAATTAGCGTTAATGACTTCAATCTCGTTATGAAATTATCGTGAAATAAGTTTTAAGTATTCATTTTTGCGGAATATTATTCCTATCTCCATAGTTGCTGTTGTTTCACCACATTTCGACCAACTATTTCTCTGGCCTTCTTCAGGTGATTAACCGTAACAGGATGAGAATACAGAGTTTTGTAATTGTATCCGCATACGTGGTAAAACAGCCACAACCATGAAGACGAAGTAACAGTCCGCAAAAAAGACAACAAAAAAAGGAAGATATTTTTTAAGATGTCCATTGCAATTTACAAGTATTAATGTGTGATAAATATGGAGGCAAGAAACAAATACAAATACGCTTGAAATCCCATAATTATACATATGCGTGTGTGTGTGTGCGTGTGTGTATACATATGTATGTGGGTGTATATATATATTATTATGTAATAGGCAATATGATATATAAAAAAATCATTTGACTTTAGCATCAACAACGTATATGCATACGATCTTTTCTGAGACGATATATTTATTGAAATAATGTCTTTTCAATAGTGCTGGATCAGACACAAAATCGAAATTTTAACCCTTTGATTAAGATTAAATTGAGGTACAGGTGCTTTTTAGGTATATAAAATGTTCTAGCACACGGATATATATATATATATATATATATATATATATATATATATATACATACATATATATATATATATATATATTATATTATATATACCTATAAAGTTGAGTTTATTCTCGCTTAGACATTGATATTAAAAGACTATTTTTTCTCTTTAAAGATTATTAAAATGAATTTTCTTATATACTCAGTCATGGATATGTGAGCGATTACATAAAGCTTAACTAATTTGCATATTCCTTGAAAATATAGAGGTTAATTAATTGTTTATTCATTTTGATGGTTTCTTATAAGATGAGTGGTTTCATTTCACTATTACGCTGAATTCTATTTATGCATGATTTCTAAATAAATGCATAATTGCGTAGAATTTAAGATGAAAACGTTTTAGCACACGAGAATATATATATATATATATATATATATATATATATATATATATATATATATATATATATATATATTCCCGGTTGAAAGATATCCAAAAATTAAGAATAATTGAATTTCAAGGATTGTTGAGAGTGCTCAATCAAAGAGACCAAATTATAATTTTTCTTTTTTATGTAAATACAGTCATATCTTGCTACGATGTGCAGACCGTTTCGATCATAATTAATATTATCAGGTAAGAAAATTAAAAAATTAAAAAGGTACAAGATGATTTTACATTTTAGAGGAGAGAAAATATACTTTGCCATGACTGGTGTGAAGCAAGGGTAATGTTCTTATGGATTTTAATTTAAATCCATAAGAACATTAATCTTGCTTGAAATATATTTAAGTGTATCTTACGACCAGGCAACACAGGGCATATATGTAAACGTGCCCTTCTTTATGTGCGTGCGAAAAGTCTCTGCCAAACTCCTCTCTAAATGTTTGGTCTACAGAGTTGAAATTTAATATATAGGGTATTTGAAGTTGTAGCACACTTTTGGTTTGGAACCGGAAAAATTATTGCTAAGGGTCAAAATTAAAAAGAAAAGATTCACCATGGCATGACGTAAGTTGATGATACTCGTTTTATCTGCGCATGCGCTAATTAAAAGTTAGAGGTTAAACAATGTTATGTTTTGCAGTTTTTGTATACGTACGAATTTATATGTTTTAGTTTCGATTCTAGCTGATGGTACATAAGTCATTTTTTTTTTTTTACTTATAAAATCACCATTATACATTAAGTACAATATAATAATCGATAGAGTTCTGACACTCTAATAATAAATACGAAATCTGCCTGAAGTAAAATATAATATTTAAGCATATTTTATTACCGGGCAACGTCTGGCAACCTGATAGTATATATATATATATATATATATATATATATATATATATATATATATATATATATATAAATGAAGTAGTTATATATATATATATATATATATATATATATATATATATAACTACTTCATTTACTCACATAAAATTAATATACGAAAGTATAGATTTATGCGTAAACTTTAAGTATTTACTTCAAAAGTGCTCAATACGTAGGTAGATCTAGTTAGTAATTTATAAAATATATATGGCGATTAAGCTACACTGAATATTCGGCGTTTCATCCACTCTAGGATTCCTCAGGCTTATGCGCGAAAACGATAAACAACCACAGAATTTGCGCATAAGCCTGAGGAATCCTAGAGTGGATGAAACGCCGAATATTCAGTGTAGCTTAATCGCCATATATATTTTATAAATTACTAACTAGATCTACCTACGTATTGAGCACTTTTGAAGTAAATACTTAAAGTTTACGCATAAATCTATACTTTCGTATATTAATTTTATGTGAGTAAATGAAGTAGTTATATATATATATATATATATATATATATATATAACTACTTCATTTATATATATATATATATATATATATATATATATATATATATATATATAGTCTTTGAAGTTTTTAACCTTTAAAACTATACAAAAAAATATTTTTTATCATGCGTTAGAAAACCATCTAGTCAGTAAGTCATTTAATCGCCTGCAATCACTGCATCAACTCGCTCTCGAATTTACTATAATACCAATAATTTATTTTTCAAGGGATCATCAGTTGTTTACCATGAAACACTGTTTCGAGGATTTTATATATATATATATATATATATATATATATATATATATATATATATATAAGTGATCTTACCAAACACCTCTCTGAATATTTGGTCTTGAAGTTGAAATTTGATGTATAGGGCATTTAAATCTGTAGCACATTTTCCTAAGTTTTCATAAGTTATTTCCTTTAAGTTGAAATTTCTCGTCCTAATATTCTGACGGAACATCCAAAAAACTTTATTCAAAGTGTTAGCCGCACTTTAATTTTTCAAAGTCCTATTCTAGGTTGCGTTAGCTTATAAGCGATGCACTCGTCATTTTTCAAAATTACAAAATGTCCATGTTACTATTTATTCATATTTCATTCTTTTTAAACATAAATGTTTATTATTATTATTATTATTATTATTATTATTATTATTATTATTATTATTATTGTTATTATTATTGTTGTTATTATTATTATTATTATTGTTATCGTTATTGTTATTATTGTTATTATTGTTATTATTATTATTATTGTTGTTATTATTGTTGTTGTTATTGTTATTATTATTGTTGTTATTATTATTATTATTATTATTATTATTATTATTATTATTATTATTATTATTATTATTATTATTGGCTCACATGGAGCTTTCACACAAGTCAACAAACGATCTGATTGGAGACCTGTGGTGTTTTTAGGAAACTGAGTGCCAACAAGCCTCTCCAAGGGCCCAGTTCTCTTCGTGTTTGTCCAGGGGAGGTGTGCTCAGTGCTCCCTCCTCGGTCTTTCCATCCTCCTTGACCCTTCTCGGCTCTTTTTTATCACTTTTTTTATTTGGGAGGGGGGAACGGTGATAAAACAATGGAGGGGATGTATGATGGTGGTGTAGAACTTGTTGATATTTTTTTTTTTTTTTTTTTTTTTTATTACATTTTCACCCCAAACAAGGCAAATTGCCACTTTGGTGTAGGGGGCTACTATCAGGGGCAACAACTACTGGGGTACTATGTAGGGATTTGGGCAGCAAGGTGTCGGTTCACGTTACACTTGAACTTCTGCACGTCAGTACTGTTGGGGAAGCAGGGACCTGGAATGGAATTCCAGAGTCTTGCGGTTCTGGGGAAGAAACTATTGGAGTAAAAAGATCTTTTACATCTAGGGACCTCTACAGTGTGGGGGTGGGATCTAGTAGCCTGTCGGGTTTGTCGAGGGTGCTCGCGTCGTGGGGGCACAAGTGATTGCAGTTCATCAGAGCATTCACCACTAAAATACTTGTAGAACAGGCAGAGGGATGCAACATTTCGTCGATGGGACAGAGGCTGAAGCTTAGATGCCAGTTCAGGGCCTATCAGATTTGCGACTCTCTTTTGAACCTTGTCAAGGAGCGAGAGACTAGTAGCAGATGCACCAGCCCAGATGTGGCAGCAATACTCCATACATGGGCGAATGGTGGCCTTATAGAGGTACAGGATACTTTCGGGTGTTAGTAGTTTTCTAGCACGGTAGAGAGAGCCTACCTTTCTTGCAGCGGCCCTGGCAATGCCTTCAATGTAATTGTTCCAACTCATGTTTCCTGTGAACGTTAGGCCAAGTAGTTTGAAAGATGGACTCTCAGATAAAGGGTCGTTGGCCATTGCTATTGGTGGTAGAGAGGGTTTCTTGTAATTATTGAATGAAACTATTTTAGTCTTGGCAGCATTGAACGCGACCAACCACTTTTGTCCCCATTCCACTACAGATTGGAGGTCTTCCTCTAGTGTTTCTGCCATTTCTTTAGAAATGTGTTCATTCGTCTTCCTGTCGTGTCTGCCATAGAGTGTAGTGTCATCAGCATATATACCCATCTCAGAGGCAATGTTGTCGGGGAGGTCATTTATGAATATCAGGAACAATAGAGGTCCAAGGATAGAACCCTGGGGCACTCCCGCATTTATATCATATTGTTTAGATGTGCGACCGTCGAGGACTACCTGGATTTTTCTCTTATCTAAGAAGGATTTAATTATGTTAAGTATTCTACCAGTGATACCGTAAGATCTAATCTTCCTGAGGAGACCCTCATGCCATACCCTGTCAAAAGCCTTAGATATATCTAGAGCTACCGCTCTGCCTTCCCCCGCTTTGTCCAGTGATTGGTATATACGTTCAGAGATCACGGTGAGGATGTCTGCTGTGGAACGGGCTTGTCTAAATCCATATTGTTTGTCAGTCAGTAGTTTAGCATCTGTAAGATGATGGACTAGAGCATGGTTAATTATGGTCTCAAATATTTTGGCAAAAAGTGGGAGGAGGCTAATGGGGCGATAATTTGATGGGTCTGTCCTTTCGCCAGAATTCTTGAATACTGGTACAACAGAAGCAGTTTTCCAACAGCCCGGAAAGCAAGCTTCATTAAGACATTTGTTGTAGAGTTTGGAGAGAACTGGAGCTACTTCGGCTGAGCACTTTTTTAATAGCACAGCTGGGATAAGATCGGGTCCACATGCTTTTGAGGTGTCAAGGTTTTTTATGATAGCATGCACCTGAGCAGGGGTGGTTTTCAGATCGTCTAGTGTGGCGTCTGTCCGCATAGGAAAGTCAGGTAGGGGGTGGTTGGAAGGGTCCAGTGTGGAGTTTGAGGCAAACCGACTGGCAAGCATGTTAGCCTTGTCGAGGAGACAACCTCGTGATTGTTGGTTAGTGGGGGAATTGTTGATTGCCCATTATTTACTACACTGTTGTAGATTTTCCAGAAGTCTCGAGTTCCTAGTTTTTGTGCTTCGATGCGCTTTTTAGTGGTTTCCGTAAATTCTCTCTTAGCTGTCGCTATTTCTTTCTTAACGTTATTTCTAGCTTCTATATACTTCAGTCTGTTTGAACTGGACTTATGTCGGTTAAACCTACGGTATGCATGCTGCTTTTGAGTAATGGCAGTTGCACAAGTCGACGTAAACCATTGGGGAGAGTGGGGCTTACTATAAAATTTCCGCATGGGAACATGCGCTTCGATTGCAGTTTTGAACCAGTCAGTGGTCTCGTTTGCACACTGTTCAGCAGGGAGAGAGAAAATATTTTTCCATGGAGCATCTCTAATTAGTTCCCTGATGGCTTCCCAGTCAGCCTTATTATAATATCTCGTTGTTTTGAGCACTGGCTCTTCAGTTTTGGGACTAGAGTTTAGGGCGATTTCAACCATTATCACTGCATGATCAGCGTTCCCGAGTGGGCTGTGGGCCTTCGCTATGCAGTCATCGGGAACTGTGGTCAAAAACAGATCTAGAAGTGATGCGTGTTGTTCTTCCTGGTCAGGGAAACGGGTTGGAAACGTAACAATTTGTGATAGGGAGTGAGATATAGCGAAGCTATGGGTTGTGCTGCCCGCTGCATCTGTGTGAGTAGAGAATCCAAGCCAGTTTTTGTGGTGGACATTAAAGTCACCAAACACATGTATTTGTGCGCTAGTGTCGAGGGACAGTGCCGTGTCTATGCTGTCAGATACTTTGTTTATTATGGAGCAGTCCTGAGTCGAGGGAGAGCGGTAGAGAAAATAATAGTAGCTAATACTGTGTTGCACGTTTAGTCTAAAGCACATAAAGGCTTGATCATCTGTTTCTAGGTTTGTTTCTCTAGTCAAGGGAAGGGTATTACGAATGTAAACTCCAAGTCCGTGCATATGTCTGTCAGAGTCCTTACGGCAGAGTGGGAGATATCCAGGCATGTTAAAGTGGTTAGAGGGAATGGAGGAGTGTAGGTTAGTCTCACTTAGTGCTAAGATATCCGGGGTATTTGTTAAGAGAAATGCTTCAACATCAGCTAAGTTAGTTCTAAGCCCACGGATATTTGTGAATGAGAGCCTCAAGGGAGGAGGCAAGTTGAATTTGTTTGTCCCTAATCCTGGTTTAAGCTTATTTTTAGATTGTACTGTCGTCATATTTTTTTTTTTTAAGAGTTTCGGTAAGGGGGAGCTAAACAAGAGGTTATGCGGAGCTTCAGACATGCATCACAAGTAGACCATCAGCTGACCTTTCTCCAATTAGGATTGTGGCCTCAGGAAAGCCCACCGGGGATGAGTGCAGGGTCCCTTTCCATGCGCGTCATGGCACTGCAAACAACCCGATATTATTCAACTGTTGATGGAGCAGCCGCTCTAAGCGCTACCAAAGAGTTAGGGCTCCTGTACTACCAGTCGGGAACAGCAGCCAGGAACTGTCAATCCGGTACCCTCAACCCTTTAGAAGAAGGTCAACCCAATCTAACCGCTCAGGCATATCTTATACTCAAGCACTCCCAAATGTTCAGTTATAGGGGTGGGGCATGCTGGGAATGGGGAAGAATATGCAGCTCTGGCGTTCTTCATTTCCCTGTAACGCTTCTTCGTTATATTGTCTTGTGTTATTCTCCGCATTCAAGGGTTTTCCTTGATATTTCAGTCGTTTTCATTATCGTTACGCGTTGTATTTTTGCAGTTATTCCTCTGATTCCAATTTCTGCCATTCTTTTTTCGAAGTTTTTCGCAATTGTTCCTAGTGCTTCTACTATTATCGGTACTATTTTGATTTTCTTCATCATCCAAATCCCGTTTAACTCTCTGGCTAGTTCTGTGTATTTGCTTCGTTTCTCCTTTTCTTTCATACTCACCCTGTGGTCATCTGGGACTGCAAATTCTACGATTTTACAGGATTTTTCTTTTTTGTTAATTATTACGACATCCGGTCTTCTTGCTTGGATGGGTTTGTCCGTCTGTATGTCCATGTTCCATAGGATTTTGTGGTTCTCGTTTTCGAGTGCTGTTGCGGGTTTATGCTTGTACCATTTGTCTGTACGCTCAAAATGCAGCCGTTTGCACAATTCCCAGTGCACTGCCCTCCCCACTTGGTCATGCCTGTTTTCGTATTCCTTTTGGGCCAGTTTGCTGCATTCACTTACTATATGGTTTATCGTTTCGTCTCTTTGTCCACAGAGTCTGCATTTGCTCTTTTCTTGTGTTTTATCGATCCTTGCTTTGATATGGTTGGTTCTTATCGAGTTATCTTGTGCTGCAGTTATTAGGGATTCAGTTTCTCGGTTTATATGTCCTTTTCGCATCCATGTCCAGGTATTTTCGTTATTCTCATCTTTTGTCATTCTTATGAATCTTCCGTGGAGTTGTTTCTCTCCCCATTTCTCTTTTCTCGTTTTGTCATTTATCTCTCTGTTTTCTGTTTTGTTGGTTTTCTTAGTGTCTCTCACTGCCATAGTGATCCTTTCAGTGTTTTGCATTATGTATTTTCTAGTTCCGTTTTTGTGTCATTCACACGGTCTTCTATACAGATCAGTCCTCTCCCGCCGTCTTTACTTTTCACGTAGAGTCTGTCAATATCGTCCTTTTGGTATAGTGCATTATTCATGGTCATGAGTTTCCTGGTTTTCTGGTCGAGTTGTCTCAGTTCTTCTTTCGTCCATCCTATAAAAGGTCCAGAGTATCTCACTAGTGACACTGCCCATATATTTATAGCTTTTATCAGGTTTCTACTATATAATTTCGTTTCCAGGAGTTTTCTTGTTCACCTGACGTATTCCTTTCTAATTTTCTCTTTCATTTCTGTTGCTCTGATGGTGTTCGCTTCCAGAATGCTCAAGTATTTATAGTCATCTTGTTTTCCAAGTGCCCTCATTTCTGTTTGGTTGGGTAGTTCCATGGCCTTCTGTCGTTTCTAGTTTTCCCTTTCTTATAACTAGTAGTGCGCACTTTTCCATTCCAAATTCCATTTGGATATCTTGGCTGAAGATCCTGGTAGTGTTAATTAGTGTCTCTAGCTCGTTTTCGGTCCTTGCAAAAAGTTTCAGATCGTCCATGTACATCAGGTGGTTCATTTTTTCCTCTGTATTGGGGAACTTGTATCCAGCTTGGCACTTTCTCAGAATATTATTCAAGGGCATCATGGCTATGGCGAACAGTAATGGTGATAATGAGTCTCCTTGGAAGATGCCTCTTTGTATGTTAATTTCTGTTATGTGTTGTCCATCAGCTGTCAATTCTAGTCTCCATGTTTTTATTGCATTTTCTATTACGTTGGTGATCCCACTTGGTATTTTATACATTTTTAGGGATTCTATTATCCATGCTTGGGGGATCCTGTCGTACGCTTTTTTGTAGTCGATCCACGTTATGGCTAAATTCTTTCTCCTCCTTTTTACCTCCTTTAGGATTTATATACATATAGCAGATCATGTGTTCCGCTTTTCCCTTTTTGGCATCCTTTTTGCTTCTCGGGGATTAGTCCACGGTTATTCGGTGAGTGGTAGATTTGTTCCCTCAGTTGTGCTGTCAGTATCTTCGACATGGTGGGTAGGCACGTGATTGGCCTATAATTTCTGGGGACGATTCCTTTCTCCGTGTCCTTCCGTAGCAGTGTGGTTCTACTTTTTGTCATGCAGTCTGGCACGTTTGCTTCCTGTATACATCTTCTCAGGTTTTGGGCTAGGCTTTCGTGTAAGGTTCCTTTTTCTATTTGTTGTAACTCTTCTTTCATGTCTTTCAGCCATTCGGCATTTCTATTGTGATCTTGTCGCTCTTCCCATATTTTACTTCAGTAATGTTTTGTTTCTGTCGGATTTGGTTGTTTTGTTTTTGTTTTTCCTCCGTTCACATTTTGGTAGAATTGGCGTTCATTAGTTTTAAATGTTCTGTTTTGTTTGCATTGTCCAGATTTATATCTATATCGTCTCAATCTCGCTTCTTTCGCTTTTATTTTTTTGGCCCAGTTTTTCATGTTTCTTGTTTAGCCTCTCCCTGCCAGTTACATTTCCAATATTCCGTTTTCTCCACATTGCTTTCTTCCTGTTGATCATTTTGGTTTCTTTTTTATGCTTCTGTATTTGGGTTTCTAGTCTTATTTCCCATCCAGGTTATGTCGGTCCGCTTGTTCCCGATTGTTTTTCTGATTTGAGATTTATACTTACCATTTTGGCGCCTGCGTAAATGAGGTTGTTTTAGTCTGCGATTGTGTTTGTTGGAATGTGTGGGAGAAGCTTGTTAACCTTCTCTGTTTCTGTTTTTAATTTCTTCTGCTCTTGGTTCCTTAACGATGGGAGCTTTGTTTTTCCCTCGTTCATGAACTGTGTTATTTTATTTATTTCATTTGCTTCATTCTCTGTTAGTTCTGTTTCATTGTTCTCGGTTTCAACGTTTGTAGAATTCGGTCTTCGTAGGTCCTAAGCCTTTGTTTTTTTTACTTGTGAGGCTTCAACTTGTGGGATTTTTCTTCGGGCAGTTTCGTTGGGGGTGTTTCTTGTTCAGTTTCATCATTTATTTTTCGCTGAATTTCTGCTAGTTCTAGTTTAGAGAGCTAACCTTTCTTGGGTATCAGTCTGGCTTGGTCCGCAATTCTTTGTTCTGGTGGTCATTGATAGGTCCCATAGTTCTTTCATTCGTTTTCGATAACCTCCATATTTATATTCAGGTTGACTTCTATAATAACATTCCATTACTAGTCTATTCTCTTTTGTTGTCAATTTCTTTCTTCGGTTTTTACATTTTGATGTGCTGTGCTGTGTTTGTTCGGTTATTATTATTATTATTATTATTATTATTATTATTATTATTATTATTATTATTATTATTATTTGTGGGACCTGTGGAAATTTCACAGCGGACTGATTCATCCCTGTATATATAAAATGAACTCATTTTCCCCCTGTGACTTTGATCATAATAGGGTTGAAAATCAAGACATTTCCTGCAAATGTAATATGCACAAACTGTAGCATAATATCTGAGGTATGTTATAGGACTATTACCTCTACACTTCCTCGATAATCGTCGATTCCTATATTTTTTCTGGTGAGAGTCCACAGCCCAAATCGGTTAGAATCAATAGAATCTGTAAAAATTTTTCTCTCTAATAAATTCCTCCTATCCCCGCTACCACTTACACCATTGCGGATCCGTTTACAAGGGACAGTACGAAGAAACACCGGTTTGAGTTCATAGTTGCTTAAAAAAATGGAATGGCATTTTAACGTTCCTTTTCGTTCTATGTTTTCTACTGGATGAAACGCACCATTGGATTTAAGCGAATCGAAGGTTTATTTATGCCATTTTTTATTTCGCTTTATTTCACTTTATTTCGTTTTGTAGTTGATTAAAAAATCTGGAATGGACTGGGTGAAACGCACTAATGGATTTAAGCGAATCGAAGGGTTATTTATGCCATTTTGTTTTCGCTTTTCGCTGTGTTTTTTTGTTGTTTTTTTTTGTTTTGTTTTTCAGAACACGTCTTACTTTACCCTACACACATACTTACGCGCACATCTCCAAACAACCGGGCAACGCCGGGTACCCCCGCTAGTATGTAATATATTGATGTTGGCATTCTGTAGATATTCAGCGTAAATGGAGACGCTCTGATATTATTGTAGCTCTTTTGTTAAAACTACAAAAGTATGTATCAAAGCTAGCAGGGACGCCCGGCGTAGCCAGGTTGTGAAATGCGCTTAAATATGATATATTGCAGATTTCGTATATTATAGAGTTAATGTTCTATCGATTTTTATATATTATAAAGTTGCGATTTCAAAAATAAAAAAATGCATCTTGGATTCATCAGCTTGAATCGAAACCGAATCCCAAACTTATGAATATATGGTTAAGTGGCAGTTTTAGTCATTTAGAACTGCTTTAAAGCTTCACCGTTCACTCATTTTTCGACCAAATTTCAAATAATTGTTACACTTTATAGATCACCTTTATCAATATATTGTTCAGTAAAACAAAAGTTATGATTAATTTTCTGGTGTTCAAAATTGTAAAAAGATGTAAGGAGGTGAGCAACGTTTTTTATGACTGGTTTACATAGCAATCACATCGCTTCAGCGACTAGTGTTTCTACTAATTTGAAAAGAGAAGTAACAAGTGAAACAGAGAGAATAAAAGCATGAAAGGGAGATAATTGGGGGGATTTTATTGAAAGCAGACGAGTGCTGTACTTTGTTATTACATATGTGTATGTTATGTTTATCGGGGCAAAAAATAAGATTGACATTATACAAAGAACAAGTGAATTTATTGGAAGCCTGGAAAAATCATGGATTACAATAGAAAAATGCGAGTATGAAAAGTAATATGGTTAAGCTTAAAAATGGAAAAGTAAAGGATTAGTTGTTAAATCTGGAAAAGAAAAGAACAGGGTATTCTATTAAAAAAATACAAATTTATAGCTTAAAATATTGCAACATTTAGAATTTTTTCTTTTAATTCAATTTATAACATTATATAATCAATTCTAAATGTTGCAATATTTTAAGTTATAAATTAACTATATTTTTTTACTAGAATATTTTGTCCTTTTCTTTTCCAGTTTTAACAACTAGTCCTTTACTTTTCCATGTTTAAGCTTAACCATATTACTTTTCATGCTCGCATTTTTCTATTGTCGAAATCGAAACCAAAACTTATGAAGAATTCTTGATAAAATCATTTATTAAAAAAAAAACATTAATAAGGTGTCATCAGCTAAAATCGAAACCGAAACAAAGACTTATGAAATTATTGATAAAATTATTTTAAAAAATAGATTATTGGAGTGCCATTAGCTATAATCGAAACTGAAACCAAAATTATGAAGAATTCTTAGTAAAATTATTTATAAAAAAAGTTAAATGACTTGAATGCCATCAGCTATAATCGAAACCGAAACCAAAACTTATCAAGAATTCTTGGTAAAATTATTTATTACAAGAAATGGAACTACATAACAATTAAACGGCCCGGATGTAAGCGTGACACAGAAAATAACACACACGATATCGTGTTAATGTATAGATGATGATGATGATGATGATGATGATGATGACGACGACGACGACGACGACGACGACTACGACGACGACTACGACGACGACTACGACGACGACTACGACGACGATGATGATGATGATGAGAAGAAGAAGAAGAAGAAGAAGAAGAAGAAGAAGAAGAAGAAGAAGAAGAAGAAGCACCGACAAGTGGTAGAAACATAAGCCGGCAACAGTACTTGAAAACGAGAATCAGAAAACTCTACGGGACATGGACACATAAACTGATAAACCCATCCAAGCAAGAAGACCAGATGTCGTAATAATTTACAAAAAAAGAAAAATCCTGTCAAATCGTAGACTCTGCTGTTCCAGCTGACCACAAGGTGAATGCTAAAGAAAAGGAAAAACGGAGCAAATACACAAAGCTAGCCAGAGAGCTGAAAGGGATATAGAAGATGAAGAAAATCAAAATAATACCTATAATAGTAGGAGAACTAGGAACAATCCTGAAAAACTTTGAAAAAAGAATGTGAGAAATTGGAAACAAAGGAATGACTGAAAAAATACAACGAACAACAATAATGAAAACAGCTGAAATATTAAGGAAAACCCTTGAATGCGGAGACTAACACACACGAACTACAAGCGCAGACCAGACAAACTGCTGCAGAGACAAAACATGAGGCGCTACATGGAATTAAGAACATTGAAGCTGCATACCTATAAGCTTTCTAACTCCATCCCCATCCCCCATTATTACACCACTGCCCCATCCCCCCAAAAAAGGGCGAGACCGAATAGCCAAGTAGTCAAGGAGAAAGGAAAGGTCAAGTTGTGAGCACTGAGCAGACCTCTACTGTATAAGTGCGAAGAGAATTAAGATCTTGGGGAGGCTTATTGCTACTCAAATTCCAGTAAAGACCAATGGCCACTGTCAACGAGAAATCAATGGCAAGTAGCTGTTGTGATAATGCAAATTCATTTGCAAATGTTATCGAAAGAGGTGGAGAGTACTGGAAAATCTTGGGAGACTTGCTGTAATTCAGCTTCCAGGGAAAACCACAGGCTGTATTCAATGAGATCTTTGATGACCTGTGTGAAAGCTTCTTGTTAGCCAATAATAATAATAATAATAATAATAATAATAATAATAATAATAATAATAATAATAATAATAATTCGGATTAGGGAAAAACTTTTGAAAATAGACTCGACCTTTCAATTCTCCATTATAATTATTCGGCCAAGATTTTGCCAGTAAGTAGCTGATAGCAGTTTTATCTAAACTAACTTACTAGCAAATGAAAAAATAGGAAAAGTTCAGATGTTTCGTCTTTGGCAACGTAATACTGCGACTCCACTCTACAGTGTAAATAGTTCGATAAAGAGTACTACTACATCAAAGAACTTAACTGACTGACACCCAACTACGTCTCCTTTGTACAATTAACTTTTCCGCCACGAAGAAACAGCCAATCTTGCTTCCAGTGGTCATTGTTACCTGAGCTGATTCTCAGATCGATCCGCGAGCACATTCATTTTCTACTTCAATAAATATCGTGATTAATTCGACAACGCTGTTTCTAGACAATCGCCACGTGCGGTCTGATAACTTGTGTTCACGGCGTGGACGCTGATTAGGTTGAAGTGATGTGTCTTTTGTTTACGTGTCCAGGCGTTTAATATTTTAAATCAGGAGTGACTGGTCGTATGTAGCGTGGAGGTCCTTGAGACGCTCAACGTTTAGCAATACAAATTGTATTCAAAACTGAAGTATGGCTAACAAACGAAAACACTATTTGAAGCCTAAGCGTGACAGGGCAATGGTGAAAGTAACATCCCCGTGATTATAGAGATTATTGGACGCATCTATAATGTGCATTAAAAAAATTAGGACAAAAATGTAGGATTGCATTTATATAAAACGAGTAAAATTAATTCCTGGGTTTGCACCACTTTTTATGTCACCTTACGGAGTTTAGAATCAATGTATAATAGTCCTAAACTTTATATAGAAGCCTTATTCAGAACATGATTTGATTCTAGAAAATGTCTCATGTTAAGTTGAAGAAGTTAAGTTTGCTTAATTAGTATTTGATGATTATGGTTCACCTTCAATACAAATTTGAAATATTTCATTTTTTTTAATCAGGTTGTGTCCATGTTACTTCTCTCTTAAAAAAGAAAAAAGAATTTCGGTTTTGATACGATTCCTTTATATGTGAGATGGGGGCGGCTGAGAAGTGTAATATTTTTCTTTTGTTTAAGAACGTAATTGTACCTTAAATATATTTCAAGCAAGATTAATGTTCTTATGGATTTAAATTAAAATCCATAAGAACATTACCCCCCCCCAGAAAATACCACTTATTAAATCTCTCTCTCTCTCTCTCTCTCTCTCTCTCTCTCTCTCTCTCTCTCTCTCATATATATATATATATATATATATATATATATATATATATATATATATATATATGTGTGTCAGTGTTGTGTGCTATGGGAATCAATATGTTAGCAGTTAGAACCCACCAATATCTTTCAATGATGGTTGAATTTTTCCAGGAATCTAAAGATACGATCAAAATTTTCCTTCGATTCATTTTAGCGTCAATTCAATAATTGAAGAATGGGAAGAAACGAAATTCATCTTTAATAGATTTTTTTTTTCGTTTCATTGAATAAAAATTAAAATTAAACAAAGAAAGTATTAGAGAATAATTAAATTTAAAAAATGTTTTACCATTGAAACAATTACTTTTATTGGTATTTTTAAAATTTGCAATAATTAAATCATTCGTTAAACTTTTCAGTTTTACAGCAGCATTTTTTTATGTAAATAAATCCAGACACTTCCGCAGATTTTTACTTTATTTTAAATAAAACTTCGAACACTTTCATTGAGGTCAGTGTGGTCGATTATCGGTTAGGTTCATAGGAAAACTGAAATACATTCGAAAAGAAATTCATTTCTTAAGGAAAGCAGTGTCAACAAGTACGGTTTTTAAGAACATCCGACTCACAACGGGCAACACCTAGTGAATAGCAGGAGCATTCATTTATGCAATCCCACTTTATTTAGTACGAATTTCAACCTTATGCGAGAACACGAACATTTTTCTAAGGAAGCCAGGCATATAAAAGGTTGTAGATGTGGTAGATGATCGATCACTATAACATTAATATAAAACAAATTTATAGATTTAATTAGAGTTTTTAAGTCAAGTATTATAGTTATTTTGTATTCCTTAACCAAAGAAACCCATTATATTTTTCACGTGCCCTTGATTAACCAATTAGAAAATGATAGCTTTTTTCTCATCAGGAAAAGCAGGAAGTGACGGTTATCAAGTGGTTAACGGCATGGACTGATGGCCTGGCTGTTCCAAGTTCGAATCCAGTTTGTTCCACAAAAATCACTTTTACTATTGACAACCTTCTCGTGGTCCCTTCCATAAGTACCTGATGTCTTTCTAGAAAGAATTCTGACTACAGAAATATCGGGGAAACCAATGCCAACAATAAAATCTTCAGATTCATACGATATGATGATGATCAGAAAAAGTTTATTTTTAGATTACCAATTTTCTGTATGGAAGACATAGCGTTGTCGCTCTTCTCCCAAATGAATTTACGTCACAGAAAGGAGTGTTGCGTTACATGAGTGGTTTTTAATTGATGCCTTCTAGCACATGATATGCATTTGCATGGCCAGTGGCATGGACATTGTTCGTTTTGGCAGACGCAGCCTGAGACGATCCTTCCGCGTCCCCCATGTCTACGTGGATTTTTCATTATCAAAACGGAGCGGAAGGTGGTCGTCTGCCTGTGGTGTTTTTGGCTAATACAATAAAAGTCGGGCTCTAATCAATTTCAGTTCGGTCACTTGGGAGAACGGGGATCTCAGATGTTGAAAATCCTGATGAAAACCCCCCAAGAAATGTCAGTAACACAAGTGCAATATATCTTCCAACAACCTCGAAAGTAAACGCCAACAACGTAACTATCTTCCCGCGTCGTTTCTCGGCTTGAGTCGTTCATCTTTAGTCTTAGGCACAAGTAGAGAAGAAAACATGGCGGGAGGCATGTCGATTATAATGTTTTAATTTCAAATTATATTTCAATTTGAAAGAAAAAAAATTAGTCGAATGAACGTAGGGGAAAAAAACGATGCGTTGTTTATTTTGTTTACTGATTAGTTGATAAACATAAGTATTTTTTTTATCATTATTTATCACACATAAGCTCAAGTAATTTCAAATAAATAGATTTAGTTGCTGTTGAACATTCTTGACTGGAGCAATTTCGTTTCGGTTATTCTCCATTTTGCATCTTACCGATGTTAAGTCAATTTTGTACACGATAACTTCTCCAGAACAGTCATTTGTACAAGATATTTTCAATTTTTTTATAGGCGATATTTTTATTCGATTTATTTATTGTAATTATGTTTTTAATGAGCGTAGAAGACAAAGCAAGAGTTACTAAATTCCCACAAGAAATGGCTTTTTTTTCACAAATTTTGATTAATTATTTTTCAAAATATTCTAAAAAATTATTTTTCCAAACATTCGTTACTGTCTTTCTAACCTAACCTAATCAAACGCTTGAACTTAGGACTGATGGTTATAAATTTGTTAACTCCACTAAATACTAGCATGGTACGGAAATGAGAGATCATTTTACGTTGAATTTTGATAAGAAACCGACCCCCCCCCACTCTAAATTCTAAAATAATAGAATATTCGTCTAAAAATTTTATTGGGGGAGTGATGTTAATTTACATGTGCAACAAATAAACGCATCTGTTTCACTGTGGTCTTTTTTTATTATTATTTTATTTTTAGTTAAATAAAGTAACACCGTAGTAATAGACTATACAAAACCCAATTAGCCGAAACGAAATTGGTCCAGCCAAGAAAGTTCAAAAGATCCATCCAATTTACCAAATGATACGATTTAGGTTAAATTGCTATAAAGGGCAGTTGATTTGATGAGTGAACAACCATATTGTTTTAACTTCTTCAACCGACCGGCAACTTAGAAAGTTCAGCTCACCACATGGACACTAAATGGGGGTCTACATTTATTGTTTTAACCTTCTTGTGTCCGTTTTTCTCTTCTCTAAATATTGAAGTGATGCACACAATTTTGATGCCACGTTTTTGTTCAAAAGAATTATAGTATATAGACGCGTATATGGTATCACTTAAAACATGTGAACTTGATTAATATTGTGCAATTACACATATAAAAATGGACTAGTAGTAGTTGTAGTAGTAGTAGTTGTAGTAATAGTAGTAGTAATATTAGTAGAAGTAGTAATCGTTGTTATTTTTGGGTTTGTGTTCATTTACCTACTTGTTTTATTTGAACCTGTTGTAGTACATATATATATATATCATTTATAAACAATTCAAATATTTATAGCACATTCATATAGTTATATTTGGTATATGATACGTCTTACACACACACACACACACACACACACATATATATATATATATATATATATATATATAATATAAAGCTGAATGTGTGTGTGTGGGTGTGTGTGTGTCTGTGTGGTCACGAATAGGCTCCTATATGGTTGACTATTTTAAAAAACTGATTACATATAATGATTGAAGATGTATCGAGACACAGGAATGGGTATGTTTGATCTGGCAGAACAGTGGTTTATTAAAATTGTGGGGTCTGCGTTCGTGCCTGGTCCACAAAGTATTGAAATAAAAAATTTAAAAATATTTACAAGTGTTTTTGATATAGATATACATAAGAATACTTTGATAAGTATCTTTTAACTTAAATAGGGATGGTATAATAAAATTGTGGAGTCTGCGTTCGCGCCTGGCCTCCATAGAATGGAAATAGGCACAAACTTTAACAAAGACTTTTCATATCTATCTACGTAAGTATACATTGATAATTATGTTTCAGTTTGAAGAAATATGGTATAATAAAATTATGGGGTGTTCGTTCGCACCTAACCTCCATTTAACAAGGTTTTTTTAATATAGATCCACAGAATATTGTAATAAGTGTTTCAGTGTGAACAGGTATGGTATAATAAATTATGGGGCTTATCTATTTTATTTTTACTTTCATCATATTTTGCTTTGGTTTTGATACCCCCAAATTCAACCCAAATTTACAACCTTTCCTTTTCATAACCTATCATACTTTCATAAATCAGAATTCATTTTCTGTAGGCTGTTTTTGAACCCAGTCAACGACGGGTACTTTTGCTTGTATATATATATATATATATATATATATATATATATATATATATATATATATATATATATATATATATACTACCGGCATTCCAAAAGTAATCCCTCCTATTTTTATTCCGTCCGAATGAATCAGAAGCAATTGTAAATTCTATTATCATGAGGACTGAACTTATGCATTCATGGCCTGAAAATTTCATCTCCCTGTTGCATATATTGACGTGTGAGACTCTAACATAACAGCCCCTGTCATAGGTGTGCATCAGAAGCAGAGATACGTCATTGAATTCATGAAAAAAAACTGCATTGAGAATGGTGGTGACTATGTAAAAAAATAAATTCTGGAGCAAAAAAGGTCACTCGTTTTAATGGTACCACATCTCGTCTTTGTAACTCTTCAACTTTTTTGAGTTAAATAGAAATGTTTAATTTTTGAATGGTTCTTCGTATGACAAAGCGCTACGGACGCCAATGCACAGTCATCGTTCATTGCTGACAACAGTGCATTGAAAATGGTGATGACTATGTATAAAAATACAGACTGAAGCACAAAAAGGTTTCTCGTTTTAATGATACCACTTCCGTTTTCGTAGCTTTCCAATTTTTCGGTTAAAATGTAAGAAATTTTACTATTTGAACGATCCATATATATATTTATATATATTTGTATATAATATCTTATTATTATTATTATTATTATTATTATTATTATTATTATTATTATTATTATTATTAATATTTTTAACAAATATTTTAATATATTAAAATTGTGGTAATGTTCATATACCAATAAAATTAAAGTCAAAATAAATTGATTTAATTGTTTATGCTTTATGATTACCAGTTGCATCTAATATTTTCACAAAAATCACGACAACAAAATATAATATAACATCATATTGTGTATTTTCTTATGCGTTACAATTGTTTCAAATGTTATATTATATTATTTAAAATATTCCAAAACAGCTACTCTTCAGACGTCAAAATACATTATTTATGCATATATGGATACATTCATAATCTCTATTTTAAGAGAACAGGCAGTTGAACCTGCCTCCACCCCGCTCCTAGATTTTCTTTTTGTTTTTTTTTTTAATTTTTCGATAGCCTTAAAATTTAGTAATCACCCCATTCTCGTATTTCTACTTTTTAAATGATATTTGTTCCAATTACCTATTTTTATATTGATTTAATCTTCTGTATTTTTTTTATTTAGTAAATATTTTTATTCGCCAATTTATTTATTTGATTTATTTCACAGATACGAAACTACACCATCAAATTCTGGTTCTACTTAGACGTTCCACTATTTACTCCTGAAACTACAATTGTTTCATATCAACTTTTCTTACATTTTACGATTGAACTAATTAATTTTTGCTTAACATTTTATTTCTTAAGAAGGAACTGTTATTAAAATATTAATTTAAATAGTATTAATTAAAATTTATCTTAATTTCATACTGGTTATTTTAATAATTTAAATTTTAAATTTATCTTTTCAATTTTTATTATTATTAAACTATATTATTTTAATTCTTATATCATTTCTGTTCATTATCATTCGTAACAATTTGACGTACTAATGGAGTTTATATATATATAATGGAGTTTATATATATATATAATGGAGTTTATATATATATATATATATATATATATATATATATATATATATATATATATATAGTCTTATTTGAAGTATTCCGAATTTTACTGGGTTTACATAATTCAGTAATCGTTCATATACCAATAAATATACCTAAACTGTAAGCTACGAAATTATCATATTTCATAACAAAAATTATCATATTTCATTAACAAAAACCAAGACTTCCAAGAATTGGTTGATAGCAACAAAAAGTGTATTTCATTGTTAGTTACAATTGTTTCAAGACCATTTAGACAAATTCAAACAATTTGGTGTTTGAAAATGTTCATGTGAACAGCCTTTCTTCAGACTTATTGAATAAAAAACACTTTATAAATAGAACATTATGGAAAACATTTCCCTTAAAAGGAAAAGAACCAAGCGAAACTATTTTACCTCTGTCGCACCTTTGCAAGGTATTTTTTTAAATATTTATATATCTACCTATTTTCGTATTCCTTTTTTTTTACATAGGCATCACCACATTATCAAGGCCAAGAGGCCACTCAAGGATAAGGGTTAAAGAGTGTACAGTAGAAATTGAACAATATAGTAATCACTAGTAATGAATTCCTATTTTAAAAAATATTATACGATGTTACCACTAATTATCTATAGCAATTTAATATGTTTTATTAATACTATTCGTTGATTTCTTAAATTAGATTTCTATATTTCTTTATTTCATATAACTTATTTTTAAAAAATTATTTTTACTTTAATAATCTGGCCATATCAACTAAGTTAAATCGTTTCGATTTTATGTTAGTTTCGTATTAGGCAATATTAGTTAGTTTCGTATTAGGCAATATTAGTTAGTTTCGTATTAGGCAATATTAGTTAGTTTCGTATTAGGCAATATTAGTTAGTTTCGTATTAGGCAATATTAGTTAGTTTCGTATTAGGCAATATGCTTTGTTTGTTTACAAAATATCGGTTACCTTATTTCTGTGATTTAAGTTTTATTTTATAGCTTATTTAATAAGGAAATAAAGTTTAACATTAGTTTATGCTTATTTCATTCTCATCCTTCATTTAAAATTAGGGATCCCAGTCTATTTTTAATTTTTTTATTTCTTTTTCTTTTGTTCTCTCCTATTAAGATTAACGATTATCGGATAATTCTTGGTGTTGAAGGGAGATAACTCCGTTAGTTAGGAATTTTAAAGATGTAATTTAAACTATAAGATACTAAAATCACAGTAAGTACTCATAACGGTGAAAGGGAGGCAACCAGGGCCGTTCGCTGTTTTTAGTTTAGTAAATCCCTAATATGCATTTATGATTTATTTATTAATTAAACAGATCCAATTAAAACTAGGCTAACTTATTCAAAATATAAGTTTTTAAAGCATGTCTTAACCCTGAAGCTAATTTTATTACCATGGTCTGTAGAGAGAGTAGAAAAATCCTATTATTTAAAATTAATTCAAATTAAAAAAAAAAAACATTAAACACCTGTAAAGAAGGTATACAGAATTTTTAATTATCTGACAAGTAGTACAAATAAACTTGAAAAACCTTATTCCGCGGAGTTTCGAAAATTGCAATTCTTTTCATCAGAGGAAAGAGGTTTGCAAAATATACAATAAATTTTGCAGGTTAATACATTAAAAGAAACTACAAATATGAATTGAATCGTATTTGCATAAAAAAAACTTTATTGTTAGAGTTCAAATTATAATGGTAAGCATTCCATCTTATATTTTTAAGATTGCATCATGGTGCGTTGAATCTCTTCAGATCCGGGTGAGCATTGTCTTAAGATAGTTTCAATCCTAATCAAAAGCCGGCCAGGGGATTAGTTTGTCAAAACATGGTGAAACGACAACAACTATGGAAGGCAGTAATTACTGAAGATAGAGTTGAAGATTCAGCATTCCTATCCTGTCGCAGTTAACAACCTGACGAAGTCCAAAGGAATAGTTGGTCGAAACGTGGTGAAATTACAACTATAAAAAAGATGAGGATAATAATCCGCAAATAAAAAAATTATCTTTCAGATTTAATATTTCAAACACTAATTTATTACTTTTAACGGGTCTATTTACTTATTGCTATTATTATTATTATTATTATTATTATTATTATTATTATTATTATTATTATTATTACTTTTTTGGTGGGGGTGGTTATTTATAATCAATATTTCTATATTGTTATCTCCCTATATTTATTTTTATATCTTTTATATTTATTTACCAGTATCAAATTTTGTTTCTAAAATTCATTAATTAATTTATTTGTGTATTATTATTGTTGTTGTTTTTTTGTTGTTATTTTAGTTTTTATTTATTGATATTATTGCTATAATGTTTATTTGTTCTCATTGTTATATTTTTATTATTCAGTTATTATTGTTGTTATTTATACACACATATATGGCTACATGTAGATGCTTATAAACATTCACTTACTTGTACACATGCACATATAATAAGGAATAATGAAAAGTATACACATATATGTATCTATATATGTATGTGTATGTATATACATACATATATGCATCTGTATATGTATGTGCATGTATATAATACATATACGTATCTATATATGTATGCACATGTATATACATACATATATGTATCTATATATGTATGTGCATGTATATAATACATATATGTATCTATATATGTATGTGCATGTATATACATACATATAAAAGTTTCGTGGTTCAATTTTAAATTCTGAAAAAACAACATATAGAGACATATATTCGATTTAACTCCTCTATTCATATAATTTTCTCCATATAATTATCCACAACCACTCAAAAAATTATTTTCAATAATTGTGCTGAAAAGCAAAATAGCGTCCATTCGCAGCTGAACATTTTGCTAACTGCATTTCATTTCCTCTGATGATATGAGCCATTGTTGAAAATCCATGGATTAATGAAATTAAAATAACCCTTTCTATATATTCCTTTGTCAAACCATAAATTCTTAAATCGAATATATGTCTCTATACGCTGTTTTTAATTTTTTTTTCAGAATTTAAAATTTAACCACGAAACTTATTTATTGCTCTATTCTTAAATATTGCGCTTTTCCTTTTTGGCTAGGATTACCTTGAAAGTATTACTTTAAGTAATATCTATCAGGATTTTTCATCTGAATTCTATCAGTGTCTTACCTTGCTTGTATACATACATATATGTATCTATATATGTATGTGCATGTATATACATACATATATGTATCTATATATGTGTGTGTATGTATACACATACATATATTGTGATTTTCCACTAATTTATAATCGCTTAGTTTCTAACCAAAACATACGCATATGATTCTGCTTTGATTGCATGCGTGTTTGCGGAATATATGCATATCTTCTGTACCCTCTCAATAATTGCATGTTGTTTCGCTTCTATTAAATAAGCACGTTAAACATGCATGGCGTCCAAAATTGACAACATTCCCCTCTTAGCACTGATCTGATTCTTACTGCTATGCCCCCTCCTTCTTTTTTAGAGACTGTTGTAATTGATTTATGATTCTCAGGATCACATCTTCTGACATGATCACAAATTTTTTCCCGCATTCCATTGAACGACGATAGAAGAAAGAATGTTGGACATTCATGGCTAAAACCTGATGGACAAGTAAGGCACATACTGAAGTCTAGAAATAGAATATTAGAATAGAAATAGAATAGTAGAATAGAAATATTTTATTAACAATCCCATGTGATGGTGGGACATGCTGGGATCACTTTGAATCATTTTCATTATTTTTTCTTTCTACAGGGTGACCAAAAATGCTCTGACGCATTTGTAAGTAAATAAATAAATAACAATGAAATAAAGAAAATATTTTAAATGTACGTAGAATGACATTTTTTTTTAATTAGTTCAAAATTCATTTATATCTGTACTTATGTATTTTTTTACGGAAATGTTCCCGAATCATTTCATTTCTTTGCGTGATGATATTATTTGGCCCGCAAGATCGCCTGATCTAAACCCCTGCGATTTTTTCTTGTTGGGATATTTGAAGTCAAAAGTATTCAGCTACTACCCTCGATCTCTTGAAGAATTAAAACGAACTTTTCGTTCTTACATTGCCGCTATTCCACCCGAAATGATCCATAAAATTATTGAAATCTTTCGTGAATGTCTACAATCGTGTGTTAGCAGTGATGGGATACATTTGGCTGATTTGATATGTAAGTCTGTGTGAAATAAAATGGCATTCTACGTACATTTAAAAAATTAAAATATATTTTCTTTATTTAATTGTGTTTTAATTTGGCCAACAAATGTTTCAAATCATTTTGGGAAAGTCTGTAATTCTATTTTATTTTCATCAGAACTTTTAACCTTCCATCGCTTTACTTTTAAATTCTTCTTTGCTTCATGCTTGCCTTCATTTCTTTTGTCATTACAAAAACGATTGTGAATGTTATTAACAATTTCATGGGTACACATCTGAAGCCCATCGTTGCATGACGCTAAAACAAAGACTGTTGGATATTCATTATTGAAACTTAATGGATATATCAGGCAGACTGATATTTATTTGTACGAAATATGATTGGATTGCAAAATCGGCTGTGAATTTTGTTAAAGGGGGTCCTGAGTGTCCTCCAAATGACTGTTCTCTGATATGGGTATTATTTTTGCTTTAATCGCATTTTATAAACACATTCTACTTTATAATATAGAGCGATGTGTATTCATTTGCACACACACACACACACACACACACACATATATATATATATATATATATATATATATATATATATATATATATATATATATATATATATACGTTTTATTTTTTATTACCATATCTTTCTGTTAAGTTACATTATTGTTTGAGCTAGTCGGCCGTTTTTTTTGCCGTCTGTAGCTTCCTCAGACTTTTACATAAATGTTCTGTATATACTTGTATATGTTTGTGTATATGTATTTATGGATGTGTACGTGTATGTATGTGTATGTATTTGTATGTTTATATATATTTATATCCATGCATATATGTATATGTATTTCTGTAAAAGTCTGAGGAAGCTACAGACGGCCAAAAAAAAAATTGCCGAGTAGCTGAAATAATAATGTAACTTAACAGAAAGATACGGTAATAAACAATAAAACGCATATTTGCTCTACAACAGTATTGAGCAATTTCTTCAGTTTTTATTAATTACCATCTCCACTATATATATATATATATATATATATATATATATATATATATATATATATATATATATATATATATATATATATATAAGCTGAAAGATATTTTTAATAAAGCAAACCTATCGAGATATTAAAACACCTATCCAGTGCAGAAAAATAATTTATATATTGTTTCATTTCTGATTTAAATGTTCTCAGGACGGGTTTATTTCTGTATACGCTTATACTGTTATAATGTTGGTTTTTCTTCTCTTCTGATGGGGAGTATTTAGCTTCGAAATGCCATGGCCTAAAAAGGTATTTTCTATTTTTCTCTAATTTAAATCCTTATTGACATGATGTAACTTTCATTATGTAACTTTCATTTCTCATTATATGATTTTCTGTTCTGTCCCGCCAAATTTACCAAGTAAAAATCTGACAGACAAATCCGTTCGTATTGAAAAAGTAAATAGCAAGTCAGGCAATTCCCCTTTTCAATCGGTTTCTATAATCTCCTCCTGCTTTCTATACATTTTATACACTTTTCTTTATTTTTTTTCTTTTTCAGTTCGAGCCGTTTTTTCCTTTTTATTTTTAATTTCACCGATTCACACGTTATTTTATACGAATAGGAATATTACTGTGAACACTGATGAAGCATTTTTTTTTACTTTTAATGGAGAATGTACACTTATTTAGGAATAAGATTAAAATTGAAAAAGAATAATTTTACGAAACTTTTAACAATAAAAAGCGGCTTTTAAGAGGTTTAAGAATATTTGTCTAAGTCGGTAGCACACGAGTCTCTCTCTCTCTCTCTCTCTCTCTCTCTCTCTCTCTCTCTCACTCTCTCTCTCTTTGCGCGATTCCTTGTCTTCAAGAACAATAATTGTTCTCTGTAGAAAGGCCAAAGAGCGGAAAATGATGTCTGCAAAATGAATGTTTTCTTTGAGAGCAGTTCAGATTGAAAAGCCATTGAAATCTCCGAGAAGATTAATTATCGTTAAATGTAAGAATGGCGTTTGTGTCTTGTGGTCATTACATTCATCTCGGAAGAAATGCCGGCGACATGTTATCAACGGTTAAAGGGACTTCACCGGATCTTAAATTGGCAGACGTCAATCAACTCAACCACAAAAATCTCGTGAAGGAGAACCTTTGTTCGTCGATCTTTTCTAGATGGTGTTTTAGAACAAAATCCCTTTTTCCGACGTTGGTGGTCTTAATACGAGGGGTCAGATTACGACCCGATAAGACAATAGGATTTTAATGTCTAAGCTGGTAGCCATTGTATTGACACAATACTATATATGTATAGCTATGCGAAAATAATAGGCAAAATATTATATGCATATACATATGTATACTTATATATATGCATATATATATATACATACATACATACACACACACACACACACACATATAGTGCAGTATAAACGAAAAAGAACACCTGACTCCATTGTTAAACCCGATGATTTTTTATCTATATATATAAAAGCGAAAATGTGTGTATGTATGTATGTATGTATGTACGTATGTTAGTATGTATGTGTGTTTGTATGTCTGCCAAACACTTTCGACAGACAGAACAAAAATTCACAAATTTGGTCTGATATTAAAGGCCGACCCTCTGGGCGACAAATATCGAATTTTTGGCCCAAAAGTTATTCAGCTGATCGTTTTTCTACAGGGGGGGGGACAAAAAAGTGACATTTTAACGATATTTTTACGTAATTTAATAAACGCTGAGTCATGTCACGTGACTTTGGCGTCAGCAAGCTGTAATGGCTGTCTGTATATAAAAACATTGCATATGATAAGAGATTGTTTTCGCTAAAAAATGCAACAATCATACAGATTACAATATTAACTTTCACGTTATGAAAACGTTACCAAAGTTATTAGAAGGTTAAAAATAGTTAGATACGATAATTAAACAAAAAATAACAAGCCAAAAATGTGAAGTAAAAAAATACGCTTAAAAAATATTAACGATCGATGTTTTTACAAAAAAACAAAGCCAAACGCCATTTTCTTTTTTAGTAACAGTATTTCTTTTTAGTAAGGAAGACGAAGAGAGAGAGAGAGGAGGAAAGAGAGAGAGATACACACACACACACACACACACAAACACAGAGACAGAGAGAAAGAGAAAGAGAAAGAGAAAGAGAGAGAGATGTCTAGACAGGAAACGATATTCGTTTTACTATGTTGTAAAATGTAAACAATGCATCTAAATCTATAACATTACATATACGAAATGTGAATGAAAGGATTTGATCACATCCCAGGCATAAATTCTCCTTATTTTCAAGTAACTTTTGTTTCTCTACAGCTTGAGATCCCAGGTATAACTTCCCCCTTATTTTCTTAGTGGGAGGGGGGCGAAAGATGAGACCGCTTGAATTCTAAGAACAGATACTATACTTTGATCTTAGCCAAAAGACCAAAAGACCAAGTAACCGTCTTATACAGCTTAATTTTCTACCTACCATTATCTTCTATTATAAAAAGATGCATAATTTATATTTATCGATTACTAAATTGAGACAAGATGTCATATCCCAAAAATCACATCTGAACTAAAAACATTATTATTTAGAAGGCCATCCTTATTTTCGAGTGACGTTTGTTTCTCTAAAGCTTGACATGCAAATCATGACCTCCTCCTTATTTTCTTAGTGGGAGTGGGGGGGTGAAAAATGAAACCGCTTGAATTCCAAGATCAGATACTACACTTTGATCTTAGCCAAAAGACCAAGTAAAAAAAAGATGCGTATTATATATTTATTCCAAACATCACACATCGCTAAACTGCTGATTCCAAATTCTTAAATAAAAACATTATTATTCAGAAAGCCATTCTTAGTATTGGGAGGTTATGTTTTTTTATATAATCTTCAATTAAGGAGGAAGGGTTTTAAGGAATTCATATAAAAGTATTAAGTACTAGTAGATTACTCGACGTAGGTGGAAATACATTGAATGTTTCCTAGCAGAATACCCAGTGTTGCCTGGAATCAGATAAGATAAGATGTACTAGCCTAATACCCGGCTTCACCCGGGATTGTATTACATAGCTGTACTAGCAGAATACCCGACGTAGCCCAGGATTGGATAAAATTGATGTATATGTACTAGCAGAATACCCAGCATCGCCCGGGATTGTATGACATGGCACTAGCATGACATACGTACTAGCAGATTACCCGGCATGGCCTGGGATTGGATAAAATTCATGGAATTTTTCCTAGCAGAACACTCGGCGTCGCCTGGGATTGAAAAAATTGGTTGATATATGTACTAGCCAAATACCCAGCGTTGCCCGGGATTGGATTACATAGGTGGATAGCGTTGCCCGGGATTGGATGAAGTAGGTGTATATGTACTAGCAGAACAGCCGGCATCGCCTGGGATTGTATGACATAGGTATATACATACTAGCAGAATACCATGCGTCGCCCAGGATTGTATAGGTCTGCTTTGACAATTTTGAAGGTGCTTGTGCAGTATGGGTCCGACATGACAATTTCGAAGTTGCTTGTGCAGTACAAGTCCGATTTTACAATTTTGAAAGTTCTTAGGCAGTATAGGTCCGATTTTACAATTTTGAAGTTGTTTGTGCAGTATAAGTCCGATTTGAAAAATTTTAAAGGTGCTTGTGCAGTATAGGTCCGATTTGACAATTTTGAAGGTGTTTGTGCTGTATAGGTCCGATTTGAAAAATTTTAAGGTGCTTGTGCAGTAATAGGTCCGATTTGACCATTTTGAATGTGCTTGTGCAGTATACGTCCGATTTGAATAATTTTGAAGGTGCTTATGCAGTATATCTCCTATTTGAAAAATTTTAAGTACTTGTGCAGTATAGGTCCGATGTGAAAAATTTTTAAGGTGCTTGTGCTGTATAGGTCCGATTTGAAAATGTTGAAGATGCTTGTGCATTATAGATCCAATTTGACAATTTTGAAGGTGCTTGTGCAGTATAGGTCGATTTGACAATTTTTAAGGTGCTTGTGCAGTATAGGTTCGATCTGACAATTTTTAAGGTGCTTGTGCAGTATAGGTCAGATATTACAATTTTTAAGGTGCTTGTGCAGTATAGGTCCGATTTGAAAAATCTTGAAGTTGCTTGTGCAGTATAGGTCCGATTTGATTATTTTGAAGGTACTTGTGCAGTATAGGTCCGATTTGACAATTATGACGGTGCTTGTGCAGTGTATGTCTGATTTGATAGTTCTTGAAGGTGCTTGTGCAGTATAGGTCGGATTTGAAAAATTTTTAAGGTGCTTTTGCAGTATAGGTCCGATTTTACAATTTTGGAGGTGCTTGTGCAGTATAGGACCAATTTGAAAAATTTTAAGGTGCTCGTGCAGTATAGGTCCGATTTGACAATTTTGAAAGTGCTTCTGTAGTATAGTTTTGATTTGAAAAATTGTGAAGGTGCTTGTGCAATATAGGTCTGATTTGACAATTTTGAAGGTGCTTGTGCAGTATAGGTCCGATTTGACAATTTTTAAAGTGCTCGTGCAGTATAGGTCCGACTTGACAATTTTGAAAGTACTTGTGTGTATAGGTCCAATTTGACAATTTTGAAGGTGCTTGTTTACTACAGGTCCGATTTGACAATTATGAAGTTACTTGTGCACTGCAGTCTAAATACCAATAAATAATTTTGAAGATCTATTTACAGTATAAATATACGTATGCATATGTAGTTTTTATTAGACACTGTCAATGTTTTACAGCTAGACATGCCAGGCATGACCTCCTCATTATTTTCGAGTGACGTTTGTTTCTCTATAGCTTGACATTCTAGGCATGATCACCTTCGAGTGACCTTTGTTTCTCTAAAGCTAGACATGCCAGGAATGACTTCCTCCATATTTTTTAGTGACGTTTGTTTCTCTAAAGCTAGACATGACCTCCTCCATATACAATCATTGTTATAATATGTGAGTGACTTCCCTTGGGTGTATCTTAATTGTCGAATAATATTAGAATAATATACAATCATTGTTATAATATGCGAGTGACCTCCCTTGGATGTAGCTTCATTGTCGAATATTATTAGAATAATATACAATCATTGTTATAATATGCGAGTGACCTCCCTTGGATGTAGCTTCATTGTCGAATACAATTAGAATAATATACAACCATTTTTATAATATGCGAGTGACCTCCCTTGGATGTAGCTTTGTTGTCGAATAATATTAGAATAATATACAATCATTGTTATAATATGCGAGTGACCTCCCTTGGATGTAGCTTCATTGTCGAATACAATTAGAATAATATACAATCATTGTTATAATATGCGAGTGACCTCCCTTGGATGTAGCTTCGTTGTCGAATAATATTAGAATAATATACAATCATTGTTATAATATGCGAGTGACCTCCCTTGGATGTATCTTCATTGTTGAATACAATTAGAATAATATACAATCATTGTTATAATATGCGAGTGACCTCCCTTGGATGTAGCTTCATTGTCGAATAATATTATAATAATATACAATCATTGTTATAATATGCGAGTGACCTCCCTTCGATGTAGCTTCATTGCCGAATACAATTAGAATAATATACAATCATTGTTATAATATGCGAGTGACCTCCCTTAGATGTAGCTTCATTGTCGAATAATATTAGAATAATATACAATCATTTTTATAATATGCGAGTGACCTCCCTTGGATGTAGCTTCATTGTCGAATACAATTAGAATAATATACAACCATTTTTATAATATGCGAGTGACCTCCCTTGGATGTAGCTTTGTTGTCGAATAATATTAGAATAATATACAATCATTGTTATAATATGCGAGTGACCTCCCTTGGATGTAGCTTCATTGTCGAATAATATTAGAATAATATACAATCATTGTTATAATATGCGAGTGACCTCCCTTGGATGTAGCTTCGTTGTCGAATAATATTAGAATAATATACAATCATTGTTATAATATGCGAGTGACCTCCCTTGGATGTATCTTCATTGTCGAATACAATTAGAATAATATACAATCATTGTTATAATATGCGAGTGACCTCCCTTGGATGTAGCTTCATTGTCGAATAATATTATAATAATATACAATCATTTTTATAATATGCAAGTGACATCCCTTCTGATGTAGCTCCATTGTCGAATACAATTAGAATAATATACAATCATTGTTATAATATGCGAGTGACCTCCCTTGGATGTATCTTCATTGTCGAATACAATTAGAATAATATACAATCATTGTTATAATATGCAAGTGACATCCTTTTTGATGTAGCTCCATTGCCGAATACAATTAGAATAATATACGATCATTGTTATAATATGCAAGTGACATCCTTTTTGATGTAGCTCCATTGCTGAATACAATTAGAATAATATACGATCATTGTTATAATATGCGAGTGACCTCCCTTGGATGTAGCTTCATTGTCGAATACAATTAGAATAATATACAATCATTTTTATAATATGCGAGTGACCTCCCTTGGATGTAGCTTTGTTGTCGAATAATATTAGAATAATATACAATCATTGTTATAATATGCAAGTGACCTCCCTTGGATGTAGCTTCATTGTCGAATACAATTAGAATAATATACAATCATTGTTATAATATGCGAGTGACCTCCCTTGGATGTAGCTTCGTTGTCGAATAATATTAGAATAATATACAATCATTGTTATAATATGCGAGTGACCTCCCTTGGATGTATCTTCATTGTTGAATACAATTAGAATAATATACAATCATTGTTATAATATGCGAGTGACCTCCCTTGGATGTATCTTCATTGTTGAATACAATTAGAATAATATACAATCATTGTTATAATATGCGAGTGACCTCCCTTGGATGTAGCTTCATTGTCGAATAATATTATAATAATATACAATCATTTTTATAATATGCAAGTGACATCCCTTCTGATGTAGCTCCATTGTCGTATACAATTAGAATAATATACAATCATTGTTATAATATGCGAGTGACCTCCCTTGGATGTAGCTTCATTGTCGAATACAATTAGAATAATATACAATCATTGTTATAATATGCAAGTGACCTCCCTTGGATGTATCTTCATTGTCGAATGCAATTAGAATAATATACAATCATTGTTATAATATGCGAGTGACCTCCCTTGGATGTATCTTCATGGTCGAATACAATTAGAATAATATACAATCATTGTTATAATATGCAAGTGACATCCTTTTTGATGTAGCTCCATTGCCGAATACAATTAGAATAATATACAATCATTGTTATAATATGCGAGTGACCTCCCTTGGATGTAGTTTCATTGCCGAATACAATTAGAATAATATACAATCATTGTTATAATATGCAAGTGACATCCCTTTTGATGTAGCTCATTTGTCGAATACCATTAGAATAATATACAATCATTGTTATTATATGGGAGTGGCCTCCCTTGGATGTAGCTTCATTGCCGAATACAATTAGAATAATATACAATCATTGTTATAATCTGCGAGTGACCTCTCTTGGATGTGGGTGGCTCATTATTAGATGGGTGACTACATGGGAATACAAAATTTTGTATGTAGATAACCAATGTTAAGCGACAATGAGCTTAGTCATTATTAGGTGGATGATACTTGAGTCCACCAAATGCTTTATGTAGATCACCAAAGTTAAGCAACATGGGGCCTGGTCATTAACAGATGAGTAACAACTTTAGAACACTAAATGCTTTATGTAGATCACTAAAGTTAAGCAACAATTATCTTCGTCATTATCAGATTGGTAACTACTTGGGAACACCAAATGCTTTATATAGATTACCAAAGTTAAGCAACATTGGGTCTGGTCATTATGAGATGGGTAATTACTTGGGAACATTAAATGCTTCATATAGATCACCAAAGCTAAGCCACATTGTCTCGGACATTCTCAGATGGGTTACTACTTGGGGAAACAAAGTGATTTATATAGATTATTAAAGTTAAACAACATTGTCGGTCATTCTCAGATGAGTGACTACTTGGGAACATCAAATGCTTTATGTAGATCACAAAAGTCAAGTAACATTGAGCCGCTTGTTAATGTAAAAATGATGATGAAATGCGACCTATTTGATTAGTGTGTTTGAAATAAAATAAACAGCCCAAACAATGTGTCAAAGTTATTATTTTAGTAAGAGGAGGGCAATAATGTGGGTTAAACCATGAGAAATGTTTGTCGAAATTAGTAACATATTCAAGAATTTTGAAAAATCATGAAATGTAAGTTTTGGTGTGTTTTTAATGAAATAAACAGCCCAGTCTACAAGTATTTATTTTAGTAAAGGTTAAGCAACATTGTCTTGGTCATTCTCAATTAGGTGACTACTTGGGGATACAAAATGCTTTATGTAGCTTACTAAAGTTAAGCAACAATGAGACTGGCCATCATCAGATGGGGGATTACTTGGGAATACAAAATGCTTTATGTAGAAAACCAAAGTTAAGCAACAATGAGATTGGTGATTATCAGATGAGTAATTACTTTGGAATACAAAATACTTTTTGTAGATAACCACAGTTAAGCAACAATGAACTGGGTCATTTTCAGATGGGTGACTAAGTAGGAATACATAATTCTTTTTTGTAGACAAGAAAAGTTATGGGCTTGGTGATTATTAGACGGGTAACTACTTGGGATTACCAAATGCTTATTTATATCAAAGTTAAACAACAATTAGCTTGGTTATTATAGGATGGGTAACTATTTGGGAATACAAAATGCTTTATATCGATCACCAAAGTTAAGCAACTTTGTCGTGGTCATTCTTAAACGGGTGACTACTTGAGAATACACATTTCTGTAAGTAGCTTACCAAAGTTAAGCAACAATGAACCTGACCATTATCAGATGGGTGACTACTTTGGAATACAAAATGCTTTATGTAGATCACAAAAGTTAAGCTACAATGAGCTTGGTTATTTAAGATGGGTGACTACTTGGGAATACAAAATTCTTTATGTAGATCAAAAAAGTTAAGCAACAATGAGCTTCGTTATTTAAGATGGGTTATTACTTGGGAATATAAAATGCTTTATTATATGTAGATCACTAAAGTTAAGCTACAATGAGCTTTGTGATTATCAGAGGGGTGACTACTAGGGAATTCAAAATTCTTTAAGTAGATAACAAAAATTCAGCAATAAGTAGCTTGATGGGTGACAATTGGTATACAAAATTCTTTATGTAGATCATTGTCTTGTTCATTTTCAAATGAGTGACTACTTGGGAATACAAAATGCTTTATGTAGCTTAGAAACGTTAAGCAACAATAAGCCTGGCCATATCACTAAAGTTAAGCAACAATGTGTTAGGTCACTATTAGATGTGTGACTACTTGGGAATACAAAATGCTTTATGTAGCTTAGAAACGTTGAGCAACAATAAGCCTGGCCAGATCACTAAAGTTAAGCAACAATGTGTTAGGTCACTATTAGATGTGTGACTACTTGGGAATATAAAATGCTTTATGTAGATCACCAAAGTTAAGCAACAATAAACTTGGTCATTATCCGATGGGTAACTACTTGGGAATATTTCATGTATATTTTTAACAGTATGGTGAGGGATATGAAGACAATCCTGGAAATCGCAGAAACCGTTTACGAGTAAACATGACTATTGATCGGTGTGTTTGTAATGTAAAAATGATGAAATGCGACTTATTTGATTAGTGTTTTTGCAATGAAATAAACAGCCTAATGAATGTGTCCAAATTATTTTTTTAGTAAGAGCAATTATGTGGGTTAAATCATGAGAAATTATTGTCGAAATTAGTAACATATTCAAGAATAATGAAAAATTATGAAATTTGAGTTATATGATTGATGTGTTTTTAATGAAATAAACAGCCCAGATAATGTCTTAAATTATTGTTTTAGTAATAGGTGGTGATAATGTGGGTAAAATCATAAAAATGATTGCAGAAATTAGTAACATATCCAAGAATTATGCAAAATAATGAAATGTGAGTTACTTTGTTGGTGAGTGTGTAATGAAATAAACAGTCCAGACAATGTATGAAAGTTTTTATTTTAGTAAGACCGAGGTGATAATGTGGGTTAAATCATGAAAAATTCAACGAGATAGACACAAATATATACTAGCAGAATACCCGGAGTAACCCAGGATTGAATGAGATACATGCAAATGAATGCTAGCAGAATACACAGACACCTGGGATTGAATGAGATAGATGCAAATATATACTAGCAGAATACCTGACGTTGTCTGAGATTGAATGAGATTGATTGAAATATATACTAGCAGAATTTCTTGCATTTCCCAGGATTTAAAGAGATTGATGGAGATATATACAGGCAGGATACCCGGCGTTGCCCTGGATTGAATAATATAGGTTAGAATATATACTAGCAAAATATCCGGCATCGCTTGGGATTGAATGAGATACGTGGAAATATATATTAGCAGAATACCCTGCATCGCTCTGGATTGAATGAGATAGGTGGAAATATATAGAAGCAGAATACCAGGCATAGTCCTAAATTTTATGAAGCAGATTCAAATAAATACTAACAGAATACCTGACATCGCCTGGGATTGAATAAGATAGGTACAAATACAGAATAGACAAATACTGGCGTCACTCGGGATTGTATAAGATGACTGCACATATACACTAGCAGAATACCCAGCATTGCTCAAGATTGAATGAGATAGGTGAGAAAATATACTAACAATATCCCTGGCGTCGCCCGAGATTGGAGGATATTGATGGAAATATATATTAGCAGAATTCCTGGCATTGCCCTGTATTGAATGAGAATAATCACCGTCACTCTGGATTAAATGAGGGTGGTAAAAGATAAAGTTTGTACCAGAAATGGCTTAAACAATTTTCTATCTCAAAATTACTTTATTTGTGAAGTCGATTCCGGATATGGCTAAAACAGTTTATCATCTCAAAATTAGATTAATGCATATATATTGTTGGTTTACTATGAAAGTTTACTAGGCCAGTTTCTATAGGGGGGGGGTCTCTATTTATTTGAATTTTTTATGTTATCATCCGGGGATGATGTGAGGGTTGGAGAGGTGGATAGAAAGAAGCATGATTATGTTAATTTTAAGTTCTCTTTTGAGGGTTGGGTTAATTTTAAGTTGTATTTTGGGGGTTGGGTTTGAGAGAGTAATGTCCGTTTTGGGGTCCAAAATTATGTGAAATTGTTTCATATATGTATTTAAATTACCCGTCTTAGTGTAGGTAAAATTATTTTAAATATGTGTTGCATATTCACCGTCCTTGCAAAGGTAAAATTATTTTAAATATGTGTTGCATATTCACCGTCCTTACAAAGGTAAAATTATTTTAAATATGTGTTGTATATTCGGCCTTGCAAAGGTAAAATTATTTCATATACATGCTGTAAATTATCTACCCTAGGTAAGATACAATTATTTCATACGTATAATACCCGTCCTAGCAAGGTGAAATATCCTTTTGCTCGAAATAGCAAATGACACAAAGACATTAAAAATTCCTCACTCCTAAGAATAACAAAAATATTCAAAATCAAATTCAATTTTCTCATTGTTTATACAGTCCCGAGCAACGCCGAGTAGCCCCGCTAGTTATTTTAATAACTCATACAATAAGTGAAGAAGAAAAAGAAAGACGTCATTATCCAATGAGCAACAACTTAAGGAATGTCAAATAAACAAGATTTCAGCAGTAGATTACAAGTTTGTTACGGTGCAGACTCAAATATTTAGTCTACCGTTGCACTACAATATTCTGGATTTATTCACACGGTAAACGTTAGAAGTCACGGTCAGAGAAGAACGCTAGAAAATATTTTCTCTAAGCCACAAATGTTTTTATGTTGTTTTTGTTGTATATTACTAAATGAGGAATTTCCAGTTTAAATTTATTTAGTATTATGCATGTAAAATTAAGGAAAGCATGTTTGAAAATTATCAACATTATGTGAATAAGCTAAAGCAAAACAAAACGACGACCAAATTTTACCTGATGTCCTGTTTATCTAAAAACAAAGCATGTTTTTCTCAATTTTACATGCACTTAGTTTAAATACAAATGATTCATTATTCAAAAATATGTAACAAAAACAATAACCTAAACCATTTTTATGCATATAAAGAATTTTTATTGCGTTCTTTTCTGACGTTTATCATTCACACAACTTTTTTGAAACTTTTATCATTCACACGTTTATCATTCACACAACGTTTTTTTTGAAATTTTTATTATTCACACGTTTATCATTCACACAACTTTTTTGAAATTTTTATTATTCACACGTTTATCATTCACACAACTTTTTTGAAATTTTTATCATTCACACGTTTATCATTCACACAACTTTTTTGAAACTTTTATCATTCACACGTTTATCATTCACACAACTTTTTTGAAACTTTTATCATTCACACGTTTATCATTCACACAAATTTTTTGAAACTTATATCATTCACACGTTTATCATTCACACAACTTTTTTTAAACTTTTATCATTCACACGTTTATCATTCACACAACTTTTTTTAAAACTTTTATCATTCACACGTTTATCATTCACACAACTTTTTTGAAATTTTTATCATTCACACGTTTATCATTCACACAACTTTTTTTGAAACTTTTATCATTCACACGTTTATCATTCACACAACTTTTTTAAAACTTTTATCATTCACACGTTTATCATTCACACAACTTTTTTGAAACTTTTATCATTCACACGTTTATCATTCACACAACTTTTATGAAATTTTTATCATTCACACGTTTATCATTCACACAACTTTTTTTGAAACTTTTATCATTCACACGTTTATCATTCACACAACTTTTCTGAAACTTTTATCATTCATACGTTTATCATTCACACAAATTTTTTGAAACTTTTATCATTCACACGTTTATCATTCACACAACTTTTTTTAAAACTTTCATCATTCACACGTTTATCATTCACACAATTTTTTTTAAACTTTTATCATTCACACGTTTATCATTCACAAAACTTTTATGAAATTTTTATCATTCACACGTTTATCATTCACACAAATTTTTTGAAACTTTTATCATTCACACGTTTATCATTCACACAACTTTTTTGAAACTATTATCATTCACACGTTTATCATTCACACAACTTTTTTGAAACTTTTATCATTCACACGTTTATCATTCACACAAATTTTTTGAAATTTTTATCATTCACACGTTTATCATTCACACAAATTTTTTGAAATTTTTATCATTCACACGTTTATCATTCACACAACTTTTTTGAAACTTTTATCATTCACACGTTTATCATTCACACAAATTTTTTGAAATTTTTATCATTCACACGTTTATCATTCACACAACGTTTTTGAAACTTTTATCATTCACACGTTTATCATTCACACAACTTTTTTGAAACTTTTATCATTCACACGTTTATCATTCACACAACTTTTTTTGAAACTTTTATCATTCACACGTTTATCATTCACAAAACTTTTTTGAAACTTTTATCATTCACACGTTTATCATTCACACAACTTTTATGAAATTTTATCATTCACACGTTTATCATTCACACAAATTTTTTGAAACTTTTATCATTCACACGTTTTTAATTCACACAACTTTTTTTGAAACTTTTATCATTCACACGTTTATCATTCACACAACTTTTTTTGGAACTTTTATCATTCACACGTTTATCATTCACACAAATTTTTGAAACTTTTATCATTCACACGTTTTTAATTCACACAACTTTTTTTGAAACTTTTATCATTCACACGTTTATCATTCACACAACTTTTTTTGGAACTTTTATCATTCACACGTTTATCATTCACACAACTTTTTTGAAATTTTTATCATTCACACGTTTATCATTCACACAACTTTTTTGAAACTTTTATCATTCACACGTTTATCATTCACACAACTTTTTTGAAATTTTTATCATTCACACGTTTATCATTCACACAACTTTTAAAAAATTTTTATCATTCACACGTTTATCATTCACACAACTTTTTTGAAACTTTTATCATTCACACGTTTATCATTCACACAACTTTTTTGAAATTTTTATCATTCACACGTTTATCATTCACACAACTTTTTTGAAACTTTTATCATTCACACGTTTATCATTCACACAACTTTTTTGAAACTTTTATCATTCACACGTTTATCATTCACACAACTTTTTTGAAACTTTTATCATTCACACGTTTATCATTCACACAACTTTTTTGAAACTTTTATCATTCACACGTTTATCATTCATACAACTTTTTTGAAATTTTTATCATTCACACGTTTATCATTCACACAACTTTTTTGAAACTTTTATCATTCACACGTTTATCATTCACACAACTTTTTGAAACTTTTATCATTCACACGTTTATCATTCACACAACTTTTTTGAAATTTTTATCATTTACAGGTTTATCATTCACACAAATCTTTTTGAAATTGGCGCGTGTTCACACAAGAAATAGTTTGATTTCTTCTGAAACAAAACTATTATGACATCATCATCTCTACAAGTATATCAAGTATATTTTCATAGAAAACATAAATAGTTTACAGATGACTCAAACGGCATAGTTTGCCTTTGTCTCTGTTGCAATGTAACTCGGTATAATAATATTAAACTAGCAGTGGTCAGTAGGGTATAGGTGCATGAATAAGACAATGAGCTTATTCTGTGAACTTTGTCGCAATGCAGTCATTCCGAGATAGTAGTGTAACTATAAAAGAGGCCGGAGCCGAACGTGTTTGTTTATGTAGACTTACTCATACAAACTTAGGTTTATATAGGCTGACTCACACAACCTCTGATTTGTTTATTCGCTAATTCTCGGTATGCTTAACAAAAGGAAGACAGTCATTGATCAATCAATGAGTGTCTTATAAATCCAATAGTTTCAACTCCTTCAAAAGTTCGTGAACAATGCCAGCCTTATTCATTAACTATCCCGGGTACCCGTCGTTGCCCGAGTGTTTGGCGGTGTGTGTTGAGCAAAAAAAAAAAGTGAACCTCTGACGCAAAGGAGGAAAAGAAAGTGAAAGAAAATCTGACATTTTACTGCTACTCCATGACGCGACTAGAAGTTCGGAATGTTAAAATTAGGAAAAGTCAATCCAACCGATACGATGACTTGCAAAAATGGCTCGCAAAAAAAACGACTCCTTTTTGTAGAAAACTGTCCAGTTCAGGGTGAAGGAATTAATGGTTCGGGCCAATTTCTTGATATTTGTTTTCCGAGACGTCGAGGTTCAAAATGATACCGATCTCGTGAAGATCAGTCGCCTCTATCGAAAGTTTTAGGCAGACATACATACATACATACATACATACATACATTTAAACAGACAGGTGAGATTTATATTATAGAAGTATTATTTTAATCTAATTCAAAAAATATTCTGTTGTATCCAATTTTCAGGATCTTCAATTTGCATTATTGTCAATTTTTATTTTTACTTTATTTATTTCAGCGTTTCCTGAATTTCGTGCATAAACCCCAACATTCCAATCAAATGCAATGTTTCTGATATTGCATTAAAATGCTCTGTTTCTTTAAAAAAAGAAAGAAAGAAAAATAATGACATTTTCTTAATTAGACGATAATATCGTTTCCTTTTTTTCCGTCAACTCCGCCCTGTCGTCTCCCAATTAAAAACAGAATTCATCACGCTTCAGTGCATTTACTCAACGCCATCTTGGCTATTAAATTGCACTGTTTGGAATTTCGTCAAGCAGGTGTAAACAATTTTCAAATTGTTGAGAATTGCTGGCAGGTCTAGCGTTCAGCTGTATTAGGGACAAAACTGGGCTAATAATGCTTTAGGAAGAGATAAGATCTGAATCCGTAGTCTGGTCATTTCTGCTTCTCGGTCAGCAGTAAGACAAGGTCGAGTGAAGGTCGAAACAGAAAATCCATGAAGTCAGAATAACAATGTTGTATTTGCACTTATGCAACCGTCACTTATTCATCCAAATTCGTATGGAAACCTCTAAGCCTTGCTGCAGGTCTAACGAATAGATACAGCCATCGAGGAAAACTTTACTGTTCTTTCGAGGTCGACAACGGCGGCGGCAGCGGCGACGATGACGACGACGACGACGACGACGATGATGATCTAAAAACATCTTTTGGACTGTCGTTGGTTCTGCTGGGCGGGAAGCGGGAATTTGGTGACAATTCTTTATGGATGTTGTTTATGGCAGGGTCGTTAATTCTCGCTATTGATTAACACCCAAAAAATATGTTGTTTATTATTTATCTTAGGTCCAAGCTCCGGGCAAAGAGGAGAGGAAGGAGATTCAGTACGTTATTTCAGTGCTACATTTTTACACATCTTTTCTTGTCTCGCCCATTTCTAACGAGCCTCACTTAAAACCCTGGTTAAAAAAACATCTCACAATAGACTATGTAGCTATGAGGTTCATGTCGACTCCTCTGCACATTTGAACTTCTTGATCTTTTGAGAGCTTACATCTGGACTAAGTGTTTGCGCAGGCTATCAGAATATGTATTCCATGCGTAAAATTCTCTACGCGTCATTTTCTCTTTTTTATTCAGAAACTCATTTAATATTTTCCTTGTATTAACCCGTTTCTCCTTTTGAGTTCCCTTTTTTATTTATTTTCCTGATTTCCTTTCATTACTTTAACAGCCCTTTTGCATTTAACCTTCTCTCTCTCCCTCCCCTTCTCTCCCTCTCTCTCCCTCCCCTTCTCTCCCTCTCTCTCTCTCTCTCTCTCTATTTCTCTCTCAATTTCCTTATAAACGCAATCATCTGTATAATATTAATAGTCGAGTCGGTCAACGTGCGTTTCATTTCGCTGTTTCGAAATGATATGAGAATTCTCGAAATGCCTAAGGCAATCGGAACAGACAAGCAAAATTACAAGTATTCAATGCAATATTTGCTGACGGCGTTGATGACAACACGAAGTATTTACGAACATCGATGGAGTTATTCAATACAAATGAAAACAGTTGATGCTATGAAATAAAAATTTTTCGATCGGATTAAATTAACTTTTAAAGTAAAAAAAAAAACAATATCATAGTTTGTTGGATTTATGTAACAGCCTTTCCTTCGTGTCGGTTATATATGTTCAAACCAGATGCGGCACCATCTATTCATCATCTTTTAACAAGCATCTTTTATCATATATACGATTTTAATGTAGCCTCTTTAATAATTCGTTTAAAAACAAACCATTATTTTAAATATAGAAAAGAAAAACAATTATTCTAAATATTACCAGAGAAATCCATTTAAGAAATGACTAAACTTAGTTTCAATATTAGCATTCATTAATATCTTAAAAATATTCATTAATATCATTAAAAATATTCATTAATATCATTAAAAATATTAATTAATATAATAAAAAATATTAATTAATATTATTAAAAATATTCATTAATATCATTAAAAATACTCATTAATATAATAAAAAATATTCATTAATATCATCAAAAATATTCATTAATATCATTAAAAATACTCATTAATATAATAAAAAATATTAATTAATATCATTAAAAATATTCATTAATATCATTAAAAATACTCATTAATATAATAAAAAATATTAATTAATATTATTAAAAATATTCATTAATATTATTAAAAATAATCATTAATAATATAAACATATTCATCAATATAATTAAAAATATTCTTATATATCAATATTATTAAAAATAATCATTAATATTATAAAAATATTCATCAATATTATTAAAAATATTTATTAATATCATAAAAATATTCATTAATATTATAAAAATATTCATTTATATCATTAAAATATTCATTAATATCATAAATATTCATTAATCTCATAAAAGTTTTCATTAGTGTTATTAAAACTATTCATTAATACAATTAAAAATATTCATTAATATAATTAAAACTATTCATTAATATCATTCAAAATATAGATAATATCATTAGAAATATTAATTAATAATATTACAAATATTCATTAATGTTGTTAAAAATATTCGTTAATATTAGTAACAACATTCATTAATATTATAAACATTCCATTAATATTAGAAAAATATTCATTAATATCATTAAAAATATTCATTAATATAATTTAAAATATTCATTAATATCATAAAAATATTCATTAATATCATAAAAATATTCATTAATATCATAAAAATATTCATTAATATCATTAAAAATATTCATTAATATCATTAAAAATATTAATTAATGTCATTAAAAATATTCATTAATAATATGAAAATATTCATAATATCATTAGACATATTCATAAATATTAAAATATTCATTAATATCATTAAAAATATTCATAATATCATTAAAAATATTTCTTAATATTATTAAAAATATTCATTACTATTATGAAAATATTCATAATATCATTAGAAATATTCATTAATATTATTAATATTATTCATTAATATCATTAAACATATTCATTAATATTCTTAAAAATATTCATTACTCTCATTAAAATATGCATAATATTATTTAAAAAATCATTAATAATATTAAAAATACACATTAATATTATTTAAAATATTCATTAATATTATTAAAAATATTCATTAATATCATTAAAGATATTCATTAAAGTTATTAAAAATATTCGTTAATAGCGGTAAAAATATTCATTAATGTTATTTAAAATATTCATTAATATTACTCAAAAATACTTATTAATATCATTTAAAATATTCATTACTATCATTAAAAATATTCATTAATATTATTAAAATATTCATAAATCTTATAAAACATATTCATTTATATCATTTGAAATATTCATTAATATAATTAAAATATAAATTTATATTATTCAAAATATTCATTAATATTATTAAAATATTCATTAATATTTTTTAAAATATTCATTAATATTTGCAAAATATTCATTTATATTATCAAAAATATTTATTAATATTATTAAAAATATTCATTAATATCATCAAAAATATTCATTAATATCATTAAAAATATCCATTAATATAATTAAAAATATTCATTAATATGATTTAATATGTGCATTAATATTGTAAAAAATTATTCATTATTATTATTAAAAATATTCGATTTATATTATTTTAAAGATTTATAAGTTTTATAAAAATATTCATTAATATTATTGAAAGTATTCATTGATATCATTAAAAATATTAATTTATATCATTAAAAATATTAATTAATATTATTAAACATATTCACTTATGTTATGAAAAATATGCATTAATATTATTATAAATATTCATTTATATTATTAAAAATATTCATTAATATCATAAAAAATATTCATTAATATTATAAAAAATACTCATTAATATCATAAAAAATATTAATTAATATTATAGAAAATATTAATTAATATTATTAAAAATGTTTAATTATTTTATTAAAAATATGCATTAATATTATTAAAAATATTCATTGATATCATTTAAAATATTCATTAATATTATTAAAATATTCATTCATATCACAAAAAATATTCATTTATATCATTAAAAATATTCATTAGTATTATAAAAATGTTCATTATATTATTAAAAATAGTCATGTATATTATTATAAATATTCATTAATATTAATTAAAATATTCATTATAATCATTACAAAAAATCTGTATTAATATTATTAAAAATATTCATTAATATCATTAATAATATTCATTAATATTATTAAAAAATATTTTTAGTATTATTAAAAATAGGCATTAATATAATAAAAAGTATTCATTAATATCATTAGAATATTCAGTAATATCATTAAACATATTCATATATATTATACAAAATATTCATTAGTATAATAAAAAATATTCATTAATATTATTAAAAATATTCATTGATATCATTAAAAATATTCATTGTTAATTTTAAAAATATACATTAATATTATTAAATATATTCATATATATTATTTAAAATATTCTTTAATATTATTAAAAGTATTCATATCATTAAAAATATTCATTTATATTATTAAAATATTTATTAATATTATTAATTATATTAATTAATATAATTAAAAATATTAATTAATACAATTTAAAATATTCATGTATGTTATTAAAATATGCATTAATATTATTAAAAGTATTCATTAATATCATTTAAAATATTCATTAATATTATGAAAATATTCATTTATATCATTAAAAATATTCATTTATGTCAATAAAAATATTCATTAATACTATTAAAAATATAGATTTATATTATCAAAATACTCATTAATATCATTAAAAATATTTATTATTATTATAAAAATATTCATTTATATCATTAAAATTATTTATTAATATTATTAAAAATATTCATTAATATTATAAAAATGTTCATTATATTATTAAAAATATTCATTAATATTATTATAAATATTTATTAATATTAATTAAAAATTTTCATTAATATTAGTAAAAATCTGCCTTAATATTATTAAAAATGTGCATTGATATCATTAAAAATATTAATTAATATTATTAAAAAAAATTTATATTATTAAAAATATTCATTAATATCATTAAAAATATTCATTAATATCATTTAAATATTCATTAATATCATTAAAAATATTCATTAATATTTTTAAAAAATATTCATTAAAATAATTAAAATATTCATTAATATCTGTAAAAATAATAATTAATAGCATGAAAAATATACATTAATATTATTAAAAATAGTCATATATATTAATCCAAATATTCATTTATATTATTAAAAATATTCATTAATATTATTTAAAATATTCATTACTATCATTAACAATATTCATTGATATTATTAAAAATATACATTAATATTATTATAAATAGTCATATATATTATGAAAAAATATTCATTAATATTATTAAAAATATTCATTAATATTATTAAAAATATTCATTAATATTATTAAAACATATTTTAAAATAAAAGAACAATGTAAAACCTTTCAATTTGTGAGCCTATTGATAAAAAAGATGACGCTATGATACCAAAAAGTAAAGAAATCCAATATGGTTTTATTGAGGTTCCAAATTTTTATTATTGTGATTTATATGTTAATGCAGATTACCCCGCTTGTTTGTTAGTACAATAAATGTTTTACAGGAGACAAGAAGTGGTGGCTGCAGTAGAATATGGAGCGAAAGTGTATTAAATTCAAAAGTCTCATAATCTGATAAATGTTAGTTCAATCTCTGTACAAGCAGTTAGTGTTTTTTATTTTATCTTCAGTCACACCTGAAAATACCTTTTATTATCATAAAATTTGAGTCGAATTGTACAGAAAGTAAAATATTGTAACTAAGAATATCTAGTAGATTAAATCTAATAAATGTTCCATAAACTACCAACAAATAAATGTACTTAACATATTGATCTTCACAATCAGTTATAGCCATTCTACCAACGTTTATGCAACATAGCTTAGGTGTTCATTAATCCCCACGATGTATTGACATTGTCAGTAGAAGCAGCTGGTCATAGTCGCAGTGATGATGTGGCAGTCAAAGTTCTCACCTGCTTTTCTGGCGTTGTCTTCTCAATAATGGCTTTCACAAATGTTATTGATAAATTGGCTTAAGGTAAACCCTTGGGGATTTTAGACATTCTCATAGCATATATGTACACCGATAAAACAATTCTTTTTATCATGATGGAGGCAGGAACTGTATAAACTCATTTTTGTCACCCCCCTCTCTCTCTCTCTCTTTCTCTATCACACACACACACACACACACACACACAAACACACACACAAACACACTCTCTCTCACAAACACACACTCACTCTCTCTCTCTCTCTCACACACACACACTCTCTCTCTCTCTCTCTCTCTCTCTCTCTCTCTCGTTCTCTCTCTCTCTCTCTTCCTGTTCAGTCTAAAGAGAACGATCTCCTCTGTTCATTCACTACGTAATATTGGCCGCTTCCCGTCCGCGTTACATTACTACCGAAAAACGAATGCTAACTCGAATTCTTATCAAAATTTTTGCACTACTTCATTTTTAACATTACCAATTTCACCGTATTGATCGTTTTTTGTTTGTTTGTTTGTTTTTGCAAATCACTCCTTTTATATATATATATATATATATATATATATATATATATATATATATATATATATATATATATATATATATATATATATATATATATATATATACTTTATTCGCTCCAAACAAATCATGTTACCAATGAAGTGAAAGTGGCGGGGTAGCCTTGATGAGAATCTGGGCATCTAGATGTTTGTTCACATTATATTTAGATTTTGCTGCTAGTCAGATGGGTCATGAGTGTTTATGCTGATGGTAAAAGTGCAGTTAGTTCGTCAGAGTTCATTTTGTGAAAGTATTCGCAAAATAGGCACAAGGTGCATCTTGGTTTTACTTTCAAGAGCCTAGTAACTTTCAGTTCCTTATTTTGCCGTTTAGTTTGAGATTCTATCAACTGAGCTATTTGGACTTTCTTATAAATAGAGCTTAAAACATTACCTTAACAAAAAAAACTATAGATTTGGCGATACGTTATAAATTAATGATTTACATCATGTTTCAAAACATGAATTCAAACATATGCAATAAACAAACAAAAAATAAATGAAAGATAAACATTTTCAAAAGCGTTGAAAATTATTTTAACAGTCCAAAACAATTTATTTTGCTTTAACTGCATGTTTAACGTTAAAAACAAGTTCATGTATACTAGAATTTGGTTCTACTGTATAGAAAAAAAGGATAAATGTTTACTTTAACTAAAACAGAACACCGACCAATAAATTTTTTTTTTTTAATGTTTTCGGGGTCGCTGACAACGAATCTGATATTCGAACCCGTCGCAAATTTACCGTTTGCATGGTATTAACCCTAGAACCCTCGCACTATTTTGTGCCAACTCACCGCCATCGTTTATGTTATTATTACATGATGCGTCCGCGCATGGACGCGCGTAGTAAGGTGACTTGTCACATCGCGGAAGAATATTTAAACAGACATTTGAAATAACAAGAAAGTTTTCAAAAAAAAAATGTGGTTCATTTTTCTTTGTTACGTAGTTTTTGATGCTTTTTTAATTGATCTAAAAACAAATTAAGTTTTCACGAGCGATTTACAAAAACATTTTTATTTTTCGTTTTTATTTTTATTTATTAATTTATTTATTTATTTTATTTTTTTTTTTGCAATGATAGAACTTGTAAACATTTAAGAGGTGCTTCTGCAGTTTAATTTACCGTTTTACCGTAAGTAACGCGCCGACATACACCGAGCAAAAGAACTGTTTAATTTTTCACTAAAATTCTGTTGGGGGGTAGGCGCTGAGGGGCAGGGCAGGGGTGACGGGTGGTGTCTATCAGCAGGTGCAAAGTACTGTGGCTGCTATATTGCCATTTGGTGAATGGGTTCTGTACCATGCAGTAGCTTCTGGTGGGGCCTCTCGATGCCATATTAGTGGGTAATTGTTACGGTTTACCTTATCATGTGCTACAAAAAATCTTTTCTTTTTCTCTTACCTTCCCTATCTGCACTGCTCTAAGCAAGTCTGTCGACCTATTCCACAAATCCAAAATCCAAAATCTCAATCATGAAAGGTTTCCAGAAAAAATACTCGATTAAACCCAGATCTCCAACTTCCAACGCCGACTCCCACTAGCATGTCTCCTTCTCCAACATCAGGGGCCTGAATTCCAACCTTCCAGAGGTTCAAACTCTTTTACAGGAGACTAAACCAGACCTATTATTCCTAAGCGAAACTGGCATTGGACCGACTTCTTCCCTAGATGTTCGTAATTAAAAGATACTCTAACTTCACCTGTAAATCCGACCCCCAAGATTGCCATGGGCATGGAGTATGAGCCTACATTAAAGACGACTTTCCATGTGGTAGAGACATCTCTAGAGAAGATCCTAATTTAACTTACATGTGCTTCCGGGTTGCACTTGCTCACACTACTGCGTTTATATTTGCAGTCTATCGCCCCCACAACAGTGGAATTACTATCTTTAATAGCATAACTGAGAAAATTGATCATGTTCTGTCTGAGTACCCCTCAACTAACATCCACGTCTATGGGGGCTTCAATGTAAACAACGTGGAATGGTTAACCCACTCAAATAAGACCAATGACGAGGGGAGGTTCTGCCACGATTTCTCCATTGTTTATGATCTCACTCAGATTGTCCTAGAACTCACCCGCGTTCCCGACACTGGCGGTCAGTCTCCTAGACTTCTTTCTCACAACTTGCCCTGGGCTTGCTCATCTTCCGTTAAGTCTCCACTGGGATCTTCCGATCACTCTGCTGTATCAGTTAAGATAAAAACAAAATGTAATAGGTCTTCAGACATACCTCTTCATCGTACAGTATATCGATACTCTATGGCTGACTGGAATAGCTTCCGTACATTTATATCAGACCTACCTCTACGTGCCATGTTTAAAAAAGATGTGTCCTCTATAGTATCAGACCTGACGGTATAGTTAACTGTAGGTATAGACAGTTTCATACCCTCGAAAAAGTTCCAGCAAAGCCCTAACTGCCAGCCGTGGTTCTCCCAAGAATGTGCTGCTGCTATTGCGCACAGAAATCACTTTTTCCATTGCTTCCAATGTAATATATGTACTGAGACTAAAGCCGCTTTCAAGACTGCCAGCAACCAGCAGCGGCTTGGTTCCCATCAGTTCTGGCAAATAGCAAACAGAATCCTCAACAGAAGTGTGAGCTCTATCCCAACTATCATCAATGGACCTGAGTTTATCTCGTCAGCATAAGACAAAGCCAATCTCTTTGCCAAGAACTTTGCAGCTTATTATACCCTTTACGACCAAGGCCGTCAACCCCCAGTATTTCCTTGTATATCAGAAAACATGATATGCGACATACAAATATCTGTATGTGATGTTTTCAAGCTAATCAAAAACCTTGATTCCAGTAAAGCAACTGGCCCTGACGACATTCCAATTATAGTGCTCAAAAGGCTTCAACCGGAACTAGTGCCATGCTTCCCAACACATTGGAAAATCTCATCAGTATGCCCTGTATTTAAGAACCCAGGTGATCGTTCATCTCCCTCTCAGTACAAACCAATAAGTCCCCCATGCATCATGAGTAAGCTGCTGAAATATGTGCTAAATAAAGAAGTAGTCAACGATCTCAGCAAAAATAACATTCTTAGTGACATGCAATATGGTTTCCGTTCTGCTAGATCTACAGCAGATGTTCTTACAGTTATATATCATAGGGTTGGCGAATCCCTCGACAGAGACTTCCTCTCTAGGGCAATTGCTCTTGACATATCAAAGGCCTTTGATAAGGTATGGCATAAAGGTCTACTTCACAAAATCTCCAGTCATGGTATAACTGGAAATATCTTCTCAACTATTAAATCATTTCTCTCTGATAGGTTCTTAAGAGTAGTGGTTGATGGGCAGAAATTAGAAGCTCTGAGTATTAATGCTGAAGTCCCTATGGGGTCCATCCTGGGTCCAACTCTCTTCCTGATCTATATCAATGATCTTCCAAACCACATCCTTAGATCATTCGTAGACATTTATGCTGATGACACTACCATCTATGGTAGAACTTCGAACACCGTAAACGACTAAGTTCTCTCTGACTCTCTCCTCTCTGATCTTGAGCATGTGGTATAATGGGGGAAAAAGTGGCTGGTTACTTTTAATGCATCTAAAATCAAGCTTCTATCTTTACATCATCAACGTTCTGTTGCCCAGCTGCCATCAATCGAAATGAATGGCTCTCGTCTTAGGGAGGATTCATGTTTTGACAAGCTTCTGGGCTTGACCTTTACCCCCGATCTGAAATGGAACACATATATCAAATCCATTGCCAAAAAAGTCGCTTGAAAAATGGTGGGTGGTGTCCTCCTGCAGGACAATGCTCCGGTCCACAACTCGCATGTCGCCAGATCAGAAGCACGGGCGTGTGGTTATGAAATCCTCCCTCATCCTCCCTACTTTCCTGACCTTGCACCCTCTGACTTTGACCTCTTCCCAGCCATGAAGTTATTTTTGAAAGGAAAGCGTTTCCCATATAATGCAGCTTTGATTTCTGAAGTCACGTTGTGGTGTTCTACAAAAACGGTCTCCAGAGCTGCATCAAACGATGGGAGAAATGCATAACTCTGGGTGGTTCCTATGTAGAGAAAGACTAATAACTGTACCAAGTTTCGTTGCTCTATTGCTATGGGAAGTGAGTCAGGGCCATTACTTATTGCACGCCCCTCGTACGAACAATTGTGTTTTTCGCCTTATGGTCTACCACAGTGGAGGCAATATCATATAACAACAAATTGCCGTATTCTTAGCAAAATGCGCAGTTATTTATCGATTTTTTTTCTTTTTTGGTATCGATTCTTCAAAGCATTTCCTATATAATGGCATATTAGCAATATTGGGCTCACGAAAAGAAAATTATTAATTTATTTTTCAAAAATTTAGAAGTAGTGTTTTTCGTAAAAATAATGAAAATATATAATTTTTTTTGCTACTAATTTGAAAAATAATTATTATTAACATATTCAACAAATTTCACATTTCAAAACACAAAAGATGAAAAATTAAACATATTTAAAATTGGGATTTTCAACCTTAAAATCTAATAGTGCACACTTTTTTTTGGTTTGTTTGTTTTATTTACAATCCTCCCCCTCCCCACAATACAATATAGTTTTTCACTTTCGGCTGATTATTTTAAGTATATTTGTTCCCTACAAATAAAGGAGTGGGGGGGGTTGAAGGCATATATATATATATATATATATATATATATATATATATATATATATATATGCTAATTGTGAAAAAAAAGTACACCGTTATTATTTTCATTCTTCACTTAATAATCGTTGCAAATTTCGTATTGATTGGATGATTACTTGATTTTTTGGTAGATTTTTAAAAAGAGACTACGTCAAAAATATGTACTCCCTCCTTCATTTGGCTATAGCAAGTTTTGATCGCCTCATTCTCGTTCTCAGCCGGTAAAGTATCCTCACTTGACTTAACTGAACATTTTATGACAATTTTGTGGATGCATTAATAAAATTTTGAACACTTTTATACATCTTTAATCAAATGCTTTAAAACATTTTTAAAAACTGCAGTAAAATGTTTAGATAAGCTACATTGACAATTTATTACTTGTTTGAAATATACAAAACATTTTATATATATATATATATATATATATATATATATATATATATATATATAGTAAGTTATAAAATATATACGGCGATTAAGCTACACTGAAAAGTCCTAGAGTGGATGAAACACGGAATATAAAGTGCAGCTTAATCGCCATATATATTTTATAACTTACTAACTAGCTCTACCTACGTATTGAGCACTTTCGAAGTAAATACTTAAAGTTTATGCATACATTTTTACTTTCGTATATTAATTTTATGTGAGTAAATGAAGTAGTTATATTGATATATATATATAAATATATATACATATATATAACAGATGCCACATACTAATTCATTACGTCTAAGCTGTTAGCCAATATCTTATGTAATTTTCGAACACAATTTTAGACACATTAAATCGTTATAATGAAATGCAACATTGAACCCTAGGAGCCACACCATCACACTCGAAACATCTGAAGAGGAAGGAGTCCCTATTTTTGTCTATAAATATTTAGTCCTGCCTCTGCCACCAATAGAAACCAGGACCTATTCTACATTTTACTACAATGCTTTAATTGGCACCCATCGTAACTGGTTATTAATTACATACAAATAACATAATATTTCCATTTCCCGATTCAAAAATAATAAATCCTCCCTTCCGAAATGCGCCCATTCTGATTGGCTGAGACCTGACAATTCTATTATTCCAGAATCCACTGTTTCATGCATAAACAAACGCTCTTAATTTTTTTTCAATATGGCGTCGCTCTCTACATAAAACAATTGTACTAATTAAAAAAAATACTAACATAATAACCGCTCATAAACAGAAAATTAAACTCTGGTAATCTTACACTTTTTCTTCTCCCTTTATAAAAAAAAAACATGTTTTACGTATATTTATATATGATTGCAACATTTAAGCTTTGTACCGCGAAATAATCATTATATATATATATATATATATATATATATATATATATATATATATATACTAGTTTAAGTACTCGTCAACGTCAGATTTCTCAAAACTTAAAATAGATTTTATATTACTTACAACGGATATAAAATAATTAACAAGTGCATTATTTGTGGACGTGCGTTCTATGCTATCTAGCAATCATCAGCATGGCATCTTTGGCAAGAATCGAACCCATGCCTACATTGTATCTATGCTGGCGTATTACCACTAGGCTACGAATCCTAGCATGGGTATACGTATGGTTTTATCGCTTAATATTAAGTTAACTTTTTGTTATCGTTTTCTTTAATTCGAATCCACTTACCTAAGTAATATTTTGCTACTTTGCACGCAAAACCAAATTTAAGTCGCCCATTTTGACGAGACGTGTATATATATATATATATATATATATATATATATATATATATATATATATATATAGTAATTTATAAAATATATATGGCGATTAAGCTACACTGAATATTCTGCATAAGCCTGACGAATCCTATAGTGGATGAAACGCAGAATATTCAGTGTAGCTTAATCGCCATATATATTTTATAAATTACTAACTAGCTCTACCTACGTATTGAGCACTTTTGAAGTAAATACTTAAAGTTTACGCATAAATCTATACTTTCGTATATTAGGTTTATGTGAGTAAATGAAGTAGTTATATATATATATATATATATATATATATATATATATATATATATATATATATATATATATATATATAAACGTTATCCTTGTGGACGTCTGGAAGTTTTTCATTTTTTTTCGATTTCATTATGTTACATTTTCTTGTACATGCAATCTTGAGAGAACGATTCTATATAAAATATGTGTGTGTGGGGAGGGGGGAAAGAGATGGAAGCAACAATAACACTTAATAATCGTCAGCAGATTTGTTCCAACACTTGATAAATGGGGATTATCGGGCGTCAGAATTGCAAAAAATTGGTTTTGTCCCATCAATGGAATCGTCCCCCAAGATTGCATGTACAAAAAAATGTAACATATTGAAATCGGGAAAAAAATGCAGAAATCTGTAAGTGAAAACTCCCAGACGGTCATAAGAATAAGTGGGAAAAAACTGGTTACAATAAGAAGTGGATGTCAACGATTTTGCTGTTTTTCATGTGTGAGCAAAGAAACCCCTGTCATGGTACATTCTTGTCTGTTTATTCCACGAATTGAGATGACTGTAGGTTAATGGTTGACATCTTGGGATTCAGTTCTTCCTTGAAAACGACCAAATATTGATTTGATAATCCTTTTTTTACTCTAGAACGCAAGGCTTAGCTGAATTGCTGTTCCCTTCTGGGTTTTTTTTTTTTTTTTGTGTGTGTGTGTGTGTGTGTGTGTGTGTGTGTGTGTGTGTGTGTGTGTGTGTGTGTGTGTGTGTGTGTGTGTGTGACTTCAAACTTATGTGTCACATTGTTGTGTCGTTTCGGAAAGGATGCATGTATTCAAGTGTCATTGTTCTGTCAACGTTATTATCGAATCGATAAAAGTTTTGGTTTTCTACTAATAATAATAAATAGCCGAGCCCCAAGGAAATTCCACGATGTTTTCTGCACCAATCTGTATAATATTCTTTTTTAATAATAAATGAAAATCAGTGTCAATACAACGGAGAAATAAATACTTCCTTCGTTTTCTTCTTTTCCTTCTTCGTCCGAAAAAATAATGTTCATTGCCAGCAATAGTCTGTAAATAAGCAAAATAAATATGTTGTTTATTATTTATTTTGATTGTAACATTTCTCATCTATTTTGTAAAAAGGAAATGTCAACTAAATCTTCTCTAAATCAATAGAAGAAATGTTATTTTCTGAAAATGTTATTTTCTGAAAGGTATTCATTTAAAATTTTACTGTTTTAGTCAACGGAACAACATAATTCGCTTGTAGATAAACTAATTTTAAAATTTTCGAATTTATTTTCTTTAATGTACGTACAGACATAACGTAATATAATATAGATAGAAAGGGAGTGGAAAAGAAGGACACTTTGGTTTGGAGTGTTGGGGTTAGGGTTAGGGTTAGATTTGGATTTAGGAATAATCCTAAAAATGGCAGATGTATGCAACTGTTCAGATGCGTTAAATACTCTTTAGATAATCTGTTTCGAGGGTTGCGTATAAAGTTAAACACAGTTTTGATTAACAATTCATTTGTTGTTTTCAAACTTTTAAATGGGCGTTTTGCGATTTTGACCCAGATGACCTCTGTCCCTTTCGATTGGTTTCTTTATTTTATTTCATTTGTATTTTTTTTTTTTCATGCGAAAATAAAAGTTGATACTTGGGTGGGAAAATCGAAAAGTTTCTGCTGACATTTGTCCTTTTTTACAAACTGTGTCATTTAAAAAAAAATGAATAAATAAAAGAACAATGCGGCATTAACACGAGAAAGGTTTTATTTTCATTGCCTTTTAGTGGTTTTATTTATTTATTTATTTATTTTTTAGATAGGGCCAAAACATCTACAAGAGGCTTTGTCTATCAACCGATTAGTTGGTCGGTTGGTTGGGCTGTCACGCTACTGTTTGAAATATCATTTTCGTTGTTTTGTCAGGCTAAAGATCGAAATAGTATTTTCATTGGTCTGTTGGACTTATTTGATAAATAACAATTTTTTCTATCCGACATAAGTTAAAATATCATTTTACTTTGTCTGTCACATTCAATTTTAAAATGGTATTTTTATTTCTATGTCTTGTTTAATTTTTTAAATAGCATTTTTTTATGTGTCTAAAGTTTTTATTTAATAGCATTGCATTCATTTGTTACATTTAATTTTGAAATAGAATTTTATGTGGTGCGTCACATTAAATGTACCATTAGCATTTCCATACACACGTTGAGTGGACGCATCTCAATAAAATCTGTCTTTCATGATTTGAGATAAATCTTCCTCAATCTACATGAGGTTTTCTCATTTCAATCATGCGTTATGAAATCATTTTAGAATAAGAAAAAGAAAAGTCTGTTTCAAACTTACTGTCATGAAAATTGTTGATTTTTCAGCGTATTTACTTTACTGCAGTTTTATTTTTCATTTCTTTAAAAAGAAAGAAAAGATATTCGTTAAGTTTTTATAAAGTTACACATTTCGTAAATCTCATGAAATCAACACAACTATTCTCATTATTTCAGTGTGAATACAGACACTATAGAAACCTAGGCAAGCGCGCGCGAGCGGATACACCAACAAACAAACACAAACATACACTGATTTTTGATCAAACGGTCGGGTTATATATTTCGGTATTAAACTCTCATTCCGATACGACGAAACACTTGTCCAAGGACGACGATTATATATATATTTCATAAACAAAGTGAATCTTTAGAAAAACAAAAGTAAAACGATTTATACCTATATAATTTGTGTAAAAATAATAATAATAAATCGCAAACAATATACGTGCTGACGACTCCAATATATTGTTTACAGGTCAATCATCTTTGATTTAATAACAATTTCGAGATAAAATTTTACGGATGTTTCCAGATGATTAGAAGATAAAAGCAGGTTACATTTTTTCACCAGAAACGTGACATCTACATTTTTTTCACCAGAAACGTGATATCTACATTTTTTTCACCAGAAACGTGATATCTACATTTTTTCCACCAGAAACGTGACATCTACATTTTTCCCACCAGAAACGTGATATCTACATTTTTCCCACCAGAAACGTGACATCTACATTTTTTTCACCAGAAAAGTGACATCTACATTTTTCCCACCAGAAACGTGACATCTACATTTTTTTCCACCAGAAACGTGACATCTACATTTTTTTCACCAGAAACGGGACATCTACATTTTTTCCACCAGAAATGTGACATCTACATTTTTCCCACCAGAAACGTAATATCTACATTTTTCCCACCAGAAACGTGACATCTACATTTTTCACCAGAAACGTGACATCTACATTTTTTCCACCAGAAACGTGACATCTACATTTTCCCACCAGAAACGTGACAGCTACATTTTTCCCACCAGAAACGTGACATCTACATTTTTCCCACCAGAAACGTGACATCTACATTTTTTTTCCACCAGAAACGTGACATCTACAGTTTTCCCACCAGAAACGTGACATCTACAGTTTTCCCACCAGAAACGTGACATCTACATTTTTCCCACCAGAAACGTGACATCTACATTTTTCCCACTAGAAACGTGACATCTACATTTTTCCCACCAGAAACGTGACATCTACATTTTTCCCACCAGAAACGTGTCATATATATTTTTTCCCACCAGAAACGTGACATATACATTTTTCCCACCAGAAACGTGACATCTAAAGTATTTGAAGTAGTAATATGTTTATGTTACGTTGATTGATCGGATTATTATTCTCATCTTGGGTGTTATTAGTACGACGTGTCGGTCGCTGCAACCTGCGACCTTCTTCGAATTCGAACTGTTTGTTTGAGGGTGGCTCCATAGATCATAATGTTGGATGATGTCAAAATTATGTCAAAATACTGGATACAGAAGATTGCGAATCAGAAAACTTAAAGATGCAGCGATAGATAATAATAACATCATTAGTCACCCCAGCATAGATCTAAGCTGCATTTGAACGCCTCTAATTGCAAAATCACAGAAAAAGAAAACATAAAATATGCCCATCCAAAGGGGGGTAACTTCACAATAACAAAAAACTTTTCCTCAGAGTTGTTCCCATTGCATCGTGTTGCTTTTAAAAAAACAAAAATGCGCATGAGTATCGATCCTCTGTTTCGTAAAACATTTTTTTCACTAATATTAACAATTAGTGTAGATATTCCGAAAAATTGAGCCATTGAAAAACCTTAAACAAATATCTTAGTAACCACCGATTATTAAACTTTCTTTATGATCTACGGACCCACCCTCAAACAAACGGTTCGAATTCTTGTAATGCAGAACCAACACTCTTTTTCCTTAGTAGGAAGAGAAGCATGTTCTCAACACCCGAAGAAGGTGGCAGGTTGCAGCGGCCGAAACGTCGTGCTAATAACAAGATGTGAATAATAGTCCGATTAATCAACATAACACAAGCATTCACATCTCATCTCTTAAATTCAGAATTGCAGTAATATGTTCAATTTGTATGTAGATAACTTCTAAAATTTTAAGCCTTATTTTACCTTTGTAATATTTTAATATTATTAATAAATAATTCTTCATATATTAGTATTACTAGTATGCTAACTAATTAAATAATGATTGCCTTGCTATAAGCTAATTACTTAGATAGTTTTGTATTATTATTATTATTATTATTATTATTATTATTATTATTATTATAACAACAACAACAACAACAACAACAGACACCAAAGACTTCTACCAAACAGTATTAACTAGTGGTTGTGCCGCTTACACCATAACCCGCATCTGCAACACCAAAAGACGAATACATCACTCTAATCAATACCTTCTTCCTGAAACTACCTTTCGTCAAGCAATACATATTTAGATATTCAACTCAAATACACCGACACTACCTTGCAAAAACATCTTCCTAAAAGGCATATAAACCAAAGCCATACTTTATAATCATGCTTCATAATCAAGTGCACTATTTTCAATACAGAACCGTATTACCGCGTCCTTATAGTATACAAATATACTAAAATGTGTTAAGTGCAGTAGCTTTCATATAGAAAGTACTATAAAATCATTGCACTAGTGAACAAAACACACCATCTCATGTAATAATATACAGAATATCCAAGTCTGTATTCTTGCATGTGTCAGAGACATTAGGAATTTACGAATTGCAGAAGCTATCTTTATTTTGAGACATAAACCTACGATTAATAACATACTTGAAGTATATTCTCTCTTCATTATTTAGCACATATACTAGCTTTTATTTTGTATCATATATGAATTCATATTTAGCATTAAGACAAATTGTATTATTCATATCATACGTATTGTGTGTAGGTATTTGTGTATGTATGTACATACGTTTATGTACATGTAGTCTAATAAAAATGGAATAAATAAAGTATCAAGCAATAAAATAAAGATTCTGTCAACCAATTTCAAACTATTTAGTATGACAATTTAAGCATGATATAAATCTTAACAAAGATTTAAAAACTGTATGTTTTGTATACGTGTGTGTATGTAGATTTATGCATGTGTGTACATATATAGTCTCAGTTAATTACAAAATATGTCTATTATTTTATATATATATATATATATATATATATATATATATATATATATATATATATATATATATATATATACTAGCATGGGTACCTAGCGTAGCCTGAATCGACATGAAGTTTCGTTTGGAACACACCTGCTATACACTAAGGGTATTAATCATTTTCACCATGGACAACGTCGATTCCCCACAATAATTTCAAAAATAATAAGATAAAAACATTTTAAAAAATAATACACGCATGGCTGTCGTTTGTTTTTTTGTTTGTTTTTTGTTTGTTTTTTTTGTTTTTGTTTTTTGTTTTTTTTTTTTTTGTTTTTTTTGTAAAGCCACTTTTTAACCGGTCATTTTTTTCCCCGTAAATAAAGGAAATTTCCGATTTGCTTTTCCTTGGTGTGGGGGGATGTTTCTAAGTGTGGCTTCAGTATCAATCGGCGGAAAGGAAAAAATCTGTATAACCGTTTCAAGAATAATAAAAACAAACGAATTAAATCTTTTCAGTTTATTCGTAAGTGTTTTATTGTTTTTTCACGCTAGAAACTTATTGAGATTGCCAAATTATTTTATTTGGTGAAGAGTTTGTTTTAACTTATTTTTATGCTTCGATGTTTCCAGGGGGAAATAACTCTAGCCCGTTTTTTAAAAAATCGATGTCGGAAATAATAATTCCAAATAAATTCAATTAAATATGTTATCAATATAATTGTTGTTTAAAGTTTATTAAATAACGATTTTAAATAGAACACTTCAAGCAATTCTCTCGCTAGAAACATTAACTAACATAATGCTATTTAGTAAAATCAATTTTCCTTAATGTAATATGCAACTGAGGTGACCTCTTAATTGTATATTTTGCACGAAGCATACTATACATAGAAATATATGAATGAGTAACGTAACGGACCTTTTGTATATATTAATCAAATTGTGAACAAACAAACAAATAAACAGACAGACATACGAAATGCGATATAATAATAATAAGGAATACGAGTTTATATATATATATATATATATATATATATATACTAAAGAATCATAATAAAAACTTAATAACTAATACTTAACTTGCAAACATATGAAAAAATAAAAATTAAGAGAACAAATATAAAAGTAAAATTACTCATCAAAAAACCGAAAGAAATAGTAAAAATATTGATTTCTAATACGAATCTTAACTTATATCGCCTGTTCATGAGTTTATTGTCTATAAGCGATTAGGTGTGAATTATTATATATTGAAAGTTTTAATTTACATAATAAATAAATGTGTGTGTGTGTGTGTGTGTGTGTGTGTGTGTGAATTCAAAATTCAAATTTTTATCGATTTAAAAGATCAGACAAGTGCAGGATTTTTTTTTTAAATAAATAAAATATATTTATTAAAATATAGAGACTTCCTTCAGTCTTGACAGACTATGGATACCCACAGTATGGGTGTCTGCGTGTGAAATTTTTGTGGCAAGAGTTGCGCAATCAGCAATTACACCTCTCTTTAGCCGACATTGTTGTATACCAGTGGCAAGTGGAGGTTTGGGAGGGCTGGAAACAATGCCGAGATAAGCGGAAAGCACATACATCGCCTAGAATTCCCAAATGGTCACCCATCTGGTACTAGCCAGGCTCAACGTTGCTTAACTTCGGTGATCTGACGGAAACTGGTGTGTCAACGTGATTATGTCGTACATTATGCCGTGCATATATTTATTTAAAAATATATATAAACTACAAATATATATGCTACAGTATACCCTCAGTAAAAAATAACGGAAAAGGTATGCTTCTAGTGTGTTATTTTATAACATTTATTTTTTATATATAAATTATTTTATCATTTCTGATGATATAAAGGAAAGTACCTACTGTTGACTTTTAATTGAGATATTTTTTTCTGAATTCATTTATGATAAGTTTGGAATATGTATCTGATTTTTTATTTATTTGCTAGCTTCTCAGCAATTGAATAGCTTTGTTCGGGGTTAGAAAAAGTACCTGTTTTACTAATTAACACTTGCCTAACAGGATGGATTTATATTTATTTATATATGTCTAAGTACACACTAGTCTTTATTATAGATTGGGTTATTTATACATTGTATCTTTCTGTCAGTAATTCTAAACAATTGTAACACAAAAATAGTACTGCTTCATAAATGGGTATTACTTTTACTGCAAAACATTGGATAACCTCACATCACAATAGGCTGATCTAAATATCGGAGGCGTTCTCAGGATGTGACCCTTATGCAAACTAAATAGATGATTCCAGATTAGCAATTACTATGAAAGAAATGAGAAATGAAAGTAGAAAATGTTAACAGAATAACAACGTGTGTCTTTGGAAAGAGAATGTGTTCTCTTGTTCGCCTTTTCTTTCTCCTATCTCTCTATATATATACAGAGACAGAGAGAGGGAGAGAGAGAGAGAGGGGGCGAGAGAGGGAGTTGATAGAAGCTAGAAGTAACTGTAAGAAAGAAATGACGACAGCTAAGAGAGAATATACCGAAACCACCAGAAAATCATTGAAGCGCAGAAATTAGGAACTCGTGATTTCTGGAAAATCTACTAAATAATGGGCAATCAACAATTCTCCCACTATCCAAGAATCATGAGATTGTATGCACGGCAATCGAGAAAGCTTACATGCTTGCAAGTCAGTTTGACTCAAACTCTACTTGTGACCCAACAAACCATTCCATCCCTGATTTTCCTTTGCGGACAGAAACCGCACTAAATGATTTGAAAACCAACCCTTTTCAAGTACATGGTATCATAAAAAACCTGGAATCTTCAAAAGCATGTGGACCTGATCTCATCCCGGCTGTACTGTTTAAAAAATGCTCTGCTGATGTTGCTCCAGTTCTCTCCAAGCTTTTCAACAAATGCCGTAACGAATTTTGCTTTCCTGACTGCTGGAAAACTGCTTCTGTGCTACCCGTTTACAAGAATTATGTGCTACTTATATATATATATATATATATATATATATATATATATATATATATATATATATATATAGAGAGAGAGAGAGAGAGAGAGAGAGAGAGAGATAGATAGATAGATAGATAGATAGATAGATAGATATAGATAGATAGATAGATAGATAGATAGATAGATAGATAGATAGCAATATTGTCATATATTTTCATGGCTTACTACCTAGCTTTACTCTCCTATTGAGCACTTTTGAAATAAATACTGAAAATTGATACATAAAATATTTAATATCTCCTTATAACACTTTATGTGAATAAATAATTATATATGTGTGTGTCTGTGTGTATGTGTGTGTATTCAATACCTGGTTTGTATAGATCAAAAATAAAAAAATATAAATAAAAAATAAGATGTCGAAAGTTTATTATTTAACTTGGCATTTCAAACTGCAATTATCTCGAAAACAAAAAGGCAAAAATATTTAAAAATCAAATTTTCGAGAAATAACATTGATTCAAAAATTGGAAAACGCTATAGATACTAAAATTTTAAATAAACGACGAAAAGTTTACACACGACAAATGCATGAGTATAGAAGTTAAAATAAAAACAATATTTACAATTGAATGGCACTTCTTTTTGAGTATTCTTGCTTATCAAACGAACGATGACAACTCATATCAAGAAAAAACCTCAGATGGGGAAAGTTACAGAAATAATCAAATTTCCACAAAGAGAAATGCAGAAGGCAACAAAAGTTCCAGAGAGTTGACATCTAACACCTTCACACAAGAAAGACATCAACATTAACATGACCAACATAATTATGTGGTTTTATACTTACATGAGTATCGCCTCACACCCCATCGTATATGATACTGTGGAAGATTACTTAGACATGCAAGAATTCGTTAAAACTAGTCTACCAATATAGTAATCGTGTTGGCAGGTGTTGAAAAAAAGCGTACAAATCCAGAGAATACATTTTTATATGTACGGATTTTTTTTTTAGTTGATTGATGCTTCTGGGGTTTCTGTGAATTTTTGCTTTTATTTATTTATTTATTTCGTTTTCTTGTCAGTTTTTGTTCCATCATTTTTTTTATCATTTATCTTTTGTTTTTTGTTTGTTTGTTTGTTTGTTTGTTTGTTAATGTGTTTTATTTTTATTTATTTACTTTTTTGCAGCTTTTTACGTTTTCTTATTGTGTGTATATTTTTGTGGATTTTTTTTAGCTTGTGTGTGTGTGTGTGTGTGTGTGTGTGTGTGTGTGTGTGTGTGTGTGTGTGTGTGTGTGTGTGTGTGTGTGTGTGTGTGTGTGTGTGTGGATTTGTTGAATTTCCATAGCATAATCTTATTTACATGGCATAAGCATTTGCAAAGACAGGAACAGATGGGATCAACTACAGCTCGGATATCGTTTTACACAATGGCTAAAACCAAAAAGACATCAGATGTTGATCGGAACAATATAAAGTAGACGACATTCCGAAATATTTCCACTGACATTAAAAAAAAAACGCTCAGTATCTCTGTTATACTACATAATAATCGGAAAATAAATAAAAGTGTACTTTATTTAGTTTTTGTTTTAAAAAAAGGTCACTATTTATCAAGGCCAAAAGCAATTCGAGGATAATGATTAATGGTTCTAAGGATGAAGCTAGAAAACTTGCGGGAGGAATGTGTTAAAATTGGATTTGAAGGTGACCAAGTTGTAACCTGCGGGGAACCAGTTCTGTGATAATGTGGCCCACAGGCGGTGGCTCTTGCGAAGAAATTCTATTCGTAAAAAATTTCGACTGACTCCAAGCATACAGAAGAAGTTTATTTAGTTGTAATAGGAAGATGAGTTCTGACTGCGAGTGTCTTACAAAATCAGTCGATCATCTTCCATGGAAATAACGATGGAGTAGAGAGAGACTAATAATGTCACTTCTGTAATAACTGCCCACCCATGGAACACTGTTCCGCTGGCCTGCTTCCTGATTTAATACAACATGGTAGCCTTCAAATCCAATATAAACAAGTTCTTGTTGAGCCATCCCCATAAATAATAAAATTCTACTCAATTTACACCATTAACGATAACTAAACTACAAACTAACATTCATTAACCATTATCCTCGATTGGTGGTCGGGCCTTGATAAGTGGTCACTCTCAAGTAAATAAATAAAATTTAAAAAAAAAATGAAATAAATGAGCTTTTAGGAACGGAAATGATCATCCCTTGCTATATTTCAGTGCTCTGGGCAGTACCTCTTCGTATGTGATAGCAGTATTACATCTTGGGACGTATCAAACTCTTACATAGGTTGAGGGTTGTATAAAAACCAACCATTCTTCCAATGAACTCAGCAAGATATTGAGTGTAAGCTTCCCATTTTAGGTCTGGGTAAAAGTTAGTTTAACGAGATTTTTAAAGTAATATAATACATTTATAAATAGACATTACGCTCTTATTTTTGCATTTCTTTTAATAATCGAGCACTCTGCTAGTGTTCTCTCGCACTGATTTTACATATATTTTACATATATCCATCCATCTTCCATCTAGTGCGGCCGCAGTTGAGATTGAACTCACTACACGAGTTAGTAGTGTAATTCAAATCTTGTCGATAGCTTAATACTTGATGCTTCGCCAGGGCTATCAAGGACATATATATATATATATATATATATATATATATATATATATATATATATATATATATATATATATATATATATATATATATATATATATATGGTAAGCGTATGTGTGTGCCTGTGTGTGAGTTCCTTACCTATGGACTTCGTAAGCAGTGGGTTGATTTTTTTTATTTCACACAAAACAAAGTTTTTGTATCGGAATGCCTCCGATAAGTACCGAAAATTGAAAAATCCGATTAAAGAAAGACCAGTGAGATTTTGATTAAAGTAAACATTCTTACACAGTCTAACATCACAAGTGTATTTGAGAAGTTTTATCATTGCACAAACAGAAAGGCCCTGGCGTATATAACCAACAGTAGGGTCTTTGATAAGACAGAGGCACGTTTGAAATGATTGCTTCTGTTTAGAGCACAATTGGACCATGATATAGGACTTTTGAATTTTAAACTTTAATTCAAGCCATTATATAATTTTAAATTCAAGCCATTATATAATTTTAAATTCAAGCCATTATATAATTTTAAATTCAAGCTATTATATAATTTTAAATTCAAGCTATTTATAACTTTAAATTCAAGCCATTTATAATTTTATATTCAAGCCATTATATAATTTTAAATTCAAGCTATTTATAATTTTAAATTCAAGCCATTATATAATTTTAAATTCCAGCCATTATATAATTTTAAATTCAAGCTATTTATAATTTTAAATTCAAGCCATTATATAATTTTAAATTCAAGCCATTATATAATTTTAAATTCAAGCCATTATATAATTTTAAATTCAAGCCATTTATAATTTTAAATTCAAGCCATTTATAATTTTAAATTCAAGCTATTATATAATTTTAAATTCAAGCTATTTATAACTTTAAATTCAAGCCATTATATAATTTTATATTCAAGCCATTATATCATTTTAAATTCAAGCTATTTATAATTTTAAATTCAAGCCATTATATAATTTTAAATTCAAGCCATTATATAATTTTAAATTCAAGCTATTTATAATTTTAAATTCAAGCCATTATATAATTTTAAATTCAAGCCATTATATAATTTTAAATTCAAGCCATTATATAATTTTAAATTCAAGTCATTACATAATTTTAAATTCAAGCCATTTATAATTTTAAATTCAAGCTATTATATAATTTTAAATTCAAGCCATTATATAATTTTAAATTCAAACTATTTATAATTTTAAATTCAAGCCATTATATAATTTTAAATTCAAGCCATTATATAATTTTAAATTCAAGCCATTATATAATTTTAAATTCAAGCTATTATATAATTTTAAATTCAAGCTATTTATAATTTTAAATTAAAGCCATTATATAATTTTAAATTAAAGCCATTATATAATTTTAAATTCAAGCTATTATATAATTTTAAATTCAAGCTATTTATAATTTTAAATTCAAGCCATTATATAATTTTAAATTCAAGCTATTATATAATTTTAAATTCAAGCTATTTATAATTTTAAATTCAAGCCATTATATAATTTTAAATTCAAGCCATTATATAATTTTAAACTCAAGCCATTATATAATTTTAAATTCAAGCTATTATATAATTTTAAATTCAAGCCATTATATAATTTTAAATTCAAGCCATTATATAATTTTAAATTCAAGCCATTATATAATTTTAAATTCAAGCCATTATATAATTTTAAATTCAAGCTATTTATAATTTTAAATTCAAGCCATTATATAATTTTAAATTCAAGCCATTATATAATTTTAAATTCAAGCTATTATATAATTTTAAATTCAATCTATTTATAATTTTAAATTCAAGCCATTATATAATTTTAAATTCAAGCCATTATATAATTTTAAATTCAAGCCATTTATAATTTTAAATTCAAGCCATTATATAATTTAAAATTCAAGCCATTATATAATTTTAAATTCATACCATTTATAATTTTAAATTCAAACCATTTATAATTTTACAAAATCAATAGTAGGTTCTCTACAATTCAATGATGACTACAATGTATTGTCAGAAAAGTTATTTGCTTTGTAATGTGTGTGTGTGTGTGTGTGTGTGTGTGTGTGTGTGTGTGTGTGTGTGTGTGTGTGTGTGTGTGTGTGGTTATGTGTGTGTGTGTGTGTGTGTGTGTGTGTGGTTATGTGTGTGTGTGTGTGTGTGTGTGGTTATGTGTGTGTGTGTGTGTGTGTGTGTGTGTGTGTGTATGTGTGTGTGTGTCTTAAGCTACTTTTTTGAAAGCGATTTATTTAGTTGGTGGGATTGTATATAAACAAAACATACTACAAAGGGAAACAATAAAATGCAGGATTCGAGCCTCCAGAAAAAGAAAAAAAAGAGAAGAAAAAGTCGGTAATATATTAGACGACTTTTCTTCTTATATAATTTATATTTTTATCTGATTATTAAGTTATGAAAATACTAGCAGTTCAGCCCGGCTTTGCTCCAGCCCTAGGTACTGTTCATAACTTTATGGGCATGTATATATATATATATATATATATATATATATATATATATATATATATATATATATATATATATATATATATATATATATTAAACAGTGTGAATAATGCCTTTCTATATAAAAGGCTTCTTTAACTACCATAGAGAAAAGTTGGTAGAGACCGCAGACCTCAAATATTTTTTAACTTTGACCCTAATTTTGACCTCTTAACATTTATTGTTTTGGGGTCAAATCAAATTAAAATATTAATCCATGTCTAAGTATCCAACATCAAAAATTTCTAGTGTTCAGACCCAAAATTGGCGGACAAGTTTGGTAGAGTCTACAAAGGTTAACTCTGTAAATTTTGACCACTTGGCAGTCACATTTTCGCCCCAAAACTGATACAATGGCTTGCTGAATGTCTGAATACCCTTTATGTAAAATTTTAAATGTTTAGACCCAAAATTGGCTTAATAGTTTGCTAGAGGCCGCAAAGGTAAAAAAAATTTTAACTTTAACACGTTGGAAGCAAAATTTTCACAAAAAAAAAACGATTAAAAAGCTTCCCCTATCTGAATACACTTTATGTAAAATTTTAAATGTTTAGATCAAAAACTGACTTGAGTAATTTGGTAGAAACCGCAGAGGTCAAATTTTAAAAAACTTTAACCTCAATTAGGGCCTCTTAACATTTATTGTTTTGGGCTCAAATCAAATTATGAAGTTAGATCCACGTCCAAGTAAACTATATCTAACATTTCAAGTGTTTAGACCCTAAATTGGTGGACGAGTTTGGTAGAGTTCTCAAACCTCAAATTGTTGAACTTTTTTTGTTGTTGTTTGTTTGTTTGTTTGTTTGTTCATGATGTTCTCTTAAGTTGAAACTACAATATCCCGAATACTTGGATAATTATATTTCATTTTAATCAAAGGGGGGGGGGGCAACATTATCGATGGCTATTCATAAAAAAAGGAAATGAGAAGCTGTACTTTATGATTTTAAAATTAGATGCATTAAAAGATAAAACTGAAAATTAATGCCAACGGGTATTAAAGACTATGAATTTACTGACATGTGTTTCAATTAATATCGCTTTGTTTACACTCTTTCCTGATTCATTCAATTCTTGGCAACGCTGATATATTTTAAAAATAAAAAGGATAAATGTTGTTAAATATTTCGTCTGGTAGACCCCCCCCCCAAATATTTTAGTAAATTCGTTTATTGTTTCAATACTTTTAAATTTAATCGGCTAATTTATTCATGTTTTATATTTAAATGGGGATATTTCATTCAATGAATACATAATTCAATATTTTACAAAATATGAGTTCGGTTTTAAACCACCATACGTATTTTCAGAACATCAGAAAGTTTCATCGAATGTTCTGCTGGCTTGGCAAGCCGAGAGTAGGCTCAATATGTTTTCTCGAACAATGACGATGGAGAAGCGTTCGTAAAACCGATTTATTTATAAGATTTTACACTCGTTCTGTTGCATTTGCTTAGCTAACCTAATCAAAAAAGGGCAACAAAACAAAAAAGTGTCAAAAAATATGTCAAAAGTAAAATAAGTTGCTCTTCTACCTACCTGGATGAGTTTTGTTTTCGTGGTTTAACATTAATTTAAAGCGTTTCTTTGGTTCAAATTAATGCGTATATTAACTCTGTTCAGTTAGAACGGAAACTAATCATGGCTGTTATAATCCCCGCACTTTGACTCTTGATAATTGCTCAAAACTCGAACAATGAACAAAATACCGGTAGAAACCTACTCAATAAATTTCCCAGTGACATTCGGTGAGTTTTAACAGTATTTCGTTTAATTTTTGATTTTTAAACGATTATTGAAACTTTCCTTCCAGATGACCGTCTTATGTCGGTCATTTTTTTTTGTTCTAAATAAACACTTGACACTACTTGTTTCGAAGTAAATAAACGCTCGAAAATAAGTTAAACCACAAAAAACAAAACTTATCCAGGCGGATAGAACAGTAATTTATCTTGCCTATGACAACATTTGCTTATTATATATTTGTTTTGTTTTGCTTGTTTTTTTAAATGTTTTCTTTTTTGTTGTCTATATTGCAAAGAAATGCCCTTCCCCAATATTACTCTATTAGAAAAATAATCTTATTGTTTTTGTTTTGTTTTGATCTTGTTTTTTTTTTATTGTTTGTTTGTTTGTTTGTTTGTTTGTTAGATTTAGCTGTCCAGTGCGGAATCGATTCCGTGCGAACAATTCGGCAATTGTCAGTAGCAGTTACGGATCTGTGTGTCACTAAATAAGATCTTGACCGACAGCTGAAAAGATAGCAATGGCGGATAAAGAAAGGAAAGGGAACGATGGAGGTCAATTATTAAGCAAATAGGAGTTGCAGCAGTAAAGACAACAGTGGTCAAATATGTAGAAGTCAGAGTAAATAAAGTCCAGTGGCATTTTTTGCAGATAAGCGACAGCAGATTTATATGGTTTTGTTTTTGTGTTGTTTTTATACATTTTATTTATATCTTCAGCATTTTATTAACGACAGTAGTAGTAGTAGTAGTAGTAGTAGTAGTAGTAGTAGTAGTAGAAAAAGCAAAAGAAAAAGAAGGGTTTCAGATTACTAAGAGTTTTCACACACGACATCATCAGCGATTTTGTTCTGAAGATTGAGCGGCAATAAGTTTCCCCAGATTTCTAGTATCCTCCACATCTTTCGATAACCAATGCTTACGATTTTGCGTTGTCGCAACAACCGCATACCATTGATTTCTCGCTGCAAATATGACTGACAAGACAAGATCCAATATCTCTCCGCACGTTTCTAGTTGGGGCTTGGTTAGTGTTCTCCCTCTGCGGATTGTACATAAACACTTTGATACATATATTAAGTATGCAGTACTTGGTACACGGCTTGATGCATACATTACGTATGCAAAATCTCTGTACAAATGGAAAGAAAAATATCAATTCATCTGAGTGATGCTATGACGGTTGGAATTCTTCTTTTCTGCTGACAGATGAGAAACAATCAAGAAAACGCGGGAAATAGACATTTAAACACAAGTGTGAAACGTTTCTCATTGGGATTAAAAACGATTATTGAATTTTAAAACCATAAAATGTGGCGGCGGTAACGGGAAAAAACGAGCAAGAAAGCCGCTATATACACCCTTTTTCTTTTTCTATGTGAACTCTTCTGGCTTATAACTCGTCATCGTACCTTTCTTCCTAGCTAATGATATTAGTTTGATTTAAATTAAATTAACTCCCTCGAAAATTAACGGATCATTCTAGAAAATAGTTGCTAATTTAATGTGAAATTTAAGATACCTCCAATTTTTGTGAAATTTTAGCAATAGTTATAAAACAACAATTAATGAATAATTAAAAGTAAAATTATGTGATTAAAATCAATTACATAATTTGGATTCTAGAAAATATCTCTTAACCTTAAGAAAAAATTGAAATTCAAATTGCGCGTCACCGCTTAGTACGTATATCCGTTGCGCCATGAGTCCTTGCAAAACAGTGGAGATTACATCTACCAAAACATACAAATCCTGTTACTCACATTAAGATCCATTCATAATGTACATAAACACTTTGATGCATATATTAAGTATGCAGCACTTGGTGCATGGCTTGCATACATTACGTACGCAAAAACTTTGTACAAATGGAAAGAAATATATCAATTCATCTGAATGGTGATATTTTGGTCTAATGACTATGGATCAAATTTAATGTAAATCTGAAATACCTGAATTTCAAATGAGCGATTGTCAATACTATGCCTTTTGAAACCGTGTAAAATACCCCAAATAAACGGAAATTTTCGGGAACATGTATTAATTAATGTCTAAAAAATATAATTAAACTTTTACAATAATCAGGGCAGTCTGATTTTTAATTTGCATAAAAGAAAATTAAACAAAATATAGCTCACATTGTGTCTATCAACTGTGTTTCATCATGATCCAAATGATCTATTAATAAGTTTAGGATCGAACCCTATACATAGAAATATACAAAAATGTAGTTAATTTTATATAAATATATATTGATTAAATCAAGTAAATAGTGGAATTTATTTCCAACAATATTTTTACGTATATCGTTACTCTTGGGGCGATTGCTCGCGTTTCTGTACGTATCGACATTACTAAATGAAACGGCTTAATTATCTACGGGGGTGGGAATACTGACAATGAGAAAAATGAGGCCCGAGCGGGACGCGAGGCTGCTGCAAAAAGAATATAAAAATAATCGACGAAGTAGAAACAATTTTGCGCTATTATTTAAAAGCTGGTCCAAAATGACAAGGAATCATAAATGATAATTTAGTCTCACGGAAGTTGAGACACAAGGTCGCTTTTTAATGTAAGGAAAGTTCAACTGCCTCAAAAAGGTTACTCTGAATTAGAACAAAAATATTTTCTATTATTTCTCCTTTCTCCTTTACTGACCAAAGCAGATACTACACTTTGTTCCTAGCCAAAATGCAGTCGACGAACATCGAAACAATAAAAAAGTGAAAAACTACCGAGAAAATGGTTATTTTTTAAAAACTACTTGCATTATGAAATATTCGATTACTGCAAGAATTTTCGGGAGAATTATGCGATGATAACGGATTCGATGCTGTACTTATCTTCTTCCTTCGCATCGTATATCAGCTGTGCAACTAATGGATAGTTGCAGTGGTCAGTGTGGCCGGAATTCGACATAACAGCGACACCAAATTGGTTGTGTGTGTTTTTGTGTTCTACTTATTTTGTTTTTGTTTTGCAAGTAAATAATGTTCTTTCTCCTATCGCCCAAACCGTATTTATTTAGATTGTATATTCCTAACACCCGCCCTCTCTCTTTCCCTCTCTCTCTCTCTCTCTCTCTCTCTCTCACACACACACACACACACACACACTTTTCGTCATAATAGTTCGCTTTAAATACAAGGGACATAATACAAAGTTTTCTTGTAAACCAGCCGAGTAAAGAATAGACGAATTCACATTTACAGAAACGGATAGTGATATTGGTTAATTGAGGAGCTTTATGTATGATGGTTCTAAACTTTGTGATGCAAAGGGCCTGTATTAGAATTGCATTTTACAAAAAAAGGAGAAAGAGAAAGCAACACGGTTTGATTTATACTGAAAAAAAAAACTAAAATTTATTTTATATCGATTTAAAAAAAAATAATTAAAAAATATATTTTGAAAGTGAATCGAAATAAACTCTGATGAATTTTTAAAGACTAAAATTAGTTTAATATTTTGATTGTAAAAACAATTTTTCTTTGTATACATTATTAAAATTAAATTATGCAAAACACAACCAATGGCGATTATAGTTTTTTTTTCTAAGTTAGAATTTCATTGCATTTGTGTTGTAGAAAATATTGTTGATTGCCATGTATTTACATGTGTTCCTATTTACTTGTCTTCCACAATGGCAAAGTTAGAAACAAGGTTGTTTTTTTAATGCGGGTGAAAATATGGCTTTCCAAAAGAGGTATTGGATTGAGGAAAAATTTCCTTAATCTAGAAGAATTTCTCCTTCACTGAGTAAGGACAGAAAAGATGAAGTGTCGTTTCAGAACATTTTTAATTATTTTTTATTTTAAAAATGATAAAAAATGCACAATTTAATTTTGAAAAAACAAGGAAGCGCAATAATGAAATAAGGAAGCAAACAGAACAACCAAACAAAAAATAAAAACAAACGATAAATTTAGATAAAAAGAGTCAATGAAACCTAATTAAATATTGAATTTTGTAAGGATTATAAATATGCAAAACTAAATAAATATATAAACAAAAGTTATTTTATTGTCTATTTTACATAGTTTTAAATGCATTTCTTGTCCTGAAATGAAATTTCTCTTTTTTTAGAAAGTAACTTAATTCATTGTTTGGATCATCGTCCTTTTCCTAGTACCAAACATATTTAAACTGATTTAGTCTCATTACGTACAAACCCTTTTGGCACAAAATATATTTTTGAAGTATTTTTTATTCAAAAGAAATAAGTTTTAATGGAATTTCTAACCGATATTTTATGACTAAAGAAATATTAAAAATGGCCTCGAGAGATTTATATACGTTCAAAAATAAATTAGAATTTTGTATTGGGACAAAATATTTTGTTATGCAAACTTGCTATTTGCATAAAAAATTATCAAACTCGTTTTTATTTAAGATTTTTATATCAAGACATCTTGAATTTTCGTTTAAATGTGTTGTTTTTTATACTTTCATTAAAATCTCTATCTATTGCAAACAACACCAACGAAAGCATCATTATCCTGTTTTAAATACAAAACAATAAATCCTAAATTAAATCATTCCAGACAGAAATAACCATCGCCATATTTGTCTGCTTACTATTAACCAGTGTCTCGTCAGCGGAAAATCGAGACTCAATAAAATACTTTTTATGAAGGCTCTGCCCTACCCTATATTACCATTTAATAATTATTTTTGTAATTTTTGTAATTTTTAACTTAAGATATGTATTTACTTGCACTTGTTTCGGCATTCATCTCGAAGTGGTTGGGTCAGTTCCATCCAGAAATTTTGCCGCGTCCTAAATAAATGCTGAGCAATCGCGACCTAGCACACAGATGCAACCTAGCACACAGGACAGGATCAGAATGTAGTATCTGTTCTGATGCTGCACTCCATTAATTTTATTTTTGCCTATTTCCAGAGTGCCCCTTTTGGGGGAGCTGGTTTTCTCCCCACATTAAAACGACTATTCTGTCACATTTTGCTACAACCTACAAGTGTTATCCAATCATGTTTCAGCGGGCAACTCCATAGCAGCAAAATATCGTGTTTCATTGTTCTGAGCCAAGTTTTCACCTGACATCCGCGTCATTTTTTTCAACCCTAAGGAGGGGGGGTCAATGACTTGTGGATGAGATCATCTGAGGGATTACGAAGAATTTGACCAAACCAGCGATGATGTTTCGAGAGTAGAGCTTTCTGCAGAAATGATATTTTGCAGCAAAGCATGAACAACGGCATTTGAAATAAATTGCTGCTAGCGAACACGAAGGGTGCGACGCAAGTGATCGAACACTTCAAACTTTCATAGATCGCTTGCTCTCATCGGCCAAGTTTCACAGACGTACAATAGAATGGTGCAGACGAGAACTTGATAGATGCAAATTTTAGTAATCAAATTTGATTTCAGGTTTGAACCAAAACACAGATCGAAGACAATATAAAACGAGACAAGCATTTCTAATGTTCTCTTTAGACTGTGATGATTTTGGTTGTGATGATGATAATGCCAATGAAAATAACATGGCTTTATTATTTGTGTGTGTGTGTGTGTGTGTGTGTGTGTGTGTGTGTGTGTGTGTGTGTTCTCATAGGAAAGTTATTATCATCTCTTTTATTAGTTCAAGTTTCCTGCATAACATGGAACGGTTTATTTAATTCAGTTTTCATGTAATTTTACTGAGACTGATACCGTAATACATGACACAAAATGTTTAGAATTTGAAGACATTTTGATCATCTATAATGTCCCTTGATTACTTAGCTTCCCGAAGATGAAAGCTTCCTTGTGTTGTTCATGCTTTATTTTCACATAGCAGTCATCGGTGTTTGTGATTGTATTGAAGTACTTGGAAGCACGGAACATCTAACAGTGATTTGGTTACCTTCTATTTTAATCAGGTTTCAAGCGAAAATTACAACAAAAAAAACTCATCAACTCTACGAACCTTATTCATGAAAGAACCTCTAAACCATCAACTCTACGAACCTTATTCATGAAAGAACCTCTAAAGGATGAATCTTGTTGACAAGTCGGTTCTCGTTGAGAAGTGGTAGTGATGAAGTTGGTACTAACGTGGACTGACAATCTAGAGTTCCAAGTATTCTATAGAACCATTTTAATTATTAATGTTGGCAACTTTTATGCTACCTCTCTTGAGTATATGTTTTCAGAAAATGCCAACAACAGAATCGAGCCATCAAAAAAGTCGTAACATGCGAATTCATAATATTTTTGTGTCGGTTCCTATCAGATTAGCGAAGTTATGTTGACCATAGTTAATAATTTGACGAGTGACCATTTAGGAATATAAAGTGTTAAACATTTCACTTGAATGTATGTCTACCCGACAACGGACTAACATTCTGTTACATTTAATTCCATAATGTTTATTAATACAACACATCATACCGTGTTCGTTCTGTCACCTTACCTCTGTAAGCAAAATTGTAGTCAGTGCGAAAATGATTTACCTCAGAAACGCCCACATGTCTGCGTGTTCTGTGACGTCCAGTTAGAAAAAACAAAATGGCGACATGCAGCTGATATTTTGCTCAAGGATCGTGAATAAAAGTAACGTGGATTATCTCCGTTCGTATGTAAATTAAATTATCTTTTGCTGTATAGAATAAATCCGTTTGAAGAATGGATTGAAGAAAACGAGCCGTGCATACGTACGTTGTTGCGTGACGAATTATTTACTTGAGTCAACATGAAATTAAACTTAGAGACAAATAAGAAAACTGCAGTTGTTCATTGTTGAAGAAAACCACAACCTCATCCAGTGTGTTGTACGAGTATCGTTTCTGCCAACATTTGTTGGGCCGTTGATATACTGAAATAAAAGTGTTAGCTACCTTTTCGTTTTAATAAAACATTTAAACAAGTATCAGTCGGGTGGGCAGCTAATCGTATGATGTTTCATTACATCAAAGCTGGTAAATTGAAATGGCGTTTGTTTATTTTGCGGACTGTTATCCTCATCTTCATAATTGTTGTTTCATCACGTATCAGCCAACTTAACCTCTGGCTTTCTTTGGGTGATTAACTCGAGGGGATTAAAATACTTAGGTTTGTAACTGTATATCCAGTTGCAAAACTCAACATTCCTATCCCGCCGCGGTTAATCACCCGAAGAAGGCTAAAGGATAAGTTGGCCGAAACGTGGGGAAACAACGACAACTATGAAGATGGGGATAACAGTTCGCAATTATAGACACACAAATTACTCATGCCAAAGGATTCCAACAAAAAAATGATGAAATGGTGTTGTTTAATAAATAATAGCGGATTTATAATCGCAAAACTTTTTAAATATTTTAACCTATCTTCATGCGTTCTTTACATTTTCTCGAAGTGTCTCGTAGTTTATATCGACCAGAATTCGCCATTTTATTACAACGTCATTTTCACGTTCTTCTACACAACTTTCGTTCTCACATTTTTTTATTCTTAGTCATTTTGACCTGTTATTTCCTAGCTGTGACATACCTTAAGTCCACCAGTTCATTTATGCCAATGTTTTATCCGCGAATATATGTACTAGTTAATTCATATACCCGAATGTATTACATAACTTCAGTTGTGTAAACTGTGTTGCCACTCTTTTCAAGATATCAACGTGTTTTGAAAGTGATATTTGGATCTGACCTCTTTCATTTTAAATTTTAGAAGTTCCAAGCGTTCATGTTTCTTCTCGGGGAGAACATCTTTATTTATATGAAGTTAGATATGTATATATGTCTATATATAAGTGTGTATAGTATTCACCTCATAACTAATTAACCACTCATTATAAAAATTATAATACGCCTGCTAGGCATAACGGTGAGTAATGTGAGTAATATTTAGTTTAACTGCATTCCATACAAAGAGGTCAAAGCGGGAGTGGAAACTCTTCATGAAGGTTCAGATACCTCATATTTTAGTGAAATTTTAACAATTGCTATTAGAGTCAAATGAATAAATATTCCTCGAATTTTGCAATGTTTTAAAGGCAAGAGGAAGCACGATATTAGCATCATGTCTCATTTGAAAATTAAGATATTTCAGATTTGCATTAAATTTCATCTGTTTTTATTAGACAGCAATTAAGCAAGATTTTACTTACTTTAAAGACCGTTTTAGGCATGTTTAAAAATCAATATCATTCAATGGATTTTAATCAGAATTGGATTAATAATTATATATATGTGTGTGTGTGGGGGGGGGTGTAAAATAGATAAGAGATTCCAACAAGAGAAAAGTACATATTTAAATGAGTGGGGTTACCAACAATTGTTATGTATTTTTTTATACTTGTTTCATTATTTGATATTTTTATTTTACAAATTATTGAAATAATTTTGGAAATAGAAATGCGTTCAATTACTTCCACCAATTATTTCACTAATTTGAAAATGAAATATAAAATCATAAAACAAGTATTAAAAAACATAACTGTTAGATACCCCCCACTAATTTATATATAAAATAAATCATATATATAAGCATATATGATTTAATAGCACTATATGTTGATTTTAATTTCCGTAAATAGAAAAAACGTGATGCAAAACTGTTCTGTTCGGTGACTTCATTTTACCCGATCCTAAAACCGATATTCTTCTTGTGATATGTACTCGTATGTTTGTGTGAAAAAAAATTGAAAATATTTCTTCCATTGACTTTATCATTTGTACCTGAATCAGCGCAAATACCGAAATAATTGGCAGAAACTAAAGTAAAAATTTGTTCTGCAATAAAGCAAAAAAGTGATGTTTCGGGAGAATCCATTTGTAAAAAGTGTATCAGATTTCGTTTGCGCGGGAGAAGGGATTAATTAGACACCCCGAGAGATTCCTTAGATATTTCCAGTGTTTTCATTTGTGTGATGTGCTTTAAGGTTGGTTGATAAAAAAATATCTTTAATGTTTGTTTATGTGACAAAGTAAAAGAAAAGAGTCAGTAAGTTGAAGAAAGCGTTTTAAGATAAGAGACATAAATAAATAAAAGTCTAAATTGCTTAAACCCGCGTTATATCTAGAAATTGCTTGAACTCACATTATATCTACAAATTGCTCGGGTCAACATAAAATCCTTTGGTCTATATGGTGTACATAAATTACTTATGCAAAAATTGTACTTTTTTTCGATAATTAATTACCAGTTTTACGATTTTCGTTGACTGGAATAATAATTTTAAGGAGGATAATTTTCACCAACTCAAGAGATATCATAATTGAGTTTGTCGTCAATCTCAAAGTTGACAAAACGATTTAAAAGACATTTAATTACACCCCGATTTTAAGTTGTCGACGCTTCGAAGTCTTTTCGGCAACCAATAGTAAAAAAGAAATCCATCTAAAGGTGCAATCCCTTTCTTTCGGCGGAAATTATAATATCAACTAATCAGCAATCCCGTTCCATCCGTGTTATTTCTAACAAGTCATAATTGCCTGCACTGAGGTATGATAGTTTAAATTCGTCGCAGTGTTTATTAACAACGGCCGCATATGTAGCGAAGTCATCTTCGTCGTTTTTTTAACAGATTCAAGCATTTTCGTCGTTTATGAAATAGAGAGTTTCGGGCTGAATGGTTCTGTAAAAAGCTTCCCGGTATCGGTGAAAGATAGCTCCAAAGTTTTACGTGGCAAAAGAAATCCATAAATTTATTATGTTCAGCAGTCTCAAATTTTCATAATAGCAAACGGGCTTTTTTCTGGTCGGACCAATGCTAGTCTATATTAAGGAAGTCCTCGTAGCTAAAAATGACTTTTCTTCTGATGCGTAGCAGAAGTTATCAATCGCATTGCATATTGAGTTTTGTGAGAATGCAGTATTATTATCGGTGGGCGCATTATGTTATGCAACCTAGGAAAGTAACTCCTCTATATGCTACTTATTTTCATGTTACTGGACCTGTAGTTTATTAGATGTTGTTGTTGTTGGTGGTGGTGGTGTTTTACTAATTGATCTTGTATTTGCTGTTGTTTTTCTATTTGTGCGTTTCTTGTATTCAAATAATTGTTATTAACTGTTATGCTTATAGTTTTACTAATTGTCCTAATACTGCCTGAAGCGCATCCATCTTTTGTAAAAATAAAAAAATGTACAGATTCTTTTCTTTTTTTTTTCCAAACCGTGTTCGGTTTAGTCTTTTTAGCACAACTAGTTTTGTACTCGAAACCACCGTTGTACTTAGCCGTAGTTTTAATCTTCTGTTTTACTTTATAACCCATTGAAAATAATACTATTTTCTCCAAAACAAATTAATTTTTTTTTTTCATAGAAGCAAAAAAAAAAAAAAAAAAAAAACGTACGCAGCACAGAATTATTTTGAAATATTTAACAGCCAAGAGAAAACATGCGTGCGCGAAAAAATCCGTATCTTTTTTTCTTTTTCTTTCTTTTTTTTCACTGCCAACTCGCTGACGGTAAACTGTAGTGAACACAGAGAAACGGCAAAAAAATTCTTTCTCACCTTTTTTTTTCTTAGGCTTATTTTTTTGTCAATGTCGAAGACACTGCATTAGTTTGGATCTGAAGGTTCACTCAGCGAAAAAAAAAAACCCTGTTTTTCGTCAATGCTATAGTTGCAAACACTGTGTTTTAATCCCACGCTGAGCTCGTACTTAATTTCTTTTTTCAATATGGAGATGTTGTTCCGTTGGTTTTTTCCCCAGTCAGTGTTTTAGACACTTAGTCTGGTTTTTGTTCATCGGTGTTAAAACACACTGAAATATTTAAACTTGGGCACTCTTCGGGGGTGCTTCGAATCTTCGTAGCCACTGTTATAACACTGTTTAAAGGGTTACTAGGAAAACAGAACATGGAAAGAGATTAGCAAAATGCATTAACAAGAAAGAACAAAAGTGAGAATTCTTCGTCTAGCCGAAAAACAACTGTGGTTCGTCCACCTGATATAGGTTCCCGCCTTACGAACTTGTTTTCTGGTATTTATTGTGAACGGACCAGTTAATTCGTAGGTTACATTGATAGTTCTACCACAGAAGTATATAAATATGAATAGATGTGCTTCTTTTTTGTCGCACAAATCTTAGTGAAAAAAGCACGGGCATTTTCCAGCCTTGGGCGAAACCACTTCAAGTGTTGAGGAAAAAAGAGAAAACAAATGATCACTTCAAGCATATCCTGCGGATTTCAATGAATTCTGAAAAATTTCTATAATAAAATGTTAAGGTGTGTGATTTTTTTCTATTTGAGTATTGATTTCTAAGCCTTAGAAGAGAAAAATAGATAATAACGGGGCACCTCTTTTCGCCTGACACTTTAAAGGCTGACATTAGTAAAATCTACGTGTCTCTGGTTTAACAAATTTAATTGAATTTACAGTACCAGAGACACGTTTTTTTTTTGTTTTGTTTTTTTTAACTTAGTCCTGTGGACATTTATTCATGCAAAAGAAAGTTGATGTCTATACAAAGAACAATTACATCCAATGAAGTTGTGTTTACACTGGTGGTGACAGCGGCGGCGAGTGTTGACATCAGACAAACCACAGGGATTGGCTGTGAGGAGACGGGGAGGGGAGAAGACCCAATACCTGCATCAAAGTCGGGCAGTAACAACGACCTTATAAGGGGAGCAGGTGTGCGAGGGAAAAGAGTCTACCTAGAGTAAAGTAGACAAAAAAAAAAAGGTAAAGTGGGAAGAGGACAGAAGGGGGCCAAAGAGGGTCATCATCCTTTGGGGGAGGGAAATGGATAGGGGGGGGAATAAAATAAAATGATGATAATGATAATGAATTGTAGTGTCGACATCAAATGGTACCACACTAAATAGTCATGAAGGGTCAAGGAGGGATGAAAAGACCGTGTAAAGATAGAACTAACCAAATCTCTACTGGATGAGTTCGAAGAAGACTGGGATCTAGGGCAGGCTTATTGTTACAAAATTTTTAGCGCAGATCAATGGTCGTTGCCAGCAAAAAATCAATGGTAAACCGCTGTGGCGATAAGGCAAATTAATTTGCAAAGATTATCGAAAGAGGTGGTGAATACTGGAAATCTGAGAAGACTTGTTGTCACTCAGTCTCCAGGGAACAACAAATGTTGTTCTAAAAGAGAATTATTTAATGATGGCCTGTGTGAAAACTCCTGGTAAGTAGTAGTAGTAGTAGTAGTAGTAGTAGTAGTAGTAGTAGTAATTTATATGTGAAAAATAATACTATTAACATGATTTTATATGAATATTTTAATATATATTTAGATTGTGAGTGCGAATCCTAACGAAGTATAATTTTTTTCGTCATTTTTGAGGGAAGCTGAACACTTGATAAGCAACTCGGTAGAATATAATTCTGAGAAGTTCATCAAATTCTTACGGAAACCTTGTGTACATAAATTGTTTAAGCGCACATTATGTAAATATGTTCTCCCGACACACAACGTGTTCATAAATTTCTTGGGCAAACTTTGTAAACATTACTTACTCAACGACCAATTGTGTACTTAGATTTCTTAGCACACAATGTTTATATAATAAATTGCTTGCGCACATACGTATTTCAATTGCTTATGTCAATATTCTGTGTATGAATTATTTATATTCATTTATATAAAGTTAGATATATGCGTGCGTATTATTCTATGTATACGAGTCAATCCTAAATTAATTAAGCAACCATTATAAATTTTGTAATACGATTGCTAATATAGGTTATATTTAGTTTGATTTAGTTTAATGCAAACTTGCCAAAGATGTGTGAACCCTTCATAAAATTTCAAATGCTTCCTCTAACTTGTTTTACTTTTGTTGCAGTTTTTATATGACATTTGCAGCTCATATGTATTAGTTTCTGCATTCAAAGGTTTTCCTTAATATTTCAGTCATTTTCACTATTGCTATTCGTTGTATCTTTTCAGCTATCCCCCTGATTCCAATTTCTCCCATTCTTTTTTCGAAGTCTTTCGAGATTATTTCCAGTGCTCCTACGATTATTGGTATTATTTTTACTTTCTTAATTCTCCATATTGCTTTCAGTTCTTTAACCAATTCAGTGTATTTGTTTCGCTTCTCCGTCTACTATATATTTATCCCGTACTTTGCTGGAACGTTTCCTTCTTGTTAACTATTATGATATCCGGTCTCCTTGCTTCGATGAGTTTATCTGTTAGTACATAATGTTCCATAGGATTTTATAGCGTCTGCTTTCATGTACTGTTACTGGTTTATGCATTGTACTATTCATGCGGGTCTTCAAGATGCAGTTGTTTGCGTGATTATCAGGCTATTGCCTTCCCTACCTAGTCATGCCTATTTTTATATTCTTTTGTAGTAAGTTTGCTGCACTTATGTGGTTTATCGTTTCATCTCTTTGTTCACATTGGTTGTTTTTGGGTGTCCATCTTTGCTTTGGTATAGGTGGTTCTAATCTTGTAATCTTGTGTGGCTGTTATTAGTGATTCTGTTCTTCTGTTTAGGTGTCTTTTTTGTATCCATGTTTAAGTGTTTCCTTGAGGTTCATTTTTTCTCGCCCTCATGAATTGTCTATGTAACTGTTTTCCTTCCCATTTTTCTTTTCTAGTCTTATCCCTTGCCTCTTCTATCTCTGCCTCGTTCATTTTTATGCAATAAATAATTAGGTTTTCTCTGTTTTCGGTATCATATTTTTTAAATACAATCCTCTTTTAATCGTAGACTCTTTCTTTATCATGTGTGTGTATTTTGGTAACCCGTTTTTTCTTTCTTCCTTTTTTTCTTTTTCTATTTTACCGTGTGTGTGTGTGTGTGTGTGTGTGTGTGTGTGTGTGTGTGTGTGTGTGTGTGTGTGTGTGTGATTTCCCTAGATCCCAGATTCAAATCTGCAACGTGGATTCAAGCTGGCAAACGGCACCAAATAAACATATGTGTAATATAGCCGTCTACATAATGAGTGTATATATAACGTGTATGCAGTGTAGCTGCATTCACGTGTCGATTATGTTGTCTACTAAAGCGTTTTCATGTAACATGCCTCTGTGTATGTATGTATGTATGTATGTATGTATGTATATATGTATGTATGTATGTATGTATGTATGTATGTATGTATCCAGGCCGTATTTTCTAGTGTATTTGTGATGTTATGATTTGCACTTGTATATATATGTGTCAATCGAAAGTCAAAAACGTTGTCTTTTCTTGTATGTATAATATTCAGCATCTGCTCATTGTCTATGTGCTTGCGTGTGCACAGGTACTTAATACTCTTCACACCCGGGACAAATAACGTACGCGAGACAGTTCTTTTAACATGACAAATAATATATTTATCTGATAAAAGTAGACATCATTTTTCTCCTAGTTCTTCACTCGCTCTCTCGCTCTCTTTCGCTCTCTCTCCCTGTCTCCCTTTCTCTCTCTCTCTCTCTTTCTCTCTCTCTCTCTCTCTCTATCTCTCTCTCTCTCTCTGTCGTTATCACCCTGCAATGAATACTTCCGAAAGAACTACCAGATAACGGTTATAATTTATATATAACATTCATTTCCCTCGGAGTTGCACGCATTTTTCTTTTGTTCCTATATCTCTAGTTAATCTCGTTGATGCTTCCCCCCGGACCCAGAGATTAAATTCTCTTTCGAGTCGAGCCGACTGACTAACAAACTTCTCGGAGTGACTGACTCTCTTGACTGGTCTGTGTCGTGAATATATGATAACTGGTTTTCTTTGTTAGTTAACTTACGTCACGCAACCCGATCAGTCTTACGTCAATGTCATACTTGCTATTGCTAATTATCTTAACTTTTGTTCATGTAACTAAACTTCAAAAATCACCAAAATATTTAACTGGCCTCACTAAATTCCAATCTTTTATGATATAAATATGCAGTAATTATTGTATTTCTATTTTAACGCAATTGTCTGCTAACGAAATATTCCATTTCAATAACAATACACTGTAACATGCCCAAGTGCCATCTTTTGTTTGTTTCCACGATCAATTGAATCATCCGTTGCTTTCCGGGAGGCACAATATCGAATATCTCTTGCTGCGGTGATTGGCCTTTTTGTGTTCTGTGTTATGTATTTTTCAAATTCTTTTTTGTGTCATTCTATAATAATCAGCCGTCTTCCTCCGTGTTTCTTTTTCACGTAGAGCCTGTGAACATGATCCTTTATGTGTAGGCACCGCCAAAACTGGGGGGGGGACAGGTAAGTACTTTTTGACGGACCGTCTTTTTAAAAATCTACCAAAAATCAGGTAATTATCCAATCAATACGAAATTTTCAGCGATTATTAAGAGAAGAATGAACTTTATAATAGTGTAGTTATTTTTCATAAACGATATTTATATATATATTTTTTGTTTTGAGGGGGTTTCAAATATACTTAAAATAATCATCTGAAACTGAATAAAACATATTGTGTTGTTGTAAGGGACAGGATTATAGATTTTTTAAAAAATTGTTTGCATACCTTATTTTTACGTCTGAATATCAGAACTTCGATTGTGTTTAATTATCCCGCTTTTGAGTTTTGAAGTGTGAAATTTGGTGAATATAATAAGTAAAATAATTAATTTAAGTTAAGCAAAACAAAAAAACTTTTTTTTTAATATTTATACGAAAAAAGCCATTTTAAAATCTTTGATAAATAAATTAACAATTTCTTTTAGGGAGCCGAATAATGTATGACCATTATTAAACAGGGAATGCTTTGAAGAATCGATACAAAAAAATCGATAAATATTGTGTACTTTGTGTTAAAAATATCATCATCATTTTTTCGATCCCGTTTGAAAACGTTTGCCGCCTTTCGACTACGGTGGACCAAACGCGCTGAAATAATTTTTTCATTCTGCTTTAAATTGCCCCCCCCCCATTTTGGGGAGCCTGACCCCACACACATACACATTAAAAACCAAACTCATACAAATGGTTACCCATCTGGTACTGGCCAGCCTCAGCGTTAATAACACATTGAAATTTTCGTCACTGAAAAATAAGTTTTTTTTGGCCTGTTTGGTCTTCCGTAGTTTGCTTTTTATCAAGTACAAATGTAAACATTGTATCAAATCGACGCGAAGTAACTGGTTGCCTATATGAATAAGTGGAATTATTTGAAATACAGGTACTTATATTATAATATTTTTGCATATTCTCATAGAAAATCACCCTAAATCTTAGTTAGACAATAAATAAATTAATTAATTCTTTCAAAAACCTTCTCTTTTTTTTTTTAACTATTTATATACGTTTTTGTGCAAGACAAAAAATGTCAATTGTTTACTTTTGGGGAAAATTTAACATTTAAAATTTAATTAAAAATAGTAGAAAAAGTTTTACATTATTCTGGTTTCTATATGATAAAATTCAGGGTTTTATCTTCCTGAAAAAATAAAGTTACTCAGAAATAATGGATTTATAATAAATGTAATTTCGTTTTAAAAAAGCAACAACTTGATTTTTCGGCCATTTTTGGCGGTGTCTATTTATGTGTAATGCATTGTGCATAAGATTCCTGGTCTTCTGATTGAAATACGTCAGTTCTTCTTTGGTCTAGCCTATGAACAGTCTAGAGTATCTTGTTGTCTTCCTATTATATTGTACATAAGCAATTTAAATACGCGGTATATGCGCAAGCAATTTATTTATAAAATTGGATAAGCGTTGCAACATACAAGTAAAAATTAAATACAGAAACACATCATTGAAGCTCAATAAAGATATGTCGATGGATTCATTCAACCATATTTATTTGGTGTAAAATAAGCTTTATTGGGTAGAACTCAAAAGTTTATGCAGTGAAGCGTGTTAGCTAATTCAAGGAAGGTAGCAAACGTGATGGGTGTTACAGTGGAAATGTTATGGAATGGATTAAATATGTGAACAGAGGAGGGGGCAAGTAATAGCCGTGATCCAAAGAATGAAATGTAAATAAAAATAAAATAAAGCTAAAAAAAAATAAAACAAAATCCTACATATTTAATTTGATTTTACATTTTTACTTGATAATTTTTAACAACATATTTTTATTTTATTTTTTATTCAATTTTTATCTATCTTAATCCGGTTTTAATTCGAGTTGATTTAGTTTACATTGTACCGACTATCATTGGTATTGAGTATTATGTAAAACTTTTATCGCGATCAGATTTAAAGTGCTTATTTTGTCACAATATAAATCATTTATCCTTGTTACATGAAAGAGCGCGTATATATTGGGTATATACTATTATATAATTGTGACTGTACAGCGACACCAGATTGCTTGCACATGCTGGGTTGTTCGTCAATGTCGCCGCGCCGTCATATCCTGAAGGCTTTTTCCAACAACGACCACGAGATGAAGGGGAAACACATTTTCTTTTTTTCTTTTCATCTTATTTCCTTTCTTCTCTGCCAGCTTCACATCATGGCGCGTGTGTCATGAAATCTTTGAAAGGATATCGCCTTTCTTAATTGACTCGATGTTCACGCTTTCATATTTCTTTTTCCATCTTGTTAGTTTGCTACGATCCAATTAGAATAACATCCATCTTTGTGCGTGTGCGCGTGTGCGCGTGTGCGCGTGTGCGTACGTGTGCGTATGTGTGTGTGTCTGTGAATAAATGGAATTAGGACTCGAGTACATAAGTTGATGAATGTGCGTACACTGTTACGTTATATGAATATATGTATATAAGTATATTTGACAGTAAATAAACGTGTACGCCGCTACGTTATCCGAATACGTGTATGCGAGAATATGCGCTTTCAAACGCAGTACGTTCGTGTGTGTTTACGTGTGTGCGCGCGATATGTGTATGCATATTGATGACCTCTTGTGTATGACAAGACAACACATACTTTCTGAACATGTGTGATGAGTTTACGATTAAAGAATACACACACACACACACACACACACACATATATATATATATATATATATATATATATATATATATATATATATATATATATATATATATATACTACACCGATGAAGACTGAAGGATCGGTCGAAAATTATGTACTTGTAAAAAAAGTTTTTTAATTTTTTTCATAATATTATTTTGTACTCCTGCACGTCACCAATTGAAAATGAATAAAGAAAAGCTATAAGCTTTTATACTTTTCGTATTCTTTTTTATACATTTCCATTCATATATATATATATATATATATATATATATATATATATATATATATATATATATATATATATATATATATTAATATTAATGATGGGACGATTTCAAAATTTTACCGATTCCTGTATCATACGAGTAGATCTTTCTAAGTATTTTTTGGAATGTTTTACTTGTAGTTGATTGAAAATTGTGAAACAACTAAAGATTTGATGTTTCTGATTTTTTTTAGATCAGGATTAGCTATTCGTATTTTTTAGATTCATCGGACTACTGTTCTCATCTTGAGTGTGATTTTCACAATGTTTCAGTCAACCAAATCTCAAACTCATATATATATATATATATATATATATATATATATATATATATATATATATATATATATATATATATATATATATAATATAAAGCTGAATGTGTGTGTGTCTGTGTGTGTATGTGTGTGTGGGTGTGTGTGGTCACGAATAGGCTCCTATATGGTTGACTATTTAAAAAAAAACTCATTACATATAATGACAGAAGATGTATCGAGACACAGGAATAGGTATGTTTGATCTGGCAGAACAGTGGTTCATTAAAATTGTGGGGTCTTCGTTCGCGCCTGGTCCAAAAAGTATGGAAATAAAAAATTTGAAAAAAAAAAAAACGTTTACAAGTGTTTTTGATATAGATGCACATAAGAATACTTTGATAAGTATGTTTGAACTTAAATAGGGATGATATAATCAAATTGTGGGGTCTGCGTTCGCGCTTGGCCTCCATAGAATTGAGATCGGCACAAACTTTAATAAAGACTTTTCATATCTATCTGCGTAAGTATACTTTGATAATTATGTTTCAGTTTGAAGAAATATGGCATAATAAAATTATGGGGTGTTCGTTCGCACCTGACCTCCATAGAATGGAAATATGTCACAAAGTTTAACAAGTTTTTTTTTTATATAGATCCACAGAATATTGTGACAAGTGTTTCAGTGTGAACAGGTATGATATAATAAATTATGGGGTTTATCTATTTTATTTTTACTTTCATCATATTTTGCTTTGGTTTTGATACCTCTCAAATTTGAAGCTATCTCTTTACACCCCTTCCTTTTCATAACCTATCATACTTTCATAAATCAGAATCCATTCTCTGTAGGCTGTTTTTGAACCCAGTCAACGACGGGTACTTTTGCTAGTATTTGGAAAACCGTTTGTTAGGAGTCTCGAACCCAACCCTTTATTATTATTACGGGGGTACCGTGTTCGAACTCCAGCTAGGCTCTGGGACATAGTTGCCGATTCTCTGTTTTGCCAAGTACGTCCAAGAATAGAGTACCAGATCGATACAAAACACCTGATGAAGGTCGGAGGGCAAAACGGCCGAAATGTTGTGACTATAACAACCAAGATGAAGAAGTCAGTCCGACAATCTCAATCAATGTACATTGCCTGTTAGAAAGATTAGGTTCTGTTCTATACATTTGAAACACATTCATGTGTGATGGTCGTTCGATAAGTCGAACTGTCATCCTCATAATCAAGGCATGACTTTATAACTAGCTGTCCCGATCTAGCGTCGTCTGACAATATTTTTACTTGTTTTATTATTTAATATTATTTGCGTTATTATTTAATATTATTTTTAAGTTAATCGGACGTCTTTGCAAAATTATCTTCGAAGCTTTTCTTGCTTCTAAAAATAATTTGTTATTAAAACGAATTTGTGCAAATATTGTTGAAGTATGTGTACATCTAACGTTCTCTGTGCTTTATTAATAACTAGCCTGGGTGCCCGGCGTAGCCCGGGAGTTTGGAGGTGTGTGTAAAGCAAAAAAATAATGGTAGTAGGCAGGCAGGCTCGAACCCGTACCATGAAGGGGAAAAGAACGTGAAAAAACAAAATGTCTTTGCTGTTGCGCCCATCACGAAACCGAGAGTGATGAATGTTTGAATTACGGCTAGTCAATCGAAAAGAGGGTCTGACTTTCGAAAATATCGGTGAAAAAAACGACCCCTCCCTGTAAAAAAAGTGTCCAGTTGAGAGTGAAGGAATTATTGTTTTCGTTATTTGTCGTCCGAAGGGTCGAGTTTCAAACCATACCAATATCGTGAAAATCCGTTGCCTCTATCGAAAGTTTTAAGCATACATACATACATACATACATGATGATTGCAACGTCTTGTCAGACGAGTGCCACTCCCTCAGACATTTAAAATCCATGAGTCCAAATGCCTGAGGGAGTATCTATACAAAGATGATGTTACAGAGTCTTAGCTTTGTACGACAGCTAAGTCTCTCTCTCTCTCTCTCTCTCTCTCTCTCTCTCTCTCTCTCTCTCTCTCTCTCTCGCTCTCTCTCTCTCTCTGTTCAAAATGTTGAGATCCAGCAACAAGCAAGAGCAAGATAGCCAGCAACAAATTAAACTGCAGACCAGCTTAATGCGGGTACTGGTCTCCCGCTTTATGGTTTTTTAAATCAGAGATTTGCTTCTCCTAGAAAGGTTGCCTTCACCATGGCTTACGGGAGCCCTTTCCACCCCAATACACATATACACACACACAAATATACACGGTGCTAGTTGACCGTTGAACCAGAAAAAGAGTTCATTCGCCCTTTACATACATACATACATACATACATACATACATACATACATACATACATACATACATACACTTAAACAGACAGGTGAGATTTATATTATAGACTAGCCTGTGTGCCCAGGGTGATGAAAACAAAGTTTCTGGCCACAATTATGATGTTTGATGTAGTTTCATGTGAGGACCAAATTATGGCATCTCACATCTCGAAGTTGGCTTGAAAGACAACATCAAAGTGTACCTGGATGTGCTGAAGATTATGGTGGTCCTCTAGTGCAATCAGATGGCCGCTGGCAGACCCTGGGTGTGTCAGTAAGACTCAACATTGACCAACAAGACCAAAGAGACGTAGGCTTTGCTTCAGAAGGAGTGCTACGACTTTATACCTTTTTCACTGGCCCCCTCCTCCCCGACCTGAACCCGCTTGACTACTTCGTTTGATGATAGGTCGGGAACATCACCAACATGACCTCACATAACACCAAAGCCAGCCTGATCGCCGCCATCTGCCGAGTATTCGCCAAGCTCCTGCAGGCGCTTGGGAATAGGCATGCTCCCGGTTCCAGACCCGTATCAAGGCGGTTATTGAGATTGAAGGCGGCTATATTAAAAAGATGTCAGTGCTCTACTACATAATCAAGTTACCCGGATTGATTTTTTCAATAAATGTTTTAAAATAAAGCTATAGTGTTATTTTCTTTAGAGTGACACTTTTATCGTTCCATCCCGTACCAATCAGTTTCATTCACTTTCCTAATTTATATATATTTCCGGCATACTTGGCTTTCTTAAATCTTAATCGAAGTAACGTTTACATGCAAAAATGTTCTACTCTAATCACCGTCTAATGCTGATGACACGACCATCTATGGCAACACATCAGAGGCCGTAAATAACAAAGTTCTCTCTGATTCTCTCTCCTCTGATCTTGAGCGCGTGGTACAGTGGGTGAGGAGGTGGCTGGTTACTTTTAATGCATCTAAAACCAACCTCCTATCTTTACATCATCAACGCTCTGATCCCCATCTGGCATCAATTGAAATGCATGGCTTTTGTCTTGGGGAGGCTCCATGTTTTGACAAGCTTCTGGGTTTGAACTTTACTCCTGATCTGAAATGGAACATGTACATCAGGTCTGTTGCCAAGGTCGCTGGTAGGATCCTTCTACCGCTCCAGTAGATATCTCACTGCTGACGCAATTCTCTATCTATATAATAGCCAAGTACGTCCAAGGATTAAGTACTGCTGTCACATCTGGGCAGGAGCTGCTAGGAAGGCTTTCAGAATAGACTTCATAGTCTAGTGGGAGATGCCCTTTTCTCTTCCCTGCAACCTCATTCTCACAGAAGAGATGTTGCGAGCTTGTCTCTGTTTTAACGTTATTTCTATGAGAAGTGCTCGTCTGAGCTCCAATCTTTGGTCCCCTTACTCGCCAATCTTTCACGAAAAACACCCGTCTAGCTGAAACCATTGCCAGTAATTTTCCCCACTCTTTATCTGTGCCTTAATCAAAACGTAGATTCCATGAATAAAGCTTCTTAGAAGTGAACGCCTGTGGAACTCTCTTCCGTTTGCCTGTTTCCCACCTGACTACAACTCGTATGTCTTCAAGTCCAACCTAAACAAATTCCTGATGAACCGCCCCCTTAAGTAAGCCACTTTATCAAATCTCCAATACTAACGATTATTACGATACTATCCCATTGATTACTGTACACGCAATAACCCTTATCCCCGAGTGGACTCTGGGCCTTGATAAGTAGTGACTTCCTTGTAAAAAATAAAAAAAATTGCCCTTGACATATCAAAGGCCTTTCATAGTATATGGCATAAAGGTATACTCCACAAGATTTCCAGCTACGGTATAGTTGGAAATGTCTTTTCAATTATTAAATTATTTCTCTCTGATAGGTTCATAAGAGTACTGGTTGACGGACAGAAATCACAAACTCACAGTATTAATGCTGGAGTCCCTCAGATGTTCATCCTGGGCCCAATTCCCTTCCTGATATATATCAATGATTTTCCAAACCATATCCTAAGATAATTTGTAAACATTTATGCTGATGACACTACTATCTATAGTAACACTTCAAAGGCCACAAACGACTAAGTTCTCTCTGGTTCTCTCTCCCGTGGAGAAAGGGTTGGCTGATTAATTTTAATTCATCTAAAACCAATTTTCTATTTTTCCATCATGAACGCTCTGATCCCCGTCTGGCATCAATTGAAATGAATGGATCTCGTCTTGGGGAGGCTCCGTGTTTTGATAAGCTTCTGAGTCTGACCTTTACTCCTGATCTGAGAAGAACAAGTACATCAAATCCATTGCCAAGGCTTATGGAAAAATAGTGGGATCGTTCTCCGCTCCAGTAGATATCTCACTACTAATGCAATTCTCTACCTGTATAAGAGCCAAGTACGTCCAAGAATAGAGTACTGTTGCTACATCTGGGCAGGAGCTGCTAGAAGCAGCTTATCCTACCTTGACAGAGTTCAAAATAGACATCGTAGTCTCTTTCCTTCAACCTCTTTCCCACAGAACAGACGTTGCGAGCTTGTCTCAGCTTTATCGTTATTTTTCAGTGGCCGTTTGAGCTCAAATCTATGGACCCCTGGCCTGACTTTCACGAAAAACACTCGTCTAGCTGAAACTACTATCAATAATTTTCACCATTTTTTATCTGTGCTTAAACCGAAACGTAGATTCCATGAGGAAAGCTTCTTTCGTAGAACTGCAGTATTGTGGAACTCTGTTTTCCTGCTTTCCAACTGACTACAATGTGATCGTCTTCAAGTACATGTGAAAAAGTTCTTGATGAGCCATCCCTTAAGTAATCCAATTTACCAAATTTCCACTATATTTTACCATTATGCAGCAAAATTATATGCGTGCAAAATTATACTTATATATTCACATGCGCATATATATATATATATATATATATATATATATATATATATATATATATATATATATATATATATATATATATACAAAGGAGTCACCACTTATCAAAGTCTGGAGTACACTCACTAACTCTTATCCTGGAGTAGCCTCCAGACTTTGATAAGTGATGACTTCTTTGTAATATATATATATATATATATATATATATATATATATATATATATATATATATATATATATATATATATATATATATATGCATGTGAATACATAAGTATAATTTTGCTCGTATATAATTTTGCTGCATAATTCGTCTAATATATGCTACCACGATTCTTAAATTCTGTTGTTTTGCCGAGTTTAAATCTTATCAGATTAATTATGTTTAGTTTCGTAATAATGATAAAAGTATGAACCCGCAACCTCCACTCAGCTTTCAGTAAAAGGCGACTTGTGTTCGACTATAAAACTAGCCGTTCATAAAATGCCGTGTGGGTCGATGTGAAATGAAACAGACAAACTCACTAACCATCTTTTCTCCTTTCATCTATTTTTATTTTCATATTTATTCGCCCTCCTCTACGTCTCGCATTCTCTTCTTTTCAGCATCCACCCTCATCTCACCATTAACGAATGCTTCCCCATCCCACTAACCATCTGCTTGTTTACTATCACACGAAACTCCACTTAACATTCACAATTGTGTATTACGTAATTCAAAATCAATCAAGCGAACACAATGTCCAGATTGCCTTTATCTTCTTTATCATTGTCCATCCGTTTTCAGCTTCTAAATAAAAAGCGTGGAATTTAAATGACATCCGACTCCAATTGTTTTTTAACACATTCCTATTGCTTGTCTTTTGGCAGATCAGTACTTGGCTGGAACAACAACGAACAAATAAATAACACGATTAGACTTGCTATTCATTGCAAACGCTGTAATTAATGAACATCCAATTGATAACAACGAGTAGTCAATACTTGGAATCTGGAATCTTCGCTAAATTATAAATTAATTAGTTTTACTACTTTTAAAGTAATTTTAACGTGTTCTGTTTTATTGTTTGCTTTTTTTATATGGAAGAGGGTACCTTTTGTGAAACTGTAATATCATATTTACCCCCTTTTGTATAGTTGAGAAAGACCTCAACTATACAAAAACATCCAAAAACTTTACAAATAAATCCCAGTTAAAATTTATTAATAAATACGAACGCTGTATGTGTACAGAAAAGAATTGAAATACAGCCAGTTGTTTAAGAATTTAGTATTAATAATTCTTGTTTCAAAGAAATTTCCGCTGGGTACCTATCGGAATTTATATGCTCGACGCTTGCAGAAACAATTTAATTAAAGTCCGGAATAATCGCTGTTATCATTTTGTAACGAAAACAGCACAAGAATGGCAATGAGATCAATTATATTTAGCCAATCGCTAGAATGCCTCATAAACTATGTTTCTCTTAGTCTGTCTGTTTGTCTATCCGTTTCACTTTTTTGAGACACTAGAGGACTGATTTAGCTAAAAAAAGAAAATTATAGACCTTTGATATGATACGGTGCAGCGAACTAAGTGTTATGATAGCCGTTTGATACACACATGGATCAATAGGGCTTAATCCATACAATAATACATTTACACAAGAAGTTTTCTCGGAAACTACTAGGTTGATCTGACTGAAAATTTGTAAGAACCTTTGTTGTGATAAGATGCAGCGAACTAGCAATTATGGCATCTATTCGATGCTCAGCTACGATTTAATAAGGATCAATAGGAATTAGTCGCCATACTACCACATTTACTCTGGAAGTTTGGCATAAAGCGTTTATTCTAAACAAATCAGATATAACTTTTGTCGGTTTTTAATGAACTGAAAGTCTAGTACTTTATAATACGGAAACATCTTTTTATAATACGGAGACTTTTTTAATGTGTAAAATTTTAGATATCAAAATACTCTAAAGCGAGCAAAAAGTGACGGTGAAAACTGTATGAAAATAGAGCTTATTGGCTGAAGCTACAATTTTAGAAAATATTTCATTTTGTGAAATTAATCTCTTAAGCTTAAAATTATGAAGGTTTGCTCAAATCTTAAGATGTATAATTTAGTGCTAAATTTAAATAAAATAAAATAAGCAATATGTGTAATACTCCCCAAGAACCTTTCATAAAAAGCGAAAACGGTAAGAAATCAATTCTATCAAATTAAATCTTCCAAGATCTAATACTCAAAAAGTAGTTAGCCGATAGATGTATATAGTATACATTCTTAATCTAATGACGTTTATTTTTTTTTAACAATTATTTTCATTTTTGCTTGAAAATGTTATTCATAAACGACATCATTTCTACTTAATTCTAAGAATTTTATTTAAAACTAGCTGCCTTTATCCCAGCATTGCCCGAAAAAAAAAGAATCACCACCCTTGAAATCAAGCAACCTAATTAAATACTTATTTGTTTAAAAGAATTTATATAAAATAAAATTAGAGCAAGCCTTTTCTTATTTTATTTAACACCTATTTAATTACTTTTGACAAAAACAGGAAGTCTTTAATACGAGAAACCAGTTCTGATCTAAAACCGTTTAGTGAAAATTTGAAGTTTCGAGTACTGGTTAGCCTTCGGTGTGTTTTGATGGCATTTTTGTAACGTAAGGCAATATTTTAGGGAAAAGTACCGATGTAAGGAAAGTTACCGTGTTCATAAACTTTTTATAAATAAGTTATCTGAGTATTCTGTATTGGTGCTGAGCAGATTTATGTAGCTAGAAAAGTTGTTTTTTTATTCAATGATTTGTTTTACTTTTTGGAGTCAGTATTTTTTTTAGCAAAGTTAGTATCTGGTGTTAAACCGTTAAAAATATAAATGTATTTTGTTATTGTGTAAAGGGACGAAGAAACAATACGAATGAGAGAGGTTGGTGAGTTTTGATAGGTGATATTCAAGTAATAAAAAATGTAGTGGATTTTACTTACGCGATGATTCGAATGAGAACAGAAATGAGACAGTGTATAATGATTTCTCTTGAACCGACGTGTGAAAAACATTAAGTATAAAATTGGAATTAAAGTAGAAGTTCAACTTTTGAATGTTTTATAAACTCTAAAGAGAAAAACTAGGCACAAATAAAGAAATGTTTATCACGGCGTTGAAATAAATAAAAAATCAGAAGACAAGCTTGTTTTGCCATCGGTATTAATAAATGTACGGAAGAGTCTAAGTGTGATAATATTTCAGTATATTATTTATATATTTTGTATAAGTGAATGCTTTTCTTGTAGTTGGAAGAAATATAATTGATAAGAATTTAATGCAATGTATACATAGTTATATTGTTGTAATAGTTTAATGAAATCTACAGATTAATAGCAAATCTATATCCGTACATCTGAGAAGCGATGCTGTAAGAATAATGATACCTGACAGTGACATGAAGTGAGTGAGAACATTTAATTGATAGAGGGTGAAAGAGTTTGCTACCATCTTTATAGGAATACATATTTGAGAGAGGCATTTTGTTAGAAATAAATGCAAACTTTTATGGGGATGTAATGTATGGGTAGTTTCGCGAAATACGCTTTAGGAAGTGCTGCAAGTGATGAGGGCGAAAGATTTGTTTTGGAAGTGTTCGATTAATTTCCTATTCAATGAGAAAAATCGAAATCATTTTATATATCATTACACTTAATATCCGCCCCTTGTGAAACCCTTATTCTATATATTCACATATTCTCCTATCCGTTCATCTTTTACCCAATCAATTCAACTCTATATTCATTGTGCTATCCATTCATTGGCTGTCAGAATCTTGTTCTGCTTATCTATCATTTTTCCTACCATTCCGTCCTCCGTTCCCGAATTTAACACGTATTATATGGAAATAAATTTTATATATGAACATAAAAATAATAAAAATAAAATAAAAACAAAAAATAATTACAAAATTCCAATTTCCATTATTTATTGTTTTGTTACTAAATTAAATATTATTGTTACCGCTATAACGTCCCTCAAGTGATCGTTTTTTCGAACGTCATCCACCCTCGCACGTGATCGTGAACGTTATCCACATCTTTAATGTAGTCGTTCTCTTTCTTTTACAGTCTTTTTGTTTTTTCCTCGGTGACGTCATTTCGCATGCTTTTGCATACGCGCATCCGCGCTATGTTATTTTTTTTTATTCTTTCTCTTAGTGAAATAATTCATATTTTCAAACATTTAACAATTGCCAGTGTTATCTCCCGGCTTTACTTTTGACAACCTCTTGCTGCCCGGAAGTCCAATATTTAACACTATCTGTCCATTTCTTTCCCATATATCAACATCTCATCCAATCTAAATTGTTTTAGTGTCATTTGTATTAAAAAAAAAAAAAAAAAGAGTGCCTTCGTTAGATTGGTTGGATCGCGAAACTAGTGGCTCTTCTATCGTCGCTCACTGTCGACAATGGTTTCGCTATAATTGCAACTGGCAGGTATAGTACTCTGCCACCTCCAAAAAGTAACTGCTGTTCTTTTGAGAAATTATGTTTTAATTAAAAAAGAAAAAATTAAAACGAATAATAAAAAAATTAATAAAGGCTCATTCTTTTACGTTTCGTTTCTCCAGTTATCCAAGCCGAAAATGGCGTTTTTTTCTTTCTTGACACGAATTGGGGTGAAGATATATACACATCGTTGACAATTCTTTTGTGTGTGTGTGTGTGTGTGTGTGTGTGTGTGTGTGTGTGTGTGTGTGTGTGTGTGTGTGTGTGTGTGTGTGTGTGTGCGCGTGCGTGCGCGTGCGTGCGTGGTGATTTCACATCAAGTGAAATAGTGCAAACAAGTCAAGTAAAACGACAGATATGTATATCCATATACCGCAGAATGTTTTGTCAAAGGTGATTTTAATGCTGGATGGGGTAGACATCGTCACTTCCTCTTATAAGTAATTCCACCTTAGTATCCATATAATGTTTGCGTCTTCTGACCTGCCGTCTACCTATTATTTTCTAAACATATGTCAGCTTTCGATAATTCTCAAATCATGTCTTTCTTGCCCGTCTCGTTCACTAATTATTATTGATATCTGTAACCTCTCTCTCTCTCTCTCTCTCTCTCTCTCTCTCTCTCTCTCTCTCTCTCTCTCTCTCTCTCTCTTTGACAAGATAATGAAGGGTAGTTTTCTGAGCAAGCAAAACAGAATAGCCCGAGGGCGGAAATTGATTGCGTCAATGAGAGAGATGTAAGCGCTTCACGAAATGGGGGTAATAGATAGTACCAGATACGTTCCTGCTTTCCAAAGAACTAAAGCGTTTCACAGATTTTTAATAATGACAATCTTAATCTATTCAGCCACGAGCAACGTTTTGTTTTTGTTTTTTTTGTAGATCGCCACATATTCAAAGACGCACGTTAGACACATACATGCACGTGCACAGAGATGCATAAAAACACACACACACACAGATACATACATAATATGTATATAATCTTTTTAGGACTGTAATTGAATCTGATTGAAAGTGCTAGATGTGCCGAAGGCATATAGTCCTTGTTTCGGCTGCTGTCGCTGTTATGCAGAAAAGTGCATTTCTTCTCTTAATGGTGTCGGTGGGGGGGGGGGTCGACAAATGCCAGAGGGAACAGGCAAACCTCCAAAAAGTTGAAAGTTACACAATTTCTTTCTTTCTCTCTCTGTTTCTCTGCCTCTATGTCTTTCTCTCTATCTATTAATCTATCTATCTATCTATCTATCTATCTATCTATGCGTATATGTGTGTTCGTATGCAAATAATAATAATAATAATAATAATAATAATAATAATAATAATAATAATAATAATAATGCAACGTACGTTATATAGTTCTACTTCGATTTAGACATAAAATGTGCCACAATCGAAACACACATACATTTTGTAGGCACTCAAAATACTCATGTATTATTATTATTATTATTATTATTATTATTATTATTATTATTATTATTATTATTATTACTGCTCTACTATATATTGAGCACTCCTGAAATAAATTTCAGAAAATATTAGTCAAATATTGTTTAAGATATTTTACATGTATGTATGCGTATACGCATACATACAAATTGATAAATGCGTGTAAATGTTTGTAAAATAGGGGTGTTTTGGAGACCTATATATATGCGTATGAATTAGTGGGATCTCAAAGAAAGTGGAAGCTCGCCAATAATCAAGTGGAGGTCAGTACATATAGAAATTTAGACGATTCATATAGATTACAAGGTGACTTCATTAAGTTTCCAGACTTTTTCGTAAGAGTACTCTAGTTCCCTTTGAAGTAATCTTCTCTCTCTCTCTCTCTCTCTCTCTCTCTCTCTCTCTCTCTCTCTCTCTCTCTCTCTCTATCTATCTATCTCTCTCTCTCTATCTCTCTCTCTCTCTCTCTCTCTCTCTCTCTCTCTCTCTCTCTCTCTCTCTCTCTCTCTCTCTGTGTGTGTGTAATGCACTTGTGGCGTTCCAACAACTTCTGGAAGGCCCCATGCAAGTCCTCTTGAGTGAGTGTTTCAATGACCCTTGTCACAGCCTCTTTCATCTCCTCAATTATCTTATGACGACAGCCTCTAAGGTTTTCTTCGAGCTTGGGGAATGACCAAAAATCACAGGAAGCAAGGTCTGGACTATAAGGAGAGTGAGGACCTGTTGATGCCCATGTCAACGTCTTTCTTTCTGATCTTCACTGAGCACCTTTGGGACAAACTTCGTGCAAATCTTCCACAGCTTCAGTTCCTCATGAACAAAATGATGTGTACAGTTCCCGCACTGACATCAAACTGTGCACTTATTATTTCTATAGACACATGGCGGTCCTTATCCATGAACTTCTTTATTTTCTTTATCAATTCTTTATTCTTATATCTGGTGTTTTAACTTCCTTACTCCTCCCTTACTTCTCATCATACCTCACAGACTCTCTGCCCTCTCTGAATCTCTTATGACACTCAAAAACTAATTCTCGATTCGTGCAAGATAGTCCAAAAGCAATCTGAAGCATTCTTACGTTTCTGTGACATTTTTTCCAAGTTTAAACAGAATTTTATTACATATCGTTCTTTTAAAGTGTCCCCACGTCCACGTTGCATTTTCAAAATTCACCAGCTATGACAATCAGGCTTTAGTAAGGTGTGTTCCAATTCCTGCTGTCGCTGTTCATTTGAACATGAAACCATAAAACTTGGTGAGACATCTCATATGATGTATAGCAGTAACATACTAAATTTTCAAGAGTCTACGATAATTTTAAATGCTTGTACAAAAAAGTATGGATGCTTATTTAAGGCACCTTGTATGTCTTAATGGGAAATTTAAGGACACCCAAAATCTATTAAACGGTAGAAGTTACATAGCAAACAACTGTAAACACAGGATAAAATTTATTTTAGGATAATAATATATAAGAAAAGAAAATGAAATAAAAACTAAACTAATCAGTACCTCAAATAGAAAAACTCTGCTAAGCATGTATGTATGGTTATCTGTTAATTTTGACACATTCAAAAAAGAGCACGTCACCCTATACAACAGAACAAAAGAAAAGAAAGGAAAAGTCCGAACCTTTATTTGAGAGAAGCCCTGTTATTTACTAATCAAAACATTAACCCGTGTGAGAGGATAGAAATGAATCTGATTGATTAGAGAGGTATATCAAACATCATGTGGATATATACAAACGAATTCCATGCATTTTAAGTTGAAGGTTTCCTGCAAAGTTAAAGCTTTTGTGAAGCCTAATTGTCAGTTATTTTCGTAACTAATTTTAGCACTGTTGAAGTATTGCAATAACTGATACGTAATACATAAGTAATGAAATGCATACATTAGTAATTAAATTAAAAAATACAAACAATATATATATATATATCAATACATTAGAAAATAAATGCATTAGAAATTAACGCATAAGTAATGAAATAACATATATGTCCTTATAAAAGTTTATATGAATACATGAAATGTGTTTGTATCATCCACAAACAGACTGTTTCGCTGTATCACAGCTCGTCAGTGCGGCTAGATTAGTAACTATCGCAAGCCAGAATCGAAACTCGACTGCCTAAGTCAAAGTTGGCGCTTCTAACCGTTATACTATTTAGCTGCTGATAAGACGGTTTTGTGAAATTACAATGATCAAACATTGTCCAAACGCCTAAGCTCTGTTTTTTTTTACAGAAAGAACATTGCGTTATACGCTTATAACTTGTTATTTCACTCCCCAATATGCTGAACCCAACATAGAGGCACTCATATATATACATATATATATACATATATATATATATATATATATATATATATATATATATATATATATATATGTATGTATGTATGTATGTATATATATGTATATATATATATATATATATATATATATATATATATATATATATATATATATATATATATATAGTGCAAACTTTTGTTGAAAATTCAAAGACTCGCGTTTTCTTTTTATAATCTTCGTTTATTTCCTGGATCTTTTCCATTACAGCTGTTTCATGATGAGTTGGAAATGTTACGATTTATGTTTCCATAAAAACATCCTGTCCCATAAACTTCTTCAGATGTTTCTCCATTAGATTATATTTTGAACATGCTGGACATCGTATTCATGTGTGTGTATATATATATATATATATATATATATATATATATATATATATATATATATATATATACATATATATATATATATATATATATATATATATATATATAAATACATGGATTTACTGTTATTTTCATTTACTGTTGTATTCATTTACGGTTTATTTTCATTAACTGTTATTTTCATTTACTGTTATTTTCATTTACTGTTGTTTTCATTTACTGTTATTTTCATTTACTGTTGTTTTCATTTATTGTTATTTAATTTACTGTTATTTTCATTTACTGTTGTTTTCATTTACTGTTGTTTTCATTAACTGTTATTTTTATTTACTGTTGTTTACATTTACTGTTTATTTTCATTTACTGTTGTTTTCATTTACTGTTATTTTCATTTACTGTTGTTTTCATTTACTGTTGTTTTCATTTACTGTTGTTTTCATTTACTGTTGTTTTCATTTACTGTTATTTTCATTTACTGTTGTTTTCATTTACTGTTGTTTTCATTTACTGTTATTTTAATTTACTGTTGTTTTCATTTATTGTTATTTTAATTTGCTGTTATTTTCATTTACTGTTGTTTTCATTTACTGTTATTTTCATTTACTGTTGTTTTCATTTATTGTTATTTTCATTTACTGTTGTTTTCATTTACTGTTATTTTAATTTACTGTTATTTTCATTTACTGTTGTTTTCATTACTGTTGTTTTCATTTACTGTTATTTTTTATTTACTTTTGTTTTCATTTATTGTTATTTTAATTTACTGTTATTTTCATTTACCGTTGTTTTCATTTATTGTTATTTTAATTTACTGTTGTTTTCATTTATTGTTATTTTAATTTACTGTTATTTTCATTTACTGTTGTTTTAATTTACTGTTATTTTCATTTACTGTTGTTTTCATTTATTGTTATTTTAATTTACTGTTATTTTCATTTACTGTTGTTTTCATTTACTGTTGTTTTCATTTACTGTTATTTTTATTTTACTGTTGTTTTCATTTACTGTTATTTTCATTTACTGTTGTTTTCATTTACTGTTATTTCATTTACTGTTGTTTTCATTTACTGTTGTTTTCATTTACTGTTGTTTTCATTTACTGTTGTTTTCATTTACTGTTATTTTCATTTACTGTTGTTTTCATTTACTGTTATTTTCATTTACTGTTATTTTCATTTACTGTTGTTTTCATTTGCTGTTGTTTTAATTTACTGTTGTTTTCATTTACTGTTATTTTTATTTACTGTTGTTTTCATTTACTGTTATTTTCATTTACTGTTGTTTTCATTTACTGTTATTTTCATTTACTGTTGTTTTCATTTACTGTTGTTTTCATTTGCTGTTGTTTTAATTTACTGTTGTTTTCATTTACTGTTATTTTCATTTACTGTTATTTTAATTTGCTGTTGTTTTCATTTACTGTTATTTTCATTTACTGTTGTTTTCATTTACTGTTATTTTCATTTACTGTTATTTTCATTTGCTGTTGTTTTCATTTACTGTTGTTTTCATTTACTGTTGTTTTCATTTACTGTTATTTTCATTTACTGTTGTTTTCATTTGCTGTTGTTTTCATTTACTGTTATTTTAATTTGCTGTTGTTTTCATTTACTGTTGTTTTCATTTGCTGTTGTTTTCATTTACTGTTATTTTCATTTGCTGTTGTTTTCATTTACTGTTATTTTCATTTACTGTTGTTTTTAATTTACTGTTGTTTTAATTTACTGTTGTTTTCATTTACTGTTGTTTTCATTTACTGTTATTTTCATTTGCTGTTGTTTTCATTTACTGTTATTTTCATTTACTGTTGTTTTCATTTACTGTTATTTTCATTTGCTGTTGTTTTCATTTACTGTTATTTTCATTTGCTATTGTTTTCATTTACTGTTATTTTCATTTACTGTTGTTTTCATTTACTGTTATTTTAATTTGCTGTTGTTTTCATTTACTGTTGTTTTCATTTGCTGTTGTTTTCATTTACTGTTGTTTTAATTTACTGTTGTTTTCATTTACTGTTATTTTCATTTACTGTTGTTTTCATTTACTGTTATTTTCATTTGCTGTTGTTTTCATTTACTGTTATTTTCATTTACTGTTGTTTTCATTTTACTGTTATTTTCATTTGCTGTTGTTTTCATTTACTGTTATTTTCATTTGCTGTTGTTTTCATTTACTGTTATTTTCATTTACTGTTGTTTTCATTTACTGTTATTTTAATTTGCTGTTGTTTTAATTTACTGTTGTTTTCATTTACTGTTGTTTTCATTTACTGTTATTTTAATTTGCTGTTGTTTTCATTTACTGTTGTTTTCATTTGCTGTTGTTTTCATTTACTGTTGTTTTCATTTACTGTTATTTTCATTTACTGTTGTTTTCATTTACTGTTATTTTCATTTACTGTTGTTTTCATTTACTGTTATTTTCATTTACTGTTGTTTTCATTTACTGTTGTTTTCATTTACTGTTGTTTTCATTTACTGTTGTTTTAATTTACTGTTGTTTTCATTTTCTGTTATTTTCATTTGCTGTTGTTTTCATTTACTGTTATTTTAATTTGCTGTTGTTTTCATTTACTGTTATTTTCATTTGCTGTTGTTTTCATTTACTGTTATTTTCATTTGCTGTTGTTTTCAATTTACTGTTATTTTCATTTACTGTTGTTTTCATTTACTGTTATTTTTATTTGCTGTTGTTTTCATTTACTGTTGTTTTCATTTACTGTTGTTTTCATTTACTGTTATTTTCATTTGCTGTTGTTTTCATTTACTGTTGTGTTCATTTACTGTTGTTTTCATTTACTGTTGTTTTCATTTACTGTTATTTTAATTTACTGTTGTTTCATTTACTGTTGTTTTCATTTACTGTTATTTTCATTTGCTGGTTTTTTCATTTACTGTTGTTTTCATTTACTGTTGTTTTCATTTGCTGTTATTTTCATTTGCTGTTATTTTCATTTGCTGTTATTTTCATTTACTGTTGTTTTCATTTACTGTTGTTTTCATTTACTGTTATTTTCATTTGCTGTGGTTTTCATTTACTGTTATTTTCATTTACTGTTGTTTTCATTTACTGTTGTTTTCATTTACTGTGGTTTTCATTTACTGTTGTTTTTATTTACTGTTGTTTTCATTTGCTGTTGTTTTAATTTACTGTTATTTTCATTTACTGTTGTTTTCATTTACTGTTGTTTTCATTTGCTGTTGTTTTCATTTACTGTTATTTTCATTTACTGTTGTTTTAATTTACTGTTGCTTTAATTTACTGTTGTTTTCATTTACTGTTTTTTTCATTTACTGTTGTTTCATTTACTGTTTGTTTTCATTTACTGTTGTTTTCATTTACTGTTGTTTTTCATTTACTGTTGTTTTCATTTGCTGTTGTTTTAATTTATTGTTATTTTCATTTGCTGTTGTTTTCATTTACTGTTATTTTCATTTACTGTTGTTTTCATTTACTGTTATTTTCATTTACTGTTATTTTCATTACTGTTATTTTCATTTACTGTTGTTTTCATTTACTATTGTTTTCATTTACTGTTGTTTTCATTTACTGTTATTTTTCATTTTCCTGTTGTTTTCATTTACTGTTGTTTTCATTTTACTGTTGTTTTCATTTACTGTTATTTTCATTTACTATTATTTTAATTTACTGTTGTTTTCATTTACTGTTATTTTCATTTGTTGTTGTTTACATTTACTGTTGTTTTCATTTACTGTTGTTTTCATTTACTGTTGTTTTCATTTACTGTTGTTTTCATTTACTGTTATTTTCATTTACTGTTGTTTTCATTTATTGTTATTTTAATTTACTGTTATTTTCATTTACTGTTGTTTTCATTTACAATTGTTTTCATTTACGGTTATTTTCATTTACCGTTGTTTTCATTTACTGTAATTTTCATTTGCTGTTGTTTCATTTACTGTTGTTTTCATTTGCTGTTGTTTTCATTTACTGTTGTTTTCATTTGCTGTTGTTTTCATTTACTGTTGTTTTCATTTACTGTTATTTTAATTTACTGTTGTTTTCATTTACTGTTGTTTGCATTTGCTGTTGCTTTAATTTACTGTTATTTGATTTACTGTTGTATTCATTTACGGTTATTTTCATTTACTGTTGTTTTCATTTACTGTTATTTTCATTTGCTGTTGTTTTCATTTACTGTAGTTTTCATTTACTGTTGTTTTCATTTACTGTTATTTTCATTTACTGTTGCTTGCATTACTGTTGGTTTCATTTACTGTTGTTTTCATTTACTGTTGTTTTCATTTACTGTTTTTTTTTTCATTTACAGTTGTTTACATTTACTGTTGTTTTCATTTACTGTTTTTTTCATTTACTGTTGTTTTCATTTACTGTTATTTTCATTTACTGTTGTTTTCATTTACTGTTTTTTTCATTTACTGTTGTTTTCATTTACTGTTTTTTTCATTTACTGTTGTTTTCATTTGCTGTTGTTTTCATTTACTGTTGTTTTCATTTACTGTTGTTTTCATTTACTGTTTTTTTCATTTACTGTTGTTTTCATTTACTGTTGTTTTCATTTACTGTTGTTTTCATTTACAATTGTTTTCATTAACTGTTGTTTTCATTTACTGTTGTTTTCATTTACAGTTGTTTTCATTTACCGTTGTTTTCATTTACTGTTGTTTTAATTTACTGTTGTTAGCATTTACTGTTATTTTCATTTACTGTTATTTTCATTTACTGTTGTTTTAATTTACTGTTGTTTTCATTACTGTTATTTCATTTGTTGTTGTTTACATTTACTGTTGTTTTCATTTACTGTTGTTTTCATTTACTGTTATTTTCATTTACTGTTATTTCATTTACTGTTGTTTTCATTTACTGTTGTTTTCATTTACAGTTGTTTTCATTTACCGTTGTTTTCATTTACTGTTGTTTTAATTTACTGTTGTTTTCATTTACTGTTGTTTTCATTTACAATTGTTTTCATTAACTGTTGTTTTCATTTACTGTTTTTTCATTTACTGTTGTTTCATTTACTGTTGTTTTCATTTACTGTTTTTTTCATATACTGTTGTTTTCATTTACTGTTGTTTTCATTTACTGTTGTTTTCATTTACAATTGTTTTCATTAACTGTTGTTTTCATTTACTGTTGTTTTCATTTACCGTTGTTTTCATTTACCGTTGTTTTCATTTACTGTTGTTTTAATTTTACTGTTGTTTGCATTTACTGTTATTTTCATTTACTGTTATTTTCATTTACTGTTGTTTTAATTTACTGTTGTTTTCATTTACTGTTATTTTCATTTGTTGTTATTTTCATTTACTGTTATTTTCATTTACTGTTGTTTTCATTTACTGTTATTTTCATTTACTGTTATTTTCATTTACTGTTGTTTTCATTTACTGTTGTTTTCATTTACAATTGATTTCATTAACTGTTGTTTCATTTACTGTTGGTTTCATTTACTGTTGTTTTCATTTACTGTTATTTTAATTTACTGTTGTTTTCATTCACTGTTGTTTTCATTTACTGTTATCTTCATTTACGGTTATTTTCATTTACTGTTATTTTCATTTACTGTTGTTTTCATTTATTGTTATTTTAATTTACTGTTATTTTAATTTACTGTTATTTTAATTCACTGTTGTTTTCATTTACTGTTATTTTCATTTGCTGTTATTTTCATTTACTGTTATTTTCATTTACTGTTGTTTTCATTTACTGTTGTTTTCATTTATTGTTATTTTAATTTATTGTTGTTTTCATTTACTGTTGTTTTCATTTGCTGTTATTTTCATTTACTGTTATTTTCATTTACAATTGTTTTCATTTACTGTTGTTTACATTTATTGTTATTTTAATTTATTGTTGTTTTCATTTACTGTTGTTTTCATTTGCTGTTATTTTCATTTACTGTTATTTTCATTTACAATTGTTTTAATTTACTGTTATTTTCATTTATTGTTATTTTAATTTACTGTTGTTTTAATTTACTGTTATTTTCATTTATTGTTATTTTAATTTACTGTTGTTTTCATTTACTGTTGTTTTCATTTATTGTTATTTTCATTTACTGTTATTTTCATTTACTGTTGTTTTCATTTACTGTTATTTTCATTTACTGTTGTTGTCATTTACTGTTATTTTAATTTACTGTTGTGTTCATTTACTGTTGTTTTCTTTTACTGTTGTTTTCATTTACTGTTGTTTTAATTTACTGTTTTCATTTACTGTTGTTTTCATTTACTGTTGTTTACATTTACCGTTGTTTACATTTACCGTTGTTTACATTTACCGTTGTTTACATTTACCGTTGTTTACATTTACCGTTGTTTACATTTACCGTTGTTTACATTTACCGTTGTTTTCATTTACTGTTTTTTGCATTTACTGTTGTTTTCATTTACTGTTATTTTCATTTACTATTGTTTTTCCATTCCGAATTCCATTTTGATATCTTGGCTGAAGATTCTGATAATTTTTTTAGTGTCTCTACGTCTTGTTCGATTCTTGTAAAAAGTTTCAGATCGTCCATGTACATAAGGTTGTTCATTTTTTCCTCTGTATTGGAGAACTTTTATCCGGTTTGGCTCTTTCTCGGAATATTGTTCAAGGGCATCATGGCTATGATGAACAGTAGTGGTGATAGGGAGTCTCCCGTAAAGATGCCTCTTTGTATGTTAATTTCTCTTATGTGTTGTCCATCGGCTGTCAATTCCAGTTTCCATGTTTGCATTGCATTTTCTATTACGTTGGTGAATCTGCTTGGTATTTTATACATTTTTAGGCATTCTATTATCCATTCTTAGGGGATCCTGTCGTACGCTTGTTTGTAGTCGATCCATGCCATGGCTAAATTCTTTATCTTCCTTTTAACCTACTTTAGGATCTTTTGATCTATACATAACAGATCATGTGTTCCTCTTTTCCATTTTTTGCATCCTTTCTGTTCCTCGGGGATGAGTCCACGGTTATTCAGGGAGTGGTAGATTTGTTCCTCAGTTGCGCTGTCAGTATCTTCCACAGTTGGTAAGCATGTGATTGGCCTATAGTTGCTAGGGACGGTTCCTTTCTCCGTGTCCTTCTGTAGCAGTGTGGTTCTACCTTTTGGTCATCCAGTCTGGTATGCTTGCTTCCTGCATATATCTTCTCAGGTTTTGGGCTAGCCTTTCGTGTAAGGTTGTGAAGTTTTTGAACTAGTATGCATGTATCCCGTCGTGCCCTGGTGCTCTCCAGTTTGACATTTTTTCCCATGGTTTTCTTTAGGGTTTCTTTACTGATTTCATTCACTGTTCCTTCTTATATTTGTTATAACTCTTCTTTCATGTCTTTCAACCATTCGGCATTTCTATTGTGATCTCGTCGCTCTTCCCATATTTTATTCCAGTAGAGTTTTGTTTTCTGTTGGATTTGGTTGTTCTGTTTTTGTTTTTCCTCCGTTCACATTTTGGTAGAATTGGCGTTCATTAGTTTCAAATGTTCTGTTTTGTTTGCATTGTTCAGATTTGTATCTATATCGTCTCAATCTCGCTTCTTTTGCTTTTATTTTTTGGTCCAGTTCTTAAAGTTTCTTGTTTAGCCTCTCCCTCTCAGTTACATTTCCAATATTCCGTTTTCTCCACATTGCTTTCTTCCTGTTGATCATGTTTCTTTTTTATGTTTGTGTATTTGGGTTTCTAGTCTTATTTCCCATCCAGGTTTTGTCGGCCCACTTGTCCCCGATTGTTTTTCTGATTTGAGATTCGCACTTACCATTTTGGCGCCTGCGTAAATTAGGTTGTTTAAGTCTGTGATTGTATTTGTTGGGATATGTGGGAGGAGCTTGTTAACCTTCTCTATTTCTGTTTTTAGTTTCTTCAGCTCTTTGTTCCTTAACGATGGGAGCTTTGTTTTTTCCTCGTTCATCAGCTGTATTATTTTATTTCATTTGCTTCATTCTCTGTTAGTTCTGTTTCATTGTTCTCGGTTTCCACGTTTGTAGACTTTGTTTTTGTTGGTCCTCGGCCTTTGGTGTTTTTACTTGTGAGGCTTCAACTTGTGGTGTTGCTCTACGTGCGGTTCCGTTGGAGGATGCTTCTTGTTCAGCTTCATCATTTATTTTTCGCTGTATTTCTGTTAGTTCTAGTTTAGAGAGCCAACCTTTCTTGAGTTTCAGTCTTGCTTGGTCCGCAATTCTTTGTTCTGTCATATGGAAGTCACTGGATAGGTCCCATAGTTCGTTTACGATAACCTCCATATCTATATTTAGGATGATTTCTATAGTAGCATTCCATTACGAGTCTATTCTCATTTTTGTTCATTCCTTTCTTCGGTTTTTTTCCTTTTGATGGTTATCATGGCTGTGCTGTCTTTGTTCGGTATCATTTTGTTCCCTGAAATAAGAGGTTATACTTACCTGTTCAGCGTCCATGTTATTTGAGTTTCTGAAACTAGAAAGTTGGCCAATATTCGCAGCATGACAACCGGGTCCCCATGCTGGCTACCGAAGGAGCACCTGCCGATCATGACACCCAGATCTTTCTGATGGGTCCCACGGTTTGGATTATTTGTAATTGACATTTTTCATATTTTGGTGTTTGTGGCAACACCGGTCCCAGAATTGTTTTACCTGTGGTTCTGATGCAGGGATAGTGTAACGCTCCCATGTATACAGGAGGTATCGTGCACTATCACACTTAATTTTATGTTTTTTCGGCAGATTTAGTATATCCTGCTATTAGGTTAATTATTGTTTTGTTTTTTTTCTCAAATTTATAACTGTTGTACATTTGATTTATTTTATGTGAAACGTGTTGTCTTTCTTGCAAGTTTTCTTTGTAATTTTTGGTATATAGAGTTTATACATAGTTTTATTTGTTAATCGACGATTTATTGTGGAAATTGTAATTGATTAAAGTTATTCGTAGACTATAATTCTGGATGAACTAGTTTTTTTATTAAAGCTATTTTTTTTATTTTATACTTAGCAGTTAAGCCGGGCTTTATTTGGGCCCTATGTACTGTTCATAACTTTATGACTTTATTGACTTGGGAGAGGTGCTAGTCTAGCAGCACTGATGAGTTGTGATACAACGAAACAGGGCTGTATAGCGATGACTACAAATATATTTTAAGCTCCCCCCCTCTTTGGGTAGAGCACTGTTATAAATAATCTCACCCGCTACTTAATTGATTGAAAAATGCGGGGCTCGTTGTTTGTTTGTTTACAAACAGGCGGTTTGTGCACTGTAAAAGTAGTGGACGGATGTTTATTTAAATAGACATCCGGACAGGTTATTTGCGGGCATCGCTTCCGTGGTTGAGTGGGAGAACTGCCGAACACACACGGTTCTAGGTTCAATCCTTGGCTTGGGAGAGTTGCTAGTGTAGCGGCACTGATGAGTAGTGATATGTGTGCGTGTGTGTGTGTGTGTCTGACTCATATCCAGGTAACCTACATCTACAATTTCAAATGTTTCGACCAAACATTGGCTGAATAGTTTGCTAGAGACTGCAAAATTCAAATCTTTTGAAATTTGATTCATTGGTAGTTAAAAAAAAAAATTGACTCGTTGGCAAGACAAAAACCAATTAAAAAGCTTGCCCTATGTCTGAATACACTTTATGTAAAATTTTAAATGTTTAGACCAAAAATTGGCTAAGTAATTTGGTAGAAACCGCAGAGGTTAAATTTTTTAACTTTGACCCCAATTTTGATCCCTTAACATTTATTATTTTGGGCTCAAATCAAATTTAAACGTTTGATTTATGTCAAAGTAACCTTGAACATGGATCCAATTTGGAAAGTGTTTAGACCCAAAATTGGCGAAAGAGTTTGGTAGAGTTTTCAAAGATTGAACTTTGACCCGTTGACAGCCAAATTTCTGTCCGAAAACCGATTAAAAAGATTTTTCACAAATCTCAATAGCCCTTATGTCAAATCTCGAGTCTGTAAATTGACAGAGTAGTTTGGTAGTGAAATGTACGCACACAGACAGACACACAGACACAAACAATTTCACTTTTATAGATATATAGATTTTGATTTAAATCTTAGTAAGGGGACAAAGTTAGCACCAGTTTATTAGTGATGCAAAACTGTTCTGTTCGGAGAACTAATTTTACTCTGGAACAAGTATGTTTCAAGCTATTATATAAATAGCATACTGTATATAATACATCTAGCTACTATTATATAACAATAAGTTTGATTGTGAGTGTGTGTGCGCAAGAGTGAGAGAGAGAGAGGGGGGGGGAGAGAGGGGGGAGAGAGAGTTCCCTATGGACGCGGAAATGGAAAGGGTGATCTTTAAATTTCACACGAAGGTATTGATGTGTCTGGGAGTGGTCTTAGATAGGTTTTGCATCGAAATACCTCCGATAAGTATTAATAATCAAAAATCGAAAAATCCGATTAAAGAGTGAAGGTCGGATTTGAACGAAAGTCAACAATTTTATACAACCCAACATCACAAGTGCATTTAAGGAGTTTTATCACTACACAAGCAGAAAGGCCTAGCCTATAAAATTAACTGTAGATTCTTTTATAAGACAGGGACGCGTTCGAATTAAATTATGATACTTGGCTTTTGTAAGTTTAACTTTAATTCAACTGATAATTTTATAAAATCTAGTTTGTTCCGAAATGAATGTTTCTGCCTGGAACACAATTGGACCATGATACTTGACTTTTTAAGAATCAATTGAAGACATTATTTACAGATAATTTCATAAAATCAACAGTAGATTTTCTACAGTACAATGTGTTGTAGACTAAGTCACTGCGGGGGGGGGCATGTGAAGCTTCTTCCCGGTACGCTGTAACGAGGTGGGGGTCTCAAACTACATTAGGCAATCAATCTCGTAGGATATGTCCTTTTCTCTTCCTTGCAACCTCTATCTCACAGAAGAGATGTTGCGAGTTTGTCTCTGGTGTATCGTTATTTTCATGGAAAGTGTTCGACTGAGTTTCAATCTATGGTCCCCCCTCGCCAAACTTTCACAAGAAACACTCGTCTAGCTGTACACTCTATCAATAATTCCCTCCACTCTTTATCTGTGCCTAAACCTAAACGTAGATTCCATGAACAAAGCTTCTTTCTTAGAATTGCACGCCTGTGGAATTGTCTTCCGTTTTCCAGTTTTCCGGTTGTCTTCAAGTCTAACGTAAATAAGTTCTTGATGAGCCGTTCCATATAAGTTATCAAATTTACCAAATTTTCATTACTAATGATTACTATATTATCCAATTTCTACTGTACACTCTTTAACCCTTATCCTTGAGTGGCCTCTTGGCCTTGATAATGTGTTGATGCCTATGTAAAAAAAAATCGATTGGATAAAAATTGTGGTTATTTCATCGATTTCCATAGCAATAAATGTATAAGAGATTGGAAAATTTGTGGATCCCTAATTAATCTCGGACAACGTCGGGTCTCCCTGTTAATATATATATATATGTGTATGTATATAATAATTTCCACAGCCAAACACCATGTACATATATAGAGAGGGAGAGAAAGAGAGAGACAGACAAGGTGAGAGGGCGAATATATATATATATATATATAGAGAGAGAGAGAGAGAGAGAGAGAGAGAGAGATATGTTATTTGTTTTTGCGATACGTTTTGAATGAATTTCAATTATTATTTAAGAAAGTGCATTTTTATCTAAATGCGAGTTGGGAATTATTTTCCCTTTAGCCAACTTGTTACCTCCACGTGAGGAGCGGCATATATATTGTTTTGTTTTGTTTTTTGTTTTTTGATATAATTATCCACTGACTCATCAGAGTGGCTGAATCTAGCGAGATTTGAAATCGGGACCCTGCGGTAATGAGCCTAAACTCTTTATCCGCGCGTCCAGCACGCTCGACTGTCTGGATGTATCGCGATTTATTTAGATGTTATTTGTTTTTTGTTTTTGCGATACGTTTTGAATGAATTCAATTATTTACGAAAGTGCATTTTTGCCTAAATATAATATATATATATATATATATATATATATATATATATATATATATATATATATATACATATATATATATATATATATATATATATATATATATATATATTCAAAATGTAAGAAATTATATAATAATTTCCACAACCAAACAACATCGCATGGCTCTTGCGGGCTGCGAAGTTGTTTGGCTGTGTAATATATATATATATATATATATATATATATATATATATATATATATATATATATATATATATATATATATATATATATATATATATATAAAAGGAACTTTGTGTGTATACGAGTTCATTCCATATGTAGTCTAGTCTGAAGTTTGATTTTACACAAATATACTTTATTTGCCTGGCAGTGTTCTTAGATATATTTGTAAAGAAATACTAACTATCGATAATCGACAATCAAAAAGATCGATGAAAGAAGGAGCAGCCGATTCTGACTAACGCTAACACATTACTCAGTCTTACATCACAAGTGCATTTAAGAAGTTTTATTACCGTACAAGCAGAAAGACCAAACATATAAAATCAAAAGTTCCTTTGATATGACAGAGGCGCATTCCAAATGAATGTTTTGCTTAGAGCACAATTGAACCATGCTACTTTACCTTTGCATTTCAAACTCACTGAACGGATTCAGAATTCAGGCCATTATATAAAAATGTTTTTATAAAATCAACTGTAGGTTCTCTACAGTGCAATTTAAACTACATTGTATTGTGCACGTAGTCAAAGCAGGGAGGAAGCTTCACAAACCTCCCTGTTCCCCGCGGTGGATCCCCAACTTCAACAATCGATTTGATTGAAGAATAGGCGATTTCGATGATTTCAATGGTAATAAAATATGAGAGGTTTAAACGGGCAACGTCGGGTCTTTTGCTAGTATATATATAAATATATATATACACACATATATATATATATATATATATATATATATATATATATATATATATATATATACAGCTACACAGAATACTTCGCGTCTCATTCTCGTGAGAATTCATCAGGCTTATGCATAAACCTGAATGAAACCTGGAATATTCTGTGTAGCTTAATTGCCATATATATTTTCATAACTTACTATATAGATATATATATATATATATATATATATATATATATATATATATATATATATATATATGTAAGTATAAATATATATATATCATGATATATATCATGACGTCCATCATTATATGTATACATAGAATATATACATGCATGTGTGTGTGTGTGTGTGTGTGTGTGTGTGTGTGTGTGTGTGTGTGTGTGTGTGTGTGTGTGTGTGTGTGTGTGTGTGTTTATGAATTTGGAGATTCATTGTTTCCAGACGTATAATCCTCGAGTAAAAAGGCATTTCTCCCACTCCGAATTGAATACGAGTGGATCTGGGTTTTATTAACGAAAGGTTGTTATTTGCATTTTATCTTTGTCAGCTGTTTCTTTATATCATACGAAAGAAGAAAAAAAAATATGGCTGATGAGTTAGTTGGGAGTGACAGGTAGGAAATGTTGGGGACGAAAAATAAAAGAAAAAAGTTGTATGCGAATGAGTGCATGTGTTTTGAAGAGGACGAACCTTTCAATGCTTCTTTGCAATTACTCTTCCGTAAAAATGTTCCAATAGTCATAAAGTCTTAGAATCTTCGTTCATTTCAGTAACAAATAAATATATTTTTGTATGTGTTCTGTTCAGATTTGTAATTTTAATACACGTCGCAGCCATGTTGTTTGCCATATTGCTTGTCATGACCTTGTGTTTAAATTAATGTAACTGTTTTACGATGCTTGTGTGCTCATAAAACTGAAGTAAACACATTAATCTTATCAAAGAACCTGTTTCTTACCCTCCACTGCAAATAGAGATTCTGTATCTGTCTGTCTGAATTCGAAAACTATACTATTACTATCGACGAAACAAGGATATCAAATACTTAAAAAAATAAGGATATGGTAAAAACTTTGATCTTCTGTGGAAAAGCCCCGCCACTAATGATAAAATGCGTTTCGCAAAATAAACTAAATAGCATATTTGCCTTGACCTACATTCGCAAGGTTAGGGTTAGGGTAAGAGATAGGGTTAGATTAAGGGTAAGGGTTTGAGTTAGGGTTAGAGTTAGGGTTAGGGTTAGCGTTAGCGTAAGGGTTAGAGTTAGAGTTAGGGTTGGGGTTAGAGTTAGGGTTAGGGTAAGAGTTAGGGTTAGGGTTGGAGTTAGGGTTAGGGTTAGGGTTAGAGTTAGGGTTAGAGTTAGAGTTAGAGTTAGGGTAAGGGTTAAGGTTAGAGTCAGGGTTAGGTTTAGAGTTAGGGTTAGGGTTAGGGTTAGAGTTAGGGTTAGAGTAAGGGTTAGGGTTAGCGTTGGGGTTAGGGTTAGAGTTAGGGTTAGGGTTAGGTTTAGAGTAAGGGTTGAGGTTAGGGTTAGAGTAAGGGTTAGGTTTAGGGTTTAGGGTTAGAGTTAGGGTAAGAGTTAGGGTTAAGGTTAGAGTTAGGGTTAGGGTTAGAGTTAGGGTTAAGGTTAGAGTTAGGGTTAGGGTTGGGGTTAGGGTTAGAGTTAGGGTAAGGGTTAGAATTAGGGTTAGAGTTAAAGTTAGAGTTAGCGTTCGGGTAAGGGTTAGGGTTAGAGTTAGGGTTAGGGTAAGGGTAGGAGTTGGGGTTAGGGTTAGGGTTCGGGTTAGGATTAGAGTAAGGGTTAGGGTTAGGGTAAGGGTTAGGTTTAGAATTAGGGTTAGGGTTAGAAGTAGGGTTAGAGTTAGGGTTAGAGTCAGGGTTAGGGTACGGGTTAGAGTTAGGGTAAGGGTTAGGGTTAGGGTAAGAGTTAGGGTTACGCTTAGGGTTAGAGTTAGGGTTAGGGTTTGAGTTAGGGTTAGAGTTAGGGTTAGGGTTGGAGTTAGGGTTAGGGTAAGGGTTAGGGTTAGAGTAAGGGTAAGGGTTAGGGTTAGAGTAAGGGTTAAGATTAGGGTTAGAGTTAGAGTAAGGGTTAGGGTTAGCGTTGGGGTTAGGGTTAGAGTTAGGGTTAGGGTTAGGTTTAGTGTAAGGGTTGAGGTGAGGGTTAGAGTAAGGGTTAGGTTTAGGGTTTAGGGTTAGAGTTAGGGTAAGAGTTAGGGTTTAGTTTAGAGTAAGGGTTAGGGTTAGAGTTAGGGTTAAGGTTAGAGTTAGGGTTAGAGTTAGGGTAAGAGTTAGGGTTAGGGTTAGAATTGGGGTTAGAGTTAGGGTTAGAGTTAGGGTTCGGGTAAGGGTTAGGGTAAGAGTTAGGGTTAGGGTAAGGGTAGGAGTTGGGGTTAGGGTTCGGGTTAGGATTAGAGTAAGGGTTAGGGTTAGGGTTAGGTTTGGAGTAAGGGTTAGGGTTAGGGTTAGAGTAAGGATTAGAGTCAGGGTTAGGGTACGGGTTAGAGTTAGGGTTAGGGTTATGGTTAGAGTAAGGGTAACGGTTAGGGTTGGAGATAGGGTTAGGGTTAGAGTTAGGGTTAGAGTTACGGTTAGGGCTGAGTTAGGGTTAGGGTTAGGGTTAGGGTTAGAGTAAGGGTTAGGGTTAGGGTTACAGTTAGGGTTAGGGTTAGGGTAAGAGTTAGGGTTAGAGTTAGGGTTAGAGTTAGAGTCAGGGTTAGGGTAAGAGTTAGGTTTAGGGTTAGGGTTAGAGAAGGGGTTAGAGTTAGGGTTAGGGCACGGGTTAGAGTTAGGGTTAGAGTTAGAGTAAGGGTTAGGGTTATGGTTAGGGTTAGAGTTAGGGTTGGGGTTGGGGTGAGGGTTAGGGTTAGGGTGAGTGTTAGGGTTAGGGTTATAGTTAGGGTTAGGGTTAGGGTTAGGGTAAGTGTTAGGGTTGGGGTTAGGGTTAGGGTTAGAAGTAGGGTTAGGTTTAGGGTTAGGGTTAGGGTTAGCGTTAGAGTTAGGGTAAGTGTTAGGGTTAGGGTTGGAGTAAGGGTTAGGGTTAAAATAAGGGTTAGAGTAAGGGTTAGGGTTAGGGTTAGAGTTAGGGTTAGAGTTAGGGTTAGGGTTAGAGTTAGGGTTAGGGTTAGGGTTAGGGTTAGAGTTAGAGTTAGGGTTAGAGTTAGGGTTAGGCTTAGAGTTAGGGTAAGGGTTAGAGTAAGGGTTAGGTTTAGGGTTTAGGGTTAGAGTTAGGGTAAGAGTTAGGGTTAAGTTTAGAGTTAGGGTTAGGGTTAGAGTTAGGGTTAAGGTTAGAGTTAGGGTTAGGGTTAGGGTTGGAGTTAGGGTTAGAATTAGGGTAAGGGTTAGAATTAGGGTTAGAGTTAAAGTTAGAGTTAGCGTTCGGGTAAGGGTTAGGGTAGGAGTTGGGGTTAGGGTTAGGGTTCGGGTTAGGATTAGAGTAAGGGTTAGGGTTAGGGTAAGGGTTAGGTTTAGAATTAGGGTTAGGGTTAGAAGTAGGGTTAGAGTTAGGGTTAGAGTCAGGGTCAGGGTACGGGTTAGAGTTAGGGTAAGGGTTAGGGTTAGGGTAAGAGTTAGGGTTACGCTTAGGGTTAGAGTTAGGGTTAGGGTTTGAGTTAGGGTTAGAGTTAGGGTTAGGGTTAGAGTTAGGGTTAGGGTAAGGGTTAGGGTTAGAGTAAGGGTAAGGGTTAGGGTTAGAGTTAGGGTTAGGATTAGGGTTAGAGTTAGAGTAAGGGTTAGGGTTAGGGTTAGAGTAAGGGTTGAGGTGAGGGTTAGAGTAAGGGTTAGGTTTAGGGTTTAGGGTTAGAGTTAGGGTAAGAGTTAGGGTTTAGTTTAGAGTAAGGGTTAGGGTTAGAGTTAGTGTAAAGGTTAGAGTTAGGGTTAGAATTAGGGTTAGAGTTAGGGTTAGAGTTAGGGTTCGGGTAAGGGTTAGGGTTAGAGTTAGGGTTAGGGTAAGGGTAGGAGTTGGGGTTAGGGTTCAGGTTAGGATTAGAGTAAGGGTTAGGGTTAGGGTTAGGGTAAGGGTTAGGTTTGGAGTAAGGGTTAGGGTTAGGGTTAGAGTAAGGACTAGAGTCAGGGTTAGGGTACGGGTTAGAGTTAGGGTTAGGGTTATGGTTAGAGTAAGGGTTACGGTTAGGGTTGGAGATAGGGTTAGGGTTAGAGTTAGGGTTAGAGTTACGGTTAGGGCTGAGTTAGGGTTAGGGTTAGGGTTAGAGTTAGGGTTAGGGTTAGGGTTACAGTTAGGGTTAGGGTTAGGGTAAGAGTTAGGGTTAGAGTTAGGGTTAGAGTTAGAGTTAGGGTTAGGGTAAGAGTTAGGTTTAGGGTTAGGGTTAGAGAAGGGGTTAGAGTTAGGGTTAGGGCACGGGTTAGGGTTAGAGTTAGAGTAAGGGTTAGGGTTATTGTTAGGGTTAGAGTTAGGGTTGGGGTTGGGGTGAGGGTTAGGGTTAGGGTGAGGGTTAGGGTTATAGTTAGGGTTAGGGTTAGGGTTGGGGTAAGTGTTAGGGTTGGGGTTAGGGTTAGGGTTAGAAGTAGGGTTAGGTTTAGGGTTAGGGTTAGCGTTAGAGTTAGGGTAAGTGTTAGGGTTAGGGTTGGAGTAAGGGTTAGGGTTAAAGTTAGGGTTAGAGTAAGGGTTAGGGTTAGGGTTAGAGTTAGGGTTAAGGTTAGGGTTAGGGTTAGAGTTAGGGTAAGGGTTAGGGTTAGGGTTAGAGTTAGAGTTAGGGTTAGAGTTAGGGTTAGGGTTAGAGTTAGGGTAAGGGTTAGAGTAAGGGTTGGGGTTAGGGTTACAGTTAGGGTTAGGGTTAGGGTTAGGGTTGGAGTTGGGGTAAGGGTTACAGGAAGGGTAAGGGTTAGGGTTAAGGTTAGGGTTTAAGTGAGTGTTAAGGTAGGGGTTAAGGTTAGGGTTAGGGTAAGGATTAGAGTTAGGGTTAGGGTTAGGTTTAGGGTAAGGTAGGGTTAGGGTTAGGGTTAGGCTTAGGGTTACATTTAGGGTAACGGTTAGGGTAAGGGTTGGAGTTAGGGTTAGGGTTAGGGTTAGGGTTGGAGTTAGGGTTAGGGTTAGGATTAGGGCTACAGTTAGGGTTAGGGTTAGAGTTAGGGTTAGGGTTAGGGTTAGAGTTAGGGTTAGGGTTAGGGTTAGAGTGAGGTTAGACTTAGAGTTAGGGTGAGGGTTAGAGTTAGGGTTAGGGTTAGGGTTAGAGTAAGGATGAGGTTTAGGGTTAGGGTTAGAGTTAGGGTAAGAGTAAGGGTTAGGGTAAGGGTTAGGGTTAGGGTTAGGATTAGTTAGGGTAAGGGTAACGGTTAGGGTTAGGGTTAGAGTTAGGGTTAGGGTTGGTGTTAGGGTTAGGGTTAGAGTTAGGGTTTAGGGTGAGGGTTAGGGTAAGGGTAAGGGTTAGGGTAAGGGTTAGGGTTAGAGTAATGGTTAAAGTTAGGGTTAAGGTTAGGGTTAGGGTTAGAGTTAGGGTAAGAGTTAGGGTTAGGGTTAGAGTTAGAGTTAGGGTTAGTGTTAAAGTCAGAGTCAGGGAAAGAGGAAGGGTTGGAGTTAGGGTTAGAGTTAAGGTTAGGGTCAGGGTTAGAGTTAGGATTAGGGTTAGGGTTAGAGTTAGAGTAAGGGTTAGGGTTAGAGTTAGGGTTAGGGTTAGGGTTAGAGTTAGGGTAAGGGTTAGGGTTAGAGTTCGGGTAAGGGTTAGGGTTAGGGTTAGAGTTAGGGTTAGAGTTAGGGTTAGGGTAAGAGTTAGGGTTAGGGTTAGGGTGTGAGTTAGGGTTAGGGTTAGGGTTAGAGTTGGGGTTAGGGTAAGTGTTAGGGTTAGGGTTAGAGTTAGAGTAAGGGTTAGAGTTAGGGTTAGTGTTAGGGTTAGAGTTAGGGTTAGGGTTAGAGTTAGGGTAAGTGTTAGGGTTAGAGTTAGGGTGAGGGTTAGGGTTAGGGTTAGAGGTAGAGTTAGGGTAAGGTTTAGGGTTACAGTTAGGGTAAGTGTTAGGGTAAGGGTTAGAGTAAGGGTTAGGGTTAGGGTTAGAGTTAGGTTTGGGGTAAGAGTTAGGTTTAGGGTTAGGGTTAAAGTTAGGGTTAGAGTTAGGGTTAGGGTTAGGGTTAGAGTTTGGGTTAGGGTTATGGTTAGGGTCAGAGTTATGGTTAGGTTAAGGGTTAGGTTTAGAGTTAGGGTTAGGCTAAGGTTAGAGTTAGGGTTAGGGTTAGTGTTAGAGTTAGGGTTAGGGTAAGAGTTAGGGTTTACAGTTATGGTTAGGGTAAGAGTTAGGGTTAGGGTAAGAGTTAGGGTAACGGTTAGATTAAGGGTTCGGGGTAGAGTTAGGCTTGGAGCTAGGGTAAGAGTTAGGGTTAGGGTTAGAGTAAGGGTTAGGTTTATAGTTAGGGGTAGGGTTAGGGTTAGGGTAAGTGTTAGGGTTGGGGTTAGGGTTAGGGTTAGAATTAGGGATAGGTTTAGGGTTAGGGTTAGGGTTAGGGTTAGAGTTAGGGGAGGAGTAAGGGTTAGCGTTAGGGTTAGGGTTAAAGTTAGGGTTCGAGTCAGGGTAAGGGTTAGGGTAAGAGTAAGGGTTAGGGTTGGGGTTAAGGTTAGAGTTGGAGTCAGGGTTAGGATTAGGGTTAGAGTTAGATTTGGGGTTAAGGTTAGAGTTAGGGTTAGAGTTAGGGTTAGGGTTAGGGTTAGGGTAAGAGTTAGGGTTAGGGTTAGAATCAAGGTTAGAGTTAGGGTTAGAGTAAGGGTTAGGGTGAGGGTTAGGGTTAGAGTTAGGGTAAGGGTTGGAGTTATGGTTAGGGTTAAAGTTAGGGTTAGAGGTAGGGTTAGGGTAAGAGTAAGGGTTAGGATTAGAGTTAGAGTTTGGGTTAGGGTTAGGATTAGGGTTAGGGTTAGTGTAAGGGTAAGGCTTAGGGTTAGGCTTAGAATTAGGGTAAGAGTTAGGGTTAGAGTTAGGGTTCGGGTAAGGGTTAGGGTTGGAGTTAGGGTTAGGATAAGGGTAGGAGTTTGGGTTAGGGTAAGGGTTAGGGTTAGGATTAGAGTTAGGGTTAGGGTTAGGGTTAGTGTAAGGGTAAGGTTTAGAGTTAGGGTTTGGGTAAAGGTTAGAGTTAGGGTTAGAGTTAGGGTTAGGGTACGGGTTAGAGTTAGGGTTACGGTTAGGGTTAGAGTTGGGGTTAGGGTTTGAGTTAGCGTTAGGGTTAGGGTTGGGGTTAGAGTTAGGGTTAGGGTTGGGGTTAGAGTGAGGGTTAGAGTTAGGGTTAGAGTTACAGTTAGGGTTAGGGTAAGAGTTAGGTTTAGGGTTAGGGTTAGAGTTAGGGTTAGAGTTACGGTTAGGGCACGGGTTATGGTAAGGGTTACAGTTGGAGTAAGGGTTAGGGTTAGGGTTAGGGTTAGATTTAGGGTAAGGGTTTGGGTTAGGGTTAGAGTAAGGGTTAGGGTTAGGGTTAGGGTTAGAGTTAGGGTTAGGTTAGGGTACGTGTTAGTGTAATGGTTAGGGTTAGGGTTAGAGATATGGTTAGGGTTAGGGTTAGGGTTAGAGTTATGGTTCGGGTTAGAGTAAGGGTTAGGGTTAGAGTTAGGGTTAAGGTTAGAGTTAGAGTAAGGGTAAGAGTTAGGCTTAGAGTTAGGGTTAGGGTTAGCGTTTTGTTAGGGTTAGAGTTAGGGTTAGGGTTAGGGTTACAGTAAGGGTTAGGGTGAGTGTGTAGGGTTACAGTTAGTTTAAGAGGTAGGTTAGGGTTAGAGTTAGGGGTAGGGTTAGAGTTAGGGTTAGGGTTAGAGTTAGGGTTAGGGTTAGCGTTAGTGTTAGGGTTAGGGTTAGAGTTAGGTTTAGAGTTAGGGTTAGGTTTAGGGTTAGAGTTAGGGTAAGGGTTAGTGTTAGAGTTAGGGTTAGGGTTAGGGTTAGGGTTTTGGTTAGGGTTAGGGTCAGAGTTAGGGTCAGGGTTAGATTTAGGGTTAGAGTTTTGGTTAGGCTCAGGGTTAGAGTAAGGATTAGGGTAAGTGTTAGGGTTAGGGTTAGAGTTAGGGTTAGGGTTAGGGTTAGAGCTAGGGTTATGGTTAGGGTTAGATTTGGGGTTAGGGTTAGAGTTAGGGTTAGGGTAAGATTAAAGGGTATGGTTGTTGTTAGAATAAGGCTTAGGGATAGGGTTAGGGTTAGGGTTAGGTAAGGGTTAGGGTTAGGATTAGGGTTAGAGTTAGGGTTAGGGTTAGATTTAGGGTTAGTGTTAGGATGAGGGTAAGTGTTAGGGTTGAGGTTAGGGTTAGGGTTAGAATTAGGGTTAGGTTTAGGGTTAGGGTTAGGATAAGGGTTAGGGTTAGAGTTGAGGTTAGATTTAGGGTTAGGGTTGGAATTAGGGTTAGAGTTAGGGTTAGAGTAAGGGTTATGGTTAGGGTTAGGGTTAGAGTTAAGGTTAGGGTAGGAGTTAGGGTTAGGGTTAGGGTTAGATTTAGGGTTAGGGTTAGAGTTAGGGTTAGTGTCATGGTTAGAGTTAGGGTTAGGGTACGGGTTAGAGTTAGGGTTAGGGTTAAGGTTAGGGTTAGGGTTAGAGTTAAGGTCCCGGTTAGGGTTTGAGTTAGGGTTAGGGTGTGAGTTAGGGTAAGAGTTAGGGTTAGGGTAAGTGTTAGGGTTAGGGTTAGGGTTAGAGTTCAGGTCAGGGTTAGGGTTAGGGTTAGAGTTAGGTTTACGGTTAGAGTAAGGGTTAGGGTTAGAGCTAGGGTTAGTGTTAGAGTTAGGGTTAGGGTAAGAGTTAGGTTTAGGGTTTAGGTTAGAGTTAGGGTTAGAGTTAGGGTTAGGGCACGGGTTAGGGGTAGGGTTAGAGTTAGAGTAAGTGTTAGGGTTAGGGTTAGGGTTAGAGTTAGGGTTAGGGTAAGGGTTAGGGTGAGCATTAGGGTAAGGTTTAGGGTTAGGGTTAGGGTTGGAGTTAGGGTTAGGGTTATAGTTATGGTTAGGGTTAGGGTATGGTTAAGTGTTAGGGTTGGGGTTAGGGTTAGGGTTAGAAGTAGGGTTAGGTTTATGGTTAGGGTTAGGGTTAGCGTTAGAGTTAGGGTAAACGTAAGGGTTAGGTTTGGAGTAAGGGTTAGGGTTAAAGATAGGGTTAGAGTAAGGGTTAGTGTTAGGGTTAGAGTTAGGGTTAGAGTTAGGGTTAGGGTTAGGGTTAGAGTTAGGGTTAGAGTTAGGGTTAGGGTTAGAGTTAGGGTAAGGGTTAGAGTAAGGGTTAGGGTTAGGCATAGAGTTAGGGTTAGGGTTAGGGTTAGAGTTGGGGGAAGGGTTAGAGTTAGGGTTAGGGTTGGGGTTAAGGTTAGGGTTGAAGTCAGGGTTAGGGATAGGGTTAGGGTTAGTGTTAGAGTTAGGGTTAGAGTTAGGGTTAGGGTTAGAGTTAGGGTAAGGGTTAGATTAAGGGTTAGGGTTAGTGTTAGTGTTAGGGTTAGGGTTAGGGTTAGAGTTGGGGTGAGGGTTAGAGTTAGGGTTAGGGTTGGGGTTAAGATTAGGGTTGAAGTTAGCGTAAGGGTCAGGGTTAGAATTAGAGTTAGGGTTCGGGTTAGGTTTAGGGTTAGAGGTAGGGTTAGGGTTAGGGTTACAGGTAGGGTAAGGGTTAGGGTCAGGGTTAGAATTACTGTTAGGGTTAGGGTTAGGGTTAGAGTAAGGGTTAGGGTTAGAATTAGTGCTACAGTTAGGGTTAGGGTTAGAGTTAGGGTTAAGGTTAGGGTTCGAGTAAGGGTGAGGGTTAGGGTTAGGGTTAGAGTTAGGGTAAGAGTTAGGGTTAGGGTAAGGTTTAGGGTTAGGATTAGTTAGTGTAAGGGTAAGGGTTAGGGTTAGGGTTGGTGTTAGTGTTAGGGTTGGTGTTAGGGTTAGGGTTAGAGTTAGGGTAAGGGTTAGGGTTGGTGTTAGGGTTAGGGTTAGAGTAAGGGTTTAGGGTAAGGGTTAGGGTTAGGGTAAGGGTTAGGGTTAGGGTTAGGGTTAGAGTTGGGGTTAGGGTTAGAGTAATGGTTAGAGTTAGGGTTAGGGTTAGGGTTAGAGTTAGGCTTAGGGTAAGGTTAAGAGTTAGGGTTAGATGTAGAGTTAGTATTAGAATTAGGGTTGGAGTTAGGGTTAGAGTAAGGGGTGTTTTTAGGGTTAGGGTTAGAGTTAGGGTTATGGTAGGAGTTAGGATTAGGGTTAGATTCAGGGTAAGAGTTAAGGTTAGGGTTAGAGTAAGATTTAGGATTAGAGTACGGGTTAGGGTTAGGGATAGAGGTAGTGTTAGGCTTAGGGTTAGAGTTAGGGTTGGGGTTAGTGTCAAAGTTAGGGTTATGGTTAGAGGTAGGGTTAGGGTACGAGTTAAAGTTAGGGTTAGGGTCAGGGTTAGAGTTAGGGTAAGGATTAGGGTTAGAATTAGGGTTAGGGTAAGAGTTAGGGTTAGAGTTAAGGTTAGGGTTAGGGTTAGGTAAGGGTTAGGGTTAGGATTAGGGTTAGAGTTAGGGTTAGGGTTAGATTTAGGGTTAGTGTTAGGATGAGGGTAAGTGTTAGGGTTGAGGTTAGGGTTAGGGTTAGAATTAGGGTTAGGTTTAGGGTTAGGGTTAGGATAAGGGTTAGGGTTAGAGTTGAGGTTAGATTTAGGGTTAGGGTTGGAATTAGGGTTAGAGTTAGGGTTAGAGTAAGGGTTATGGTTAGGGTTAGGGTTAGAGTTAAGGTTAGGGTAGGAGTTAGGGTTAGGGTTAGGGTTAGATTTAGGGTTAGGGTTAGAGTTAGGGTTAGTGTCATGGTTAGAGTTAGGGTTAGGGTACGGGTTAGAGTTAGGGTTAGGGTTAAGGTTAGGGTTAGGGTTAGAGTTAAGGTCCCGGTTAGGGTTTGAGTTAGGGTTAGGGTGTGAGTTAGGGTAAGAGTTAGGGTTAGGGTAAGTGTTAGGGTTAGGGTTAGGGTTAGAGTTCAGGTCAGGGTTAGGGTTAGGGTTAGAGTTAGGGTTACGGTTAGAGTAAGGGTTAGGGTTAGAGCTAGGGTTAGTGTTAGAGTTAGGGTTAGGGTAAGAGTTAGGTTTAGGGTTTAGGTTAGAGTTAGGGTTAGAGTTAGGGTTAGGGCACGGGTTAGGGGTAGGGTTAGAGTTAGAGTAAGTGTTAGGGTTAGGGTTAGGGTTAGAGTTAGGGTTAGGGTAAGGGTTAGGGTGAGCATTAGGGTAAGGTTTAGGGTTAGGGTTAGGGTTGGAGTTAGGGTTAGGGTTATAGTTATGGTTAGGGTTAGGGTTGGGTTAAGTGTTAGGGTTGGGGTTAGGGTTAGGGTTAGAAGTAGGGTTAGGTTTATGGTTAGGGTTAGGGTTAGCGTTAGAGTTAGGGTAAACGTAAGGGTTAGGGTTGGAGTAAGGGTTAGGGTTAAAGATAGGGTTAGAGTAAGGGTTAGTGTTAGGGTTAGAGTTAGGCTTAGAGTTAGGGTTAGGGTTAGGGTTAGAGTTAGGGTTAGAGTTAGGGTTAGGGTTAGAGTTAGGGTAAGGGTTAGAGTAAGGGTTAGGGTTAGGCATAGAGTTAGGGTTAGGGTTAGGGTTAGAGTTGGGGGAAGGGTTAGAGTTAGGGTTAGGGTTGGGGTTAAGGTTAGGGTTGAAGTCAGGGTTAGGGATAGGGTTAGGGTTAGTGTTAGAGTTAGGGTTAGAGTTAGGGTTAGGGTTAGAGTTAGGGTAAGGGTTAGATTAAGGGTTAGGGTTAGTGTTAGTGTTAGGGTTAGGGTTAGGGTTAGAGTTGGGGTGAGGGTTAGAGTTAGGGTTAGGGTTGGGGTTAAGATTAGGGTTGAAGTTAGCGTAAGGGTCAGGGTTAGAATTAGAGTTAGGGTTCGGGTTAGGTTTAGGGTTAGAGGTAGGGTTAGGGTTAGGGTTACAGGTAGGGTAAGGGTTAGGGTCAGGGTTAGAATTACTGTTAGGGTTAGGGTTAGGGTTAGAGTAAGGGTTAGGGTTAGAATTAGTGCTACAGTTAGGGTTAGGGTTAGAGTTAGGGTTAAGGTTAGGGTTCGAGTAAGGGTGAGGGTTAGGGTTAGGGTTAGAGTTAGGGTAAGAGTTAGGGTTAGGGTAAGGTTTAGGGTTAGGATTAGTTAGTGTAAGGGTAAGGGTTAGGGTTAGGGTTGGTGTTAGTGTTAGGGTTGGTGTTAGGGTTAGGGTTAGAGTTAGGGTAAGGGTTAGGGTTGGTGTTAGGGTTAGGGTTAGAGTAAGGGTTTAGGGTAAGGGTTAGGGTTAGGGTAAGGGTTAGGGTTAGGGTTAGGGTTAGAGTTGGGGTTAGGGTTAGAGTAATGGTTAGAGTTAGGGTTAGGGTTAGGGTTAGAGTTAGGCTTAGGGTAAGGTTAAGAGTTAGGGTTAGATGTAGACTTAGTATTAGAATTAGGGTTGGAGTTAGGGTTAGAGTAAGGGGTGTTTTTAGGGTTAGGGTTAGAGTTAGGGTTATGGTAGGAGTTAGGATTAGGGTTAGATTCAGGGTAAGAGTTAAGGTTAGGGTTAGAGTAAGATTTAGGATTAGAGTACGGGTTAGGGTTAGGGATAGAGGTAGTGTTAGGCTTAGGGTTAGAGTTAGGGTTGGGGTTAGTGTCAAAGTTAGGGTTATGGTTAGAGGTAGGGTTAGGGTACGAGTTAAAGTTAGGGTTAGGGTCAGGGTTAGAGTTAGGGTTAGGATTAGGGTTAGAATTAGGGTTAGGGTAAGAGTTAGGGTTAGAGTTAAGGTTAGGGTTAGGGTTAGAGTAAGGGTTAGGGTTAGGGTTAGAGTTAGGGTTAGGGTTAGGGTTAGGGTTAGAGTTAGGGTTAGGGTAAGTGTTAGGGTTAGGGTTAAGGTTAGAGTTCAGGTCAGGGTTAGGGTTAGGGTTAGAGTTAGGGTTACGGTTAGAGTAAGGGTTAGGGTTAGAGTTTTGGTCTGGGTTAGAGTTAGGGTAAGTTTTAGGGTTAAGGTTAGGGTTAGGGTTAGGTTTAGGGTAAGGGTTAGAGTTAGGGTTAGGGTTAGGATTAGAGTTAGGGTTAGGGTTAGGTTTAGGGTTAGAGCTAGGGTTAGGGTTAGGGTTAGGGTTACATTTGGGGTAAGGGTTAGGGTAAGGGTTAGAGTTAGGGTTAGTGTTAGGGTTAGGGTGAAAGTTAGGGTTAGGGTTAGGATTAGGGCTACAGTTAGGCTTAGGGTTAGAGTTAGGGTTAGGGTTAGGGGTAGAGTTTGGTTAGACTTAGAGTTAGGGTGAGGGTTAGAGTTAGGGTTAGGGTTAGGGTTAGAGTAAGGGTGAGGGTAAGGGTTAGGGTTAGAGTTAGGGTAAGAGTTAGGGTTATGGTAAGGGTTAGCGTTAGGATTAGTTAGGGTAAGGGTAACGGTTAGGGTTAGGGTTAGAGTTAGGGCTAGGGTTGGTGGTAGGGTTAGGGTCAGAGTTAGAATTTAGGGTTAGGGTTAGGGTTAGGGTAAGGGTTAGGGTTAGGGTAAGCGTTAGGGTTAGAGTAATGGTGTGAGTTAGGGTTAGGGTGAGTGTTAGGGTTCGAGTTAGGGTAAGGTTAAGAGTTAGGGTTAGATGTAGGGTTTGAGTCAGGGTTAGGGTTAGGGTTAGGGTAAGGTTAAGAGTTAGGGTTAGATTTATGGTTTGAGTCAGGGTTAAAGTAAGGGTTATTGTTAGGGTTAGGGTTAGAGTTAGGGTTAGGGTAGGAGTTAGGATTAGGGTTAGATTTAGGGTAAGAGTTAGGGTTAGGGCTAGAGTTAGAGTTAGGATAAGAGTTAGGGTTAGCGTTAGGGTTAGAGGTAGTGTTAGGCTTAGGGTTAGAGTTCGTGTTGGGGTTAGTGTTAAAGTCAGGGTCAGGGTAAGAGGAAGGGTTGGAGTTAGGGTTAGAGTTAGGGTTAGGGTCAGGGTTAGAGTTAGGGTTAGGATTAGGGTTAGAGTTAGTGTTAGGGTAAGAGTTAGGGTTAGAGTTAGGGTTAGGGTTAGGGTTAGAGTACAGGTAAGGGTTCGGGTTAAGGTTAGGGTCTTAGTTAGGGTTAGAGTTAGGGTTAGGGTAAGAGTTAGGGTTAGGGTTAGGGTGAGAGTTAGGGTTAGGGTTAGGCTTAGAGTTGGGGTTAGAGTAAGTGTTAGGGTTAGGGTTAGGGTTAGAGTTATGGTTGGGGTTAGAGTTAGGGTAAGTGTTAGGGTTAGAGTTAGGGTTAGGGTTAGGGTTAGGGGTAGAGTTAGAGTTAGGGTAAGGTTTAGGGTTACAGTTAGGGTAAGTGTTAGGGTAAGGGTTAGAGTTAGGGTTAGGGTTAGAGTAAGGTTTAGGGTAAGAGTTAGGTTTAGGGTTAGGGTTGGAGTTAGGGTTAGAGTTAGGGTTAGGGCACGGGTTAGGGTTAGGGTTAGAGTTTGGGTTAGAGTAAGTGTTAGGGTTAGGGTTAGGTTTAGAGTTAGAGTAAGGGTTAGAGTTAGGGTTAGGGTTAGGGTTAGAGTTAGGGTTAGGGTTAGAGTTAGGGTAAGTGTTAGGGTTAGAGTTAGGGTTAGGGTTAGGTTTAGGGTTAGAGGTAGAGTTAGGGTAAGGTTTAGGGTTACAGTTAGGGTAAGTGTTAGGGTAAGGGTTAGAGTTAGGGTTAGGGTTAGAGTTAGGTGTAGGGTTAGAGTTTGGTTTAGGGTTAGGGTTTGAGTTAGGGGTAGAGTTAGGGTTAGGGCACGGGTTTGGGTAAGGGTTAGAGTTAGACTAAGAGTATGGGTTAGGGTTAGGGTTAGAGTTAGGGTTAGGGTTATGGTTAGGGTTAGCGTTAGGTTTAGGTTAAGGGTTAGGTTTAGAGTTAGGGTTAGGTTAAGGTTAGAGTTAGGGTTAGGGTTAGTGTTAGAGTTAGGGTTAGGGTTAGAGGTATGGTCAGGGTTAGGGTTAGGGTTACAGTTATGGTTAGGGTAAGAGTTAGGGTTAGGGTAAGAGTTAGGGTAAAGGTTAGATTTAGGGTTCGGGGTAGAGTTAGGCTTGGAGCTAGGGTTAGATTTAGGGTTAGGGTTAGAGTAAGGGTTAGGGTTTGAGTTAGGGGTAGTGTTAGGGTTAGGGTAAGTGTTAGGGTTGGGGTTAGGGTTAGAGTTAGAATTAGGGATAAGTTTAGGGTTAGGGTTAGGGTTAGGGTTAGGGGAGGAGTAAGGGTTAGCGTAAGGGTTAGGGTTAAAGTTAGGGTTAGAGTTAGGGTAAGGGTTAGGGTTAGAGTAAGGGTTAGGGTGAGGGTTAGGGTTAGAGTTAGGGTAAGGGTAGGAGTTAGGGTTAGGGTTAGAGTTAGTGTTAGAGGTAGGGTTAGGGTTAGAGTAAGGGTTAGTATTAGAGTTAGAGTTGGGGTTAGGGTTAGGATAAGGGTTAGGGTTAGTGTAAGGGTTAGGGTTAGGGTTAGGCTTAGAATTAGGGTAAGAGTTAGGGTTCGAGATAGGGTTCGGGTAAGGGTTAGGGTTGGAGTTAGGGTTAGGATAAGAGTAGGATTTTGGGTTAGGGTAAGGGTTAGGGTTAGGATTAGAGTAAGGGTTAGGGTTAGGGTTAGTGTAAGGGTTAGTTTTAGAGTAAGGGTTAGGGTTTAGGTTAGAGTTAGGGTTAGGGTTAGGTTTAGAGTTAGGGTTAGGGTTAGGGTTGGGGTTAGAGTTAGGGTTAGAGTTAGGGTCAGAGTTACAGTTAGGGTTAGGGTAAGAGTTAGCTTTAGTGTTAGGGTTAGAGTTAGGGTTAGATTTAGGGTAAGGGTTTGGGTTACGGTTAGAGTTATGGTTAGGGTTAGGGTTAGAGTTATAGTTAGGGTTAGAGTTAGGGTTAGGGTTAGAGATAGGGTTAAGGTTAGAGTTAGAGTAAGGGTTAGAGTTAGGCTTAGAGTTAGGAATAGTGTTAGCGTTTTGTTAGGGTTAGAGTTAGGGTTAGGGTTAGGGTTACAGTAAGGGTTAGGGTTAGGGTTAGAGTAAGGGTTAGGGTTAGGGTGTAGGGTTACAGTTAGTTTAAGAGGTAGGTTAGGGTTAGAGTTAGGGGTAGGTTAGAGTTAGGGTGAGGGTTAGAGTTAGGGTTAGGGTTAGCGTTAGTGTTAGGGTTAGGGTTAGAGTTAGGTTTAGAGTTGGGGTTAGGGTTAGGGTTAGGGTAAGGGTTAGGGTTTTGGTTAGGGTTAGGTTCAGAGTTAGGGTCAGGGTTAGATTTAGGGTTAGAGTTTTTGTTAGGCTCAGGGTTACGGTAAGGCTTAGGGTAAGTGTTAGGGTTAGGGTTAGAGTTAGGGTTAGGGTTAGGGTTAGAGTTAGAGTTGTGGTTAGGGTTAGATTTGGGGTAAGGGTTAGGGTTAGAGTTAGGGTAAGGGTAAGATTAAAGGGTAGGATTGTTGTTAGAACAAGGCTTAGGGATAGGGTTAGGGTTAGGGTTAGGTAAGGGTTAGTGTTAGGATTAGGGTTAGAGTTAGGGTTAGGGTTAGATTTAGGGTTAGGGTTAGGGTGAGGGTAAGTGTTAGGGTTGAGGTTAGGGTTAGGGTTAGAATTAGGGTTAGGTTTAGGGTAAGGGATTGGATTAGGGTTACAGTTAGAGTTGAGGTTAGATTTAGGGTTAGGGTTAGAATTAGGGTTAGAGTTAGGGTTAGATTAAGGGTTATGGTTAGGGTTAGGGTTAGAGTCAAGGTTAGGGTAGGAGTTAGGGTAAGGGTTAGGTTTAGATTTAGGGTTAGGGTTAGAGTTAGGGTAAGTGTTATGGTTAGAGTAAGGGTTAGGGTACGGGTTAGAGTTAGGGTTGGGTAAGGGTTAGGGTTAGAGTTAATGTTACGGTTAGGGTTAGAGTTAGGGTTAGGGTTTGAGTTAGGGTTAGAGTTAGGGTTAGGGTTAGAGTTAGGGTAGAGATTAGGGTTAGGGTTAGAGTTAGGGTTATGGTTATGGTTGGAGTTAGGGTTTGGGTTAGGGTAAGAGATAGGGTTAGAGTTAGGGTTAGTGTTAGAGTTAGGGTTAGGGTAAGAGGTTGGTGTAGGGTTAAGGTTAGAGTTAGGGTTAGGGTTAGAGTTAGGGTTAGGGTAAGGGTTAGGGTTAGCATTAGGGTAAGGTTTAGGGTTAGGGTTAGGGTTGGAGTTATGGTTAGGGTTAGGGTTGGGTTAAGTGTCAGGGTTGGGGTTAAGGTTAGGGTTAGAAGTAGGGTTAAGCTTGTGGTTAGGGTTAGGGTTAGGGTTAGCGTTAGAGTTAGGGTAAGTGTAAGGGTAAGGGTTGGAGTAAGGGTTAGAGTTAAAGTTGGGGTTAGAGTAAGGGTTAGGGTTAGGGTTAGAGTTAGGGTTAGGTTTAGGGTTAGGGTCAGGGTTAGAGTTAGGGTTAGGGTTAGAGTTAGGGTAAGGGTTAGAGTAAGGGTTAGGGTTAGGGTTAGGGTTAGAGTTGGGGGAAAGGTTAGAGTTAGGGTTAGGGTTCGGGTTAAGGTTAGGGTTGAAGTTAGGGTTAGGGTTAGGGTTAGGGTTAGTGTTAGAGTTAGGGTTAGAGTTAGGGTTAGGGTTAGAGTTAGGGTTAGGGTTAGAGTTAGGGTCGGGGTTTAGAGTTAGGGTTCGGGTTAGGTTTAGGGTTAGAGGTAGGGTTAGGGTTAGGGTTAGGGTTACAGTTAGGGTAAGGGTTAGGGTAAGGGTTAGAGTTAGTGTTAGGGTTAGGGTTAGGGTTAGAGTTAGGGTTAGGGTCAGGATTAGGGCTACAGTTAGGGTTAGGGTTAGAGTTAGGTTTGAGGTTAGGATTAGAGTAAGGGTGAGGGTTAGGGTTAGGGTTAGAGTTAGGGTAAGAGTTAGGGTTAGGGTAAGGTTTAGGGTTAGGATTAGTTAGTGTAAGGGTAAGGGTTAGGGGTAGGGTTAGAGTTAAGGTTAGGGTTGGTGTTAGAGTTAGGGTTAGAGTTAGGTTTTAGGATAAGGGTTAGGGTTGGTGTAAGGGTTATGGTTAGAGTTAGGGTTTAGGGTAAGGGTTAGGGTTAGGGTAGGGGTTAGGGTTAGGGTTAGGGTCAGATTTGGGGTTAGGGTTAGAGTAATGGTTAGAGTTAGGGTTAGGGTTAGGGTTAGGGTTAGAGTTAGGGTTAGGGTAAGGTTAAGAGTTAGGGTTACATTTAGGGTTAGTATTAGAATGAGGGTTTTAGTTAGGGTTAGAGTAAGGGTTATTTTTAGGGTTAGGGTTAGAGTTAGGGTTAGGGTAGGAGTTAGGATTAGGGTTAGATTCAGGGTAAGAGTTAGGGTTAGGGTTAGAGTTAGAGTTAGGATTAGAGTTATGGTTAGGGTTAGGGATAGAGGTAGTGTTAGGCTTAGGGTTAGAGTTAGGGTTGGGGTTAGTGTCAAAGTTATGGTTAGGGTTAGAGGTAGGTTAGGGTTAGGGTTAGAGTTAGGGTTAGGGTCAGGGTGAGAGTTAGGGTTAGGATTAGGGTTAGAGTTAGGGTTAGGGTAAGAGTTAGGGTTAGAGTTAGGGTTAGGGTTAGGGTTAGGGTTGGGGTTAGAATAAGGGTTAGGGTTAGAGTAAGGGTTAGGGTTTGAGTTAGGGTCAGGGTTAGGGTTAAGGTTAGAGTTAGGGTTATGGTTAGGGCTTGAGTTAGGGTTAGGTTTAGGGTAAGAGTTAGGGTTAGAGTTAGCGTTAGTGTTAGAGGTAGGGTTAGGGTAAGAGTTAGGTTTAGGGTTAGGGTTAGAGTTAGGGTTAGAGTTAGGGTTAGGGCACGGGTTAGGGTTAGGATTAGAGGTAGAATAAGGGTTAGGGTTTGGACAGGGTTAGAGTTAGGGTTAGGGTTAGGGTTAGGTAGAGGGTTAGGGTAAGGGTTAGGGTGAGGGTTAGGGTTGGAGTTAGGGTTAGGGTTATAGTTAGGGTTAGGGTTGGGGTTAGGGTTAGGGTTAGAAGTAGGGTTAGGTTTAGGTAAGTGTTAGGGTTGGAGTAAGGGTGAGGGTTAAAGTTAGGTTTAGAGTAAGGGTTACGGTTAGGGTTAGAGTTAGGGTAAGGGTTATGGTTAGAGTGAGGGTTAGGGTTAGGGTTAGAGTTAGGGTTAGAGTTAGGGTTAGGGTTTGAGCTAGGGTAATGGTTAGAGTAAGGGTTAGGGTTAGGGTTAGAGTTAGGGCTAGGGTTTGGGTTAGGGTGAGGGTTAGGGTAAGGGTTAGGGTTAGGGTTTGGTTTGAGTTAGGGTTAGGGTTATAGTTAGGGTTAGGGTTAGGGTTGGGGTAAGTGTTAGGGTTGGGGTTATTGTTAGGGTCAGAAGTAGGGTTAGGTTTGGGGTAAGGGTTAGGGTTAGGGTTAGGGTTAGAGTTGGGGGAAGGGTAAGAGTTAGGGTTAGGGTTGGGGTTAAGGTTAGTGTTGAAGTTAGGGTTAGGGTTAGGGTTAGGGTTAGAGTTAGGGTTAGAGTTAGGGGTAGGGTAAGATTAAATGTTAGGGTTCGGGTTAGAATTAGGCTTAGGGTTAGGGTTAGGATTAGGGGTAGGGTAAGGGTAGGAGTTAGGGTTAGGGTTACAGTTAGGGTTAGAGTTAGGGTTAGGGTTAGAGTTAGGATTCAGATCAAAGTTAGGGTTAGGCTTAGGGTTAGATATAAGGTTAGGCTTTGGGTTAGAGTTAGGGTTAGTGTTAGGGTTAGGGTTAAGGTTAGAGTTAGGGTAAGAGTAAGGGTTAGGGTTCGGGTTAGTGTTAGGGTAAGGTTTAGGGTGTGAGTTAGGGTTAGGGTTAGGGTTAGAGTTAGGGGTAAAGTTCGGGTAACGGTTAGAGTTAGCGTAAGGGTTAGAGTTAGGGTTAGTGTTAGGGTTATAGTTAGGGTTAGGGTAAGGGTTAGGGTTAGAGTTGGGGAACGAGGGAGAGTTAGGGTGAGGTTTCGGTTTAGGATTAGGGTTAGAGTTAGGGTTAGGGTTAGGTTTACGGTTGAGGTAGGGTTACGGTTAGGTTAGTGTTACAATTAGGGTAAGGGTTAGGGTAAGGGTTAGAGTTAGGGTTAGAGTTAGGTTTAGGGTGAGAGTTAGGGTTAGGGTTAGGGTTACAGTTTGGGTTAGGGTTAGAGTAAGGGTTAGGGTTAGTGTTAGAGTTAGGTTTAGAGTGTGGGTCAGGGTTAGGGTTACAGTTAGGGTTAGGGTTAGGGTTAGAGTTAGGGTTAGGGTTAGGGTAAGGGTTTTGGTTAGGGTTAGGGTCAGAGTTAGGGTCAGGGTTAGATTTAGGGTTAGAGATATGGTTAGGCTCAGGGTAAGTGTTGGGGTTAGGGTAAGTTAGAGTTAGGGTTAGGGTTAGGGTTAGAGTAAGGGTTAGGGTTAGGGTTAGAGTAAGGCTTAGGGTTAGAGTTAGATTTGGGGTTAGGATAACTGTTAGAGTTAGGGTTTGTATTAAGATTAACGGTAGGGTTGTGGTTAGAATTAGGCTGAGGTTTAGGGTTAGGGTTAAGGTTAGGTAAGGGTTAGGGTTAGGTTAGGGTTAGAGTTAGGGTTAGGGTTAGAGTTAGGGTTAGGGTTAGGGTTAGAGTTAGGGTTAGGGTTAGGGTTAGGGTAAGTGTTAGGGTTGAGGTACGGGTTAGGGTTAGAATTAGGGTTAGGTTTAGGGTTAGGGTTAGGATTAGGGTTAGGGTTAGAGTTGGGTTAGATTTAGGGTTAGGGTTTGATATAGGGTTAGAATTAGGGTTAGAGTAAGGGTTAGGGTAAGGCCTAGTGTTAGAGTTAGGGTTAGAATTAGTGGTAGAGTTAGGGTTAGATTTGGAGGTAGGGTTAGAGTTAGGGTTAGGGTTAGAATTAGACTTAGGGTTAGGGTTAGGGTTTGAGTTAAGGTTAGCGTTAGAGTTAGGGTTAGAGTTAGGGTTAGGGTTAGGGTTAGAGTTAGGGTTATGGTTAGGGTTAGATTTGGGGTTAGGGTTAGTGTTAGAGTTAGGGTTTAGGGTTAGGGTTAGGGTTAGGGTTAGGGTTGGGGTTAGGGTTAGAGTTAGGGTAAGGTTTAGGGTTAGGGTTACAGTTAGGGTTAGGGTAAGGTTTAGGATTAGACGTGGGTTAGGGTTAGGGTTAGGGTTACAGTTAGGGTAAGGGTTAGGGTAAGGGTAAGAGTGAGGGTTTGGGTTAGGGTTAGAGTAAAGGTTAGGGTTAGTGTCACAGGTACTGTTTGTGTTAGAGTTAGGGTTAGGGTTAGTGTTAGAATAACGGTTAGGGTTAGGGTTAGAGTTAGGTTAGAGTTAAAGTTAGGGTTAGAGTTAGGGTTAGGTTTAGGGTTAGAGTTAGGGTTAGGTTTAGGGTTAGGCTTAGAGTTAGGGTTAGGGTTAGGGTTAGAGTTAGGGTTAGGGTTAAGGTTAGAGTTAGGGTTAGGGTTAGAGTTAGGGTAAGAGTTTGGGTTAGGGTAAGGGTTAGGGTTAGGATTAGTTAGTGTAAGGGTAAGGGTTAGGGTTAGGGGTAGGGTTAGTGTTAGGGTTGGTGGTAGGGTTAGGTTAGAGTTAAGGTTTAGGGTAAGGGTTAGGGTTAGGGTAAGGGTTAGGGTAAGGGTTAGGGTTAGGGTTAGATTTTGGGTTAGGGTTGGAATAATGGTAAGAGTTAGGGTTAGGGTTAGTGTTAGGATTAGAGTTAGGCTAAGGTTAAATGTTAGGTTTAGATTTAGGGTTACAGTTAGAATTAGGGTTTCAGTTAGGGTTAGAGTAAGGGTTATTGTAAGGGTTAGGGTTAGAGTTAGGGTTAGGGTAGGAGTAAGGATTAGGGTTAGATTTAGGGTAAGAGTTAGGGTTAGGGTTAGAGTTAGAGTTAGGATTAGAGTTAGGGTTAGGGTTAGGTTTAGAGGTAGTGTAAGGCTAAGGGTTAGAGTTAGGGTTGGGGTTAGTGTTAAAGTTAGGGTTAGGTTTAGAGGTAGGTTTAGGGTTAGGGTTAGAGTTAGAGTTAGTATTAGGGTTAGAGTTAGGGTTAGGTTAAGAGTTAGGGTTAGAGTTTGGGTTAGGGTTAGGGTTAGAGTTAGGGTTAGGGTTAGGGTTAGAGTTAGGGTTAGGTTTAGGGTTAGGGTTAGAGTTAGGGTTAGAGTTAGGGTTAGGGTAAGTGTTAGTGTTAGGGTTAGAGTTAGGGTTAGGGTTCGAGTTTGGTTTAGGGTAAGAGTTAGGTTTAGGTTTAGGGTTAAAGTTAGGGTTAGAGTTAGGGTTAGGGCACGGGTTAGGTTTAGGGTTAGAGTGAGAGTAAGAGTTAGGGCTAGGGTTAGGGTTAGAGTTAGGGTTAGGGTTATGGTTAGGGTTAGAGTTAGGGTTAGGGTAAGTGTTAGGGTTAGAGTTAGGGTTAGGTTAGGGTTAGAGTTAGGGTTAGGGTTGTGTTAGAGTTAGGGTTAGGGTTAGACTTAGGGTTAGAGTTAGAGTTAGGCTTACAGTTATGGTTAGGGTCAGAGTTAGGGTTAGGGTTTGGGTTAGGGTAAGTGTTAGGGTTGGGCTTAGGGTTGGGTTAGAATTAGGGATAGGTTTAGGGTTAGTGTTAGGGTTAGGGTTAGGGTTAGGGTTAGGTTTGGAGTAAGGGATAGGGTTAGTGTTAGATTTAGGGTTTAAGTTAGGGTAAGGGTTAGGGTGAGAGTAAGGGTTAGGGTTGGGTTTAAGTTCAGAGTTGGAGTCAGCGTTAGGATTAGGGTTAGAGTTAGATTATGGGGTAGGATTAGAGTTAGGGTAAGAGTTAGGGTTAGGGTTAGGGTTAGAGTTAGGGTTAGGGTTAGGATTAGGGTTAGAGTTAGGGTTAGAGTAAGGGTTAGGGTGAGGGTTAGGGTTAAAGTTAGTATTATGGTATGAGTTACGGTTAGGGTTAGAGTTAGGGTTAGAGGTAGGGTTATGGTTAGAGTAAGGGTTAGGATTAGAGTTATGGTTGGGGTTAGGGTTAGGATTAGGGTTAGGGTTAGTGTTAGGGTTAGGTTTAGGGTTAAGCTTAGAATTAGGGTAAGAGTTAGGGTTAGAGTAAGGGTTCGGGTAAGGGTTAGGGGTGGAGTTAGGGTTAGGGTAAGGGTAGGAATTTGGGTTAGCATAAGGGTTAGGGTTTGGATTGGAGTTAGGGTAAGGGTTAGGGGTAGGGTAAGGGTGAGGTTTAGAGTAAGGTTTAGGGTTAGGGTTGGAGTTGGGGTTAGAGTTAGGGTTAGGGTTAGAGTAAGGGTTACGGTTAGGGTTAGAGTGAGGGTTTGGGTTTGAGTTAAGGTTAGGCTTAGAATAAGAGTTAGGGTTAGGGTTACGGTTGGGGTTAGAGTTAGGGTTAGGGTTAGGTTTAGAGTTAGTGCTAGGGTTGGGGTTAGAGTTAGGGTTAGAGTTAGGGTTAGAGTTACAGTTAGGGTTAGGGTAAGAGTTAGGTTAAGTGTTAGGGTTAGAGTTAGGGTTAGTGTTAGGGTTAGGGCACGGGTTAGGGTAAGGGTTACAGTTAGAGTAAGGGTAAGGTTTAGGGTTAGGGTTAGATATAGAGTAAGGATTAGGTGTAGGGTTAGAGTTAGGGTTAGGTTAGGGTTAGAGTAAGGGTTAGGGTTAGAGTAAGGGTTAAGGTTAGAGTTGAAGTAAGGGTTAGAGTTAGGCTTAGAGTTAGGGTTAGGTTAAGGGTTAGGTTAGGGTTAGAGTTAGGGTTAGGGTTAGGGTTAGAGTAAGGGTTAGGGTTAGGATTAGAGTAAGGGTTAGAGTTAGGGTGTAGGGTTACACTTAATTAAAGAGGTAGGGTTAGGGTTAGACATGGGGTTAGGGTTAGATTTAGGGTTAGGGTTAGAGTTAAGGTTAGGGTTAGAGTTAAGGTTAGGGTGTGGGTTAGAGTTAGGGTTAGGGTTAGATTTAGGGTTAGAGTTAGTGTTAGGCTTAGGGTTAGAGTTAGGGTTAGGGTTAGAGTTAGGGTTAGGGTTAGAGTTAGGGTTAGGGTTAGGGTTAGGGTTAGAGTTAGGGTTAGGGTTAGGGTAAGAGTTAGGGTTAGAGTAAGATTAAAGGTTAGGGTTCGGGTTAGAATTAAGCTTAGGCTTATGGTTAGGTGTAGGGTTAGGTTTAGGGTAAGGGTTAGTGTTAGGGTTAGGGCTAGGGTAAGAGTAAGGGATGGGGTTGGGGTTAAAGTTAGAGTAAGAGTTAGGGGAAGGATTAGGGTTAGAGTTAGATTTGGGTTAGGGTTGGAGGTAGGGTTAGAGTTAGTGTTAGGGTTAAGGTTAGGGTTAGAGTTCAGGTTAGAGTAAGGGTTAGGGTTAGACTTAGGTTTCGGATCAGAGTTAGGGTTAGGCTTTGGGTTAGAGTTAGGGTTAGGATTAGAGTAAGGGTTAGGTTAGGGTTAGAGGTAGGTTAGGTTTAGAGCTAGGGTCAGAGTTCGGGTTAGGGTTAGGGTTAGAGTTAGGGTTAGGGTTAGGGTGTGAGTAAGGGTTAAAATTAGGGTTAGAGTTAGGGGTAGAGTTAGGGTTAGGATTAGAGGTAGGGTAAGGGGTAGAGTTAGTGTTAGTGTTAGGTTATAGTTAGGGTTAGGTTAAGGGTTAGGGTTAGAGTTGGGGAAAGGGGGAAAGTTAGGGTTAGAGTAAGGGTTAGGGTTAGAGTTAGGGTTGGGGTTAGGGTTAGGGTAAGTGTTAGGGTTAGGGTTAGAGTTAGTATTAGGGTAAGGGTTAGGGTATGGTTTAGTGTTAGGGTTAGTGTTAGGGTTAGAGTTAGGATTAGGGTTAGGGTTAATTTGGGAGTAAGTGTTAGGGTTAGGGTTAGTGTTAGAGTTAATGTTAGAGTTAGTGTTAGGGTCAGGGTTAGAGTAAGGGTTACGGTTGAGGTTAAGGGTAGCGTTAGAGTTAGGGTTAGGGTTAGGGTTAGAGTTAGATTTGGGGTAAGGGTTAGAGTTAGGGTTAGAGTTAGGGTTAGGGTTTGGGTTAGGGTTAGAGTTAGGGTTAGGGTAAGGTTTAGAGTTAGGGTTAGAGTGAGAGTTAGGGTTAGAATTAGGGTTAGAGTGAGGGTTAGAGTAAGGGTTGGGGTTAGGGTTTGGTTCAAAGTTAGGGTAGGAGTTAGTGTTTGGGTAAGAGTTAGGGTTACAGTTAGGGTTAGTGTTAGGGTTAGGTTTGGGGTTAGAATTTGGTTAGGGGTAGGGTTAGGCTTAGAGTAAGGGTTAGGGTTAGGGTTAGAGTTAGGGTTAGGGTTAGAGTTAGAGTTTGGGTTAGGGTTAGGGTAAGAGTTTTGTTAGAGTAAGGGTTAGGGTTAGAGTTAGGGTTAGGGTTAGAGGTAGGATTAGAGTTAGGGTTAGGGTTAGGGTTAGACTTAGGGTTAGGGTTAGGATTAGAGTTAGGGTTAGGGTTAGAGTTAGGGTTAGAGTTAGGGTTAGAGTTACGCTTAGGGTTAGGGTTAGAGTTAGGGTTAGGGTAAGGGTTAGGGTTAGGGTTAGATTAAGGATTAGAGTTAGGGTTAGTTTTAGGGTAAGAGTTAGGGTTAGGGTTAGAGTTAGGATTAGGGCTTGGGTTAGGGTTAGGGTTAGAGTTAGGATTAGGGCTTGGGTTAGGGTTAGGGTTAGAGTTAGGGTTATAGTTAGGGTCAGGTTAGGGTTAGAGTTAGGGTTAAGGTTAGGGTAGAGTTAGGGTTAGGGTTAGCGTTAGGGTTAGAGTTAGGGTTAGAGTTAGGGTTAGGGTTAGACTTAGAGTAAGGGTTAGTGTTAGGGTTAGGGTTAGGGTTAGAGTTAGGGTTAGGGTTAGGGTTAGGGTTAGAGTTGGGGTTAGGGTTAGAGTTAGGGTAAGGGTTAGGGTAAGGGTTAGGGTTAGGGTTAGGGTTAGGGTTAGAGTTGGGGTTAGGGTTAGAGTTAGGGTAAGGGTTAGGGTTCGGGTTAGGGTTAGAGTTAGGGTTAGGGTTACAGTTAGTGTTAGGGTTAGGGTTAGAGTTAGGGTTAGGGTTAGCGTTAGGGTTAGAGTTAGGGTTAGAGGTTGGGTTAGGGTTACAGTTAGGTAAGGGTTAGGGTAAGGGTAAGAGTGAGGGTTAGGGTTAGGGTTAGAGTTAGGGTTACGGTTAGTGTTACAGGTAAGGTTTGTGTTAGAGTTAGGGTTAGGGTTAGTGTTAGAATTAAGGTTAGGGTTAGAGTAAAAGTTAGGTTAGAATTAGAGTTATCGTTAGATTTAGGGTTAGGTTTAGGGTTAGAGTTAGGGTGAGGGTTAGGGTTAGAGTAAAGGTAAGAGGTTGGAGTAGGGTAGGGGTTAGGGTTAGGGTTAGAGTTAGTGTAAGGTTTAGGGTTACAATTAGGGTTAGGGTTAGGGTTAGGGTTGGGGGTAGGGTAAGGATTAGGGGTAGGGTTCGGGTTAGAGTAAGGGTTAGGGTTAGAGTGAGGGTTGGGGTTAGGGTAAGGGTAAGTGTTAGGGTTAGGGTTAGTATTAGGGTAAGGGTTAGGGTTAGGTTTTGTGTTAGGGTTTGGGTTAGGGTTAGAGTTAGGATTAGGGTTAGGGTTTATTTTGGAGTAAGGGTTAGGGTTAGGGTTAGTGTTAGAGTTAGGGTTAGAGTTAGTGTTAGGGTCAGGGTTAGAGTAAGGGTTACGGTTGAGGTTAAGGGTCGAGTTAGAGTTAGGGTTAGGGTTAGGGTTAGAGTTAGATTTGGGGTAAGGGTTAGAGTTAGAGTTAGAGTTAGGGTTAGGGTTTTGGTTAGGGTTATAGTTAGGGTTAGGGTCAGGGTTAGAGTTAGGGTTAGAGTTAGGGTTAGAGTAAGGGTTGGGGTTAGGGTTAGGTTTAAAGTTAGGGTTAGGTTAGGAGGTCGGGTTAGGGTAAGAGTTAGGGTTACAGTTAGGGTTAGGGTTAGGGTAAGTGTTAGAGTTAGGGTTAGGGTTAGGTTTAGGGTTATAATTTGGTTAGGGTTAGGGTTAGGCTTAGAATTAGGGTTAGGGTTAGAGTTAGGGTTAGGGTTAGAGTTAGGGTTAGGGTTAGGGTTAGGGTAAGGGTGAGGGTTAGAGTTACGCTTAGGGTTAGGGTTAGAGTTAGGGTTATGGTTAGGGTTAGGGTTAGGGTTAGAGTTAGGGTTAGGGTTAGGGTTAGAGTTAGGGTTAGGGTTAGGGTTAGGGTTAGGGTTGGAGTTTGGGTTCGGGTTAGACTTAGAGTAAGGTTTACAGTTAGGGTTAGGGCTAGGGTTAGAGTTAGGGTTAGGGTTAGGGTTAGGGTTAGAGTTGGGGTTAGGGTTAGAGTTAGGGTAAGGGTTAGGGTTAGGGTTAGAGTTAGGGTTAGGGTAAGGTTTAGGATTAGACGTAGGTTAGGGTTAGGGTTAGGGTGACAGTTAGGGTTAGGGTTAGGGTAAGGGTAAGAGTGAGGGTTAGGGTTAGGGTTAGAGTTAGGGTTAGGGTTAGTGTTACAGGTAAGGTTTGTGTTAGAGTTAGGGTTAGGGTTAGTGTTAGAGTAAAGGTTAGGGTTAGGGTAAGAGTTAGGTGTGAGTTAGGGTTAGAGTCAGGGTGAGGCTTAGGGTTATGGTTAGAGTAAAGGTAAGAGGTAGGAGTAGGGTAGGGGTTAGGGTTAGGGTTAGAGTTAGTGTAAGGGTTAGGGTTAGAATTAGGGTTAGGGTTAGGGTTAGGGTTGGGGGTAGGATAAGTATTAGGGTTAGGGTTCGGGTTAGAGTAGGGGTTAGGGTTTGAGTTAGGGTTGGGGTTCGGGTTAGGGTAAGTGTTAGGGTTAGGGTTAGAGTTAGTATTAGGGTAAGGGTTAGGGTTAGGTTTAGTGTTTGGGTTAGGGTTAGGGTTAGAGTTAGGATTAGGGTTAGGGTTAATTTTGGAGTAAGTGTTAGGGTTAGGGTTAGTGTTAGAGTTAATGTTAGAGTTAGAGTTAGGGTCAGGGTTAGAGTAAGGGTTACGGTTGAGGTTAAGGGTAGCGTTAGAGTTGGGGTTAGCCTTAGGGTTAGAGTTAGATTTGGGGTAAGGGTTGGAGTTAGGGTTAGAGTTAGGGTTAGGGTAAGGTTTAGGGTTAGAGTTAGGGTGAGGATTAGGGTTAGGTTTAGAGTAAAGGTAAGAGGTTGGAGTAGGGTAGGGGTTAGGGTTAGGGTTAGAGTTAGTGTAAGGGTTAGGGTTACAATTAGGGTTAGGGTTAGGGTTAGGGTTGGGGGTAGGGTAAGGATTAGGGGTAGGGTTCGGGTTAGAGTAAGGGTTAGGGTTAGAGTGAGGGTTGGGGTTAGGGTAAGGGTAAGTGTTAGGGTTAGGGTTAGTATTAGGGTAAGGGTTAGGGTTAGGTTTTGTGTTAGGGTTTGGGTTAGGGTTAGAGTTAGGATTAGGGTTAGGGTTTATTTTGGAGTAAGGGTTAGGGTTAGAGTTAGATTTGGGGTAAGGGTTAGAGTTAGGGTTAGAGTTAGGGTTAGGGTTTGGGTTAGGGTTATAGTTAGGGTTAGGGTCAGGTTTAGAGTTAGGGTTAGAGTTAGAGTTAGGGTTAGAATTAGGGTTAGAGTGAGGGTTAGTGTAAGGGTTGGGGTTAGGTTTAGGTTCAAAGTTAGGGTTAGGGTAGGAGTTAGTGTTAGGGTAAGAGTGAGGGTTACAGTTAGGGTAAGGGTTAGGGTAAGGGTTAGAGTTAGTGTTAGGGTTAGGTTTGGGGTTAGAATTTGGTTAGGGGTAGGGTTAGGCTTAGAGTTAGGGTTAGGGTTAGAGTTAGGGTTAGGGTTAGAGTTAGAGTTTGGGTTAGGGTTAGGGTAAGAGTTTTGTTAGAGTAAGGGTTAGGGTTAGGGTTAGAGTTAGAGTTAGTGTTAGAGTTAGGGTTAGGGTTAGGGTTAGAGTTAGGGTTATGGTTAGGGTTAGGGTTAGGGTTAGGGTTAGAGTTAGGGTAAGGGTGAGGGTTAGGGTTACGCTGAGGGTTAGGGTTAGGGTTAGGGTTAGGCTTAGGGTTAGGGTAAGAGTTATGGTTAGGGTTAGGGTTAGGGTTAGATTAAGGATTAGAGTTAGGGTTAGTTTTAGGGTTAGAGTTAGGGTTAGGGTTAGAGTTAGGGTTAGGTTTAGGGTTAGAGTTAGGGTTAGGGTTAGAGTTAGGATTAGGGCTTGGGTTAGGGTTAGGGTTAGAGTTAGGGTTAGAGTTAGGGTTAGGGTTAGGGTTAGAGTTAGGGTTAGGGTTAGGGTTAGAGTTAGGGTTAGGATTAGGGTTGGGGTTAGAGTTAGGGTTAGGATTAGGGTTAGGGTTACAGTTAGGGTTAGGGTTAGATTTAGGGTTAGGGTTAGGGTTAGAGTTAGGGTTAGGGTTAGGGTTAGAGTTAGGTTAGAGTTAGAGTTAGGGTTACGGTTAGAGTGAGGGTGAGGGTACGGGTTAGAGTTAGGGTTAGGGTTGGGGGTAGGGTTAGAGTTAGGGTTAGTGTATGAGTTACGATTAGGGTTAGATGTAGGGTAAGAGTTAGGGTTAGGGTTAGAGGTAGGGTTAGGATCCAAGTTAGGGTTAAGGTTAGGGTTCGAGTTAGGTTTAGGGTTAGTGTTAGAGTAAGGGTTAGGGGTAGAGGTAGGGGTAGTGTTAGGGTTATGGTTAGAGTTAGGGTTAGTGTTAGAGTTAGGGTTAGAGTTAGGGTTAGTGTTAGGGTTAGAGTTAGGGTTAGGGTAAGGGTTAGAATTAGAGTTAGAGGTAGAGTTAGGGTTACAGTTAGGGTTAGGGTTAGAGTTGGTGTTAGGGTTAGGGTTAGGGTTAGAGTAAGGGGTAGGTTTGGGGTTAGGGTTAGGGTTAGAGTTAGGGTTTAGGGTTAGGGTTAGGGTTATGGTAAGGGTTAGGGTGAGGGTTAGGTTTAGGGTTAGATTTGGTGTTAGGGTTAGAGTTACTGTTAGAGTTAGGGTTAGAGTTAGGGTTAGGGTAAGAGTTAGGGTTAGGGTTTGGTTTAGAATTAGGGTTAGATTTAGGGTTAGGGTTAGAATTAGGGTTAGAGTTATGGTTAGAGAAAGGATTAGGGTTAAGGTTAGGGTTAGAGTTAGGGTTAGGGTAGGAGTTAGGATTAGGGTTAGATTTAGGGTAAGAGTTAGTGTTAGGGTAGGGATTAGAGTAAGAATTAGGGTTAGGGTTAGAGTTAGGGTTAGGCCTAGTGTTAGAGTTAGGGTTAGGATTAGTGTTAAAGTTAGTGTTAGGGTTAGAGGTAGCGTTAGGGTTAGGGTTAGAGTTAGGGTTAGGGTTAGAGGTAGGATTAGAGTTAGGGTTAGGGTTAGGGTTAGACTTAGGGTTAGGGTTAGGATTAGAGTTAGGGTTAGGGTTAGAGTTAGGGTTAGAGTTAGGTTTAGGGTTAGGGTTAAGGTTAGAGTAAGGGTTAGGGTTAGGGTTAGAGTTAGGGTTAGGGTTAGGGTTAGGGTTAGGGTTAGATTAAGGATTAGAGTTAGGGTTAGTTTTAGGGTTAGAGTTAGGCTTAGGGTTAGAGTTAGGGTTAGGGTAAGGGTTAGAGTTAGGGTTAGGGTTAGAGTTAGGATTAGGGCTTGGGTTAGGGTTAGGGTTAGAGTTAGGGTTAGGGTTAGGGTTAGGGTTAGAGTTAGGGTTAGGGTTAGGGTTAGAGTTAGGGTTAGGGTTAGCGTTAGGGTTAGAGTTAGGGTTAGAGTTAGGGTTAGGGTTAGACTTAGAGTAAGGGTTAGTGTTAGGGTTAGGGTTAGGGTTAGAGTTAGGTTTAGGGTTAGGGTTAGGGTTAGAGTTGGGGTTAGGGTAAGAGTTAAGGTAAGGGTTAGGGTTCGGGTTAGGGTTAGAGTTAGGGTTAGGGTTAGAGTTAGTGTTAGAGTTAGGGTTAGAGTTAGGGTTAGGGTAAGGTTTAGGATTAGACGTAGGTTAGTGTTAGGGTTAGGGTTACGGTTAGGTAAGGGTTAGGGTAAGGGTAAGAGTGAGGGTTAGGGTTAGGGTTAGAGTTAGGGTTACGGTTAGTGTTACAGGTAAGGTTTGTGTTAGAGTTAGGGTTAGGGTTAGTGTTAGAATTAAGGTTAGGGTTAGAGTAAAAGTTAGGTTAGAATTAGAGTTATCGTTAGATTTAGGGTAAGGTTTAGGGTTAGAGTTAGGGTGAGGGTTAGGGTTAGGTTTAGAGTAAAGGTAACAGGTTGGAGTAGGGTAGGGGTTAGGGTTAGGGTTAGAGTTTGTGTAAGGGTTAGGGTTACAATTAGGGTTAGGGTTAGGGTTAGGGTTGGGGGTAGGGTAAGGATTAGGGTTAGGGTTCGGGTTAGAGTAAGGGTTAGGGTTAGAGTGAGGGTTGGGGTTAGGGTTAGGGTAAGTGTTAGGGTTAGGGTTAGTATTAGGGTAAGGGTTAGGGTTAGGTTTATTGTTAGGGTTAGGGTTAGGGTTAGAGTTAGGATTAGGGTTAGGGTTGTTTTTTGGAGTAAGGGTTAGGGGTAGGGTTAGTGTTAGAGTTAGGGTTAGAGTTAGTGTTAGGGTCAGGGTTAGAGTAAGGGTTACGGTTGAGGTTAAGGGTAGAGTTAGAGTTAGGGTTAGGGTTAGGGTTAGAGTTAGATTTGGGGTAAGAGTTAGAGTTAGGGTTAGAGTTAGGGTTAGGGTTTGGGTTAGGGTTATAGTTAGGGTTAGGGTGAGGGTTAGAGTTAGGGTTAGAGTTAGAGTTAGGGTTAGAATTAGGGTTAGAGTTAGGGTTAGAGTTAGGGTTGGGGTTAGGGTTAGGTTTAAAGTTAGGGTTAGGTTAGGAGTTTGGGTTAGGGTAAGAGTTAGGGTTACAGTTAGGGTTAGGGTTAGGGTAAGTGTTAGAGTTAGGGTTAGGGTTAGGGTTAGGGTTAGAATTTGGTTAGGGTTAGGGTTAGGCTTAGAATTAGGGTTAGGGTTAGAGTTAGGGTTAGGGTTAGGGTAGGAGTTTGGTTAGAGTAAGGGTTAGGGTTAGGGTTAGAGTGAGGGTTAGTGTTAGAGTTAGGGTTAGGGTTAGGGTTAGAGTTAGGGTTAGGGTTAGGGTGAGGGTTAGGGTTAGGGTGAGGGTTAGAGTTACGCTTAGGGTGAGGGTTAGAGTAAGGGTTAGGGTTAGGGTTAGGGTTAGAGTTAGGGTTAGGGTTAGGGTTAGAGTTAGGGTTAGGGTTAGGGTTAGGGTTAGGGTTGGAGTTAGGGGTAGGGTTAGACTTAGAGTAAGGGTTAGAGTTAGGGTTAGAGTTAGGGTTAGGGTTAGGGTTAGGGTTAGAGTTGGGGTTAGGGTTAGAGTTAGGGTAAGGGTTAGGGTTAGGGTTAGAGGTAGGGTTAGGGTAAGGTTTAGGATTAGACGTAGGTTAGGGTTAGGGTTAGGGTGACAGTTAGGGTTAGGGTTAGGGTAAGGGTAAGAGTGAGGGTTAGGGTTAGGGTTAGAGTTAGGGTTAGGGTTAGTGTTACAGGTAAGGTTTGTGTTAGAGTTAGGGTTAGGGTTAGTGTTAGAGTAAAGGTTAGGGTTAGGGTTAGAGTTAGGTTTGAGTTAGGGTTAGAGTTAGGGTGAGGCTTAGGGTTATGGTTAGAGTAAAGGTAAGAGGTAGGAGTAGGGTAGGGGTTAGGGTTAGGGTTAGAGTTAGTGTAAGGGTTAGGGTTAGAATTAGGGTTAGGGTTAGGGTTAGGGTTGGGGGTAGGATAAGTATTAGGGTTAGGGTTCGGGTTAGAGTAGGGGTTAGGGTTTGAGTTAGGGTTGGGGTTAGGGTTAGGGTAAGTGTTAGGGTTAGGGTTAGAGTTAGTATTAGGTAAGGGTTAGGGTTAGGTTTAGTGTTAGGGTTAGGGTTAGGGTTAGAGTTAGGATTAGGGTTAGGGTTAATTTTGGAGTAAGTGTAAGGGTTAGGGTTAGTGTTAGAGTTAATGTTAGAGTTAGAGTTAGGGTCAGGGTTAGAGTAAGGGTTACGGTTGAGGTTAAGGGTAGCGTTAGAGTAAGGGTTAGGGTTAGGGTTTGAGTTAGATTTGGGGTAAGGGTTAGAGTTAGGGTTAGAGTTAGTGTTAGGGTTTGGGTTAGGGTTAGAGTTAGGGTTAGGGTCAGGTTTAGAGTTAGGGTTAGAGTTAGAGTTAGGGTTAGAATTAGGGTTAGAGTGAGGGTTAGTGTAAGGGTTGGGGTTAGGTTTAGGTTCAAAGTTAGGGTTAGGGTAGGAGTTAGTGTTAGGGTAAGAGTTAGGGTTACAGTTAGGGTTAGGGCTAGGGTAAGGGTTAGAGTTAGTGTTAGGGTAAGGTTTGGGGTTAGAATTTGGTTAGGGGTAGGGTTAGGCTTAGAGTTAGGGTTAGGGTTAGAGTTAGGGTTAGGGTTAGAGTTAGAGTTTGGGTTAGGGTTAGGGTAAGAGTTTTGTTAGAGTAAGGGTTAGGGTTAGGGTTAGAGTTAGGGTTAGTGTTAGAGTTAGGGTTAGGGTTAGGGTTAGGGTTAGGGTTATGGTTAGGGTTTGGGTTAGGGTTAGGGTTAGAGTTAGGGTAAGGGTGAGGGTTAGAGTTACGCTTAGGGTTAGGGTTAGAGTTAGGGTTAGGCTTAGGGTTAGGGTTAGAGTTAGGGTTAGGGTAAGTGTTAGGGTTAGATTAAGGATTAGAGTTAGGGTTAGTTTTAGGGTTAGAGTTAGGGTTAGGGTTAGAGTTAGGGTTAGGTTTAGGGTTAGAGTTAGGGTTAGGGTTAGAGTTAGGAGTAGGGCTTGGGTTAGGGTTAGGGTCAGAGTTAGGGTTAGAGTTAGGGTTAGGGTTAGGGTTGGAGTTAGGATTGGGGTTAGGGTTAGAGTTAGGGTTAGGGTTAGCGTTAGGTTTAGAGTTAGGGTTAGAGTTAGGGTTAGGGTTAGACTTAGAGTAAGGGTTAGTGTTAGGGTTAGGGTTAGGGTTAGAGTTAGGGTTAGGGTTAGGGTTAGGGTTAGAGTTGGGGTTAGGGTTAGAGTTAAGTTAAGGGTTAGGGTTCGGTTTAGTGTTAGAGTTAGGGTTAGGGTTAGAGTTAGGGTTAGGGTTAGGGTTAGGGTTAGGGTAAGGTTTAGGATTAGACGTAGGTTAGTGTTAGGGTTACGGTTACAGTTAGGTAAGGGTTAGGTAAGGGTAAGAGTGAGGGTTAGGGTTAAGGTTAGAGTTAGGGTTACGGTTAGTGTTACAGGTAAGGTTTGTGTTAGAGTTAGGGTTAGGGTTAGTGTTAGAATTAAGGTTAGGGTTAGAGTAAAAGTTAGGTTTGAATTAGAGTTATCGTTAGATTTAGGGTTAGGTTTAGGGTTAGAGTTAGGGTGAGGGTCAGGGTTAGGGTTAGGGTTAGAGTTAGGGTTAGGGTAAGGGTTAGAGTTAGGGTTAGGTTAGAGTTAGGGTTAGGGTTAAGGTAAGGGTGAGGGTTATAATTACGCTTAGGGTTAGGGTTAGGGTTGGGGGTAGGGTAAAGATTAGGGTTAGGGTTCGGGTTAGAGTAAGGGTTAGGGTTAGAGTGAGGGTTGGGGTTAGGGTTAGGGTAAGTGTTAGGGTTAGGGTTAGTATTAGGGTAAGGGTTAGGGTTAGGTTTATTGTTAGGGTTAGGGTTAGGGTTAGAGTTAGGATTAGGGTTAGGGTTTTTTTTTGGAGTAAGGGTTAGGGTTAGGGTTAGTGTTAGAGTTAGGGTTAGAGTTAGTGTTAGGGTCAGGGTTAGAGTAAGGGTTACGGTTGAGGTTAAGGGTAGAGTTAGAGTTAGGGTTAGGGTTAGGGTTAGAGTTAGATTTGGGGTAAGGGTTAAAGTTAGGGTTAGAGTTAGGGTTAGGGTTTGGGTTAGGGTTATAGTTAGGGTAAGGGTGAGGGTTAGAGTTAGGGTTAGAGTTAGAGTTAGGGTTAGAATTTGGGTTAGAGTTAGGGTTAGAGTTAGGGTTGGGGTTAGGGTTAGGTTTAAAGTTAGGGTTAGGTTAGGAGTTTGGGTTAGGGTAAGAGTTAGGGTACAGTTAGGGTTAGGGTTAGGGTAAGTGTTAGAATTAGGGTTAGGGTTAGGGTTAGGGTTAGAATTTGGTTAGGGTTAGGGTTAGGCTTAGAATTAGGGTTAGGGTTAGAGTTAGGGTTAGGGTTAGAGTTAGAGCGTGGGTTAGGGTTAGGGTAAGAGTTTGGTTAGAGTCAGGGTTAGGGTTAGGGTTAGAGTTAGGGTTAGGGTTAGGGTTAGAGTTAGGGTTAGGTTAGAGTTAGGGTTAGGGTTAAGGTAAGGGTGAGGGTTATAATTACGCTTAGGGTTAGGGTTAGAGTTAGGGTTAGGCTTAGGGTTAGGGTTAGAGTTAGGGTTTGGGTTAGGGTTAGCATAAGGATTAGAGTTAGGGTTAGTTTTAGGGTTAGAATTAGGGTTAGGGTTAGAGTTAGGGTTAGGTTTAGGGTTAGAGTTAGGATTAGGGCTTGGGTTAGAGTTAGGCTTAGGGTTAGGGTTAGAGTTAGGGTTAGAATTAGGGTTAGGGTTAGTGTTAGAGTTAGGGTTAGGGTTAGAGTTAGGGTTAGGTTTAGGGTTAGAGTTAGGGTTAGGGTTAGAGTTAGAGTTAGGGTTGGAGTAAGAGTTTTGGTTAGGGGTAGGGTTAGGGTTAGAGGTAGGGTTAGTGTTAGAGTTAGGGTTAGAGTTAGGGTTAGGGTTAGAATTAGGGTTAGAGTTACGTTTAGAGTAAGAGTTAGGGGTAGGGTTAGGTTTAGATTTAGGATTAGGGTTAGAGTTAAGGTCTTTATGATTATATCTCCTCGGAGTGACATTGCTTGCAAAACATAGTTGTCACTAAAGTAAAGATTAATTTTCCAGAAATTTTATAACCGTCTCCGTAGATTTTTCTGCATCATTCCATGATATTGCTTCATGAGTGTTTATTGTTATTTACATTAGGGTCAAGAGAATGGGAGCTGTCGCTATTTTCATCACCATTACTGCCTTCAGAATATTGATCAGTAGTTTTCTCATCTTGTTGCACCCACATTTCAACATCATTTGCATTAAGTGATTTAAGAACAGCGTGGTTGGTCGGTAACCGTTTGGTTTCAAGAATTTTTTTCTAGACCAGATATATTCTCTGATTCTTTGTGATGGGTTGTTTTACACTATTTTAAATATAGCAATCTGAAAAAAAATTACAGTTAGTGTAAATTAATTATCAATAGCTAATCTACATTAAGTACATAGTACCAATGTTAACATTTCTGCGCAATATTTAACTTAACCATGTAAACAGTTTTAGTGCTACTCCGCATCAAATATGCTAATGCAATTTCAATGACGAGAGAGTTCAAGTTTAGAGAAAGTCCAGGTTTAGAAGAAGTCTAAGTGAGAGGAAGTCCAAATGAGAGAAAGTCCAACTTTAGAGGAAGTTCAAATTAAAGGAGTTTGACTGTATTTATTTGAAAACTAATATCGTTATATTGTTATGGTGACATACCCATACATAAGATATGAACTCCTCCGAACTGTATAAATAGACTGGAGGTACCAGGGTGATGTGCTTTCGTAGTGCACGTAAGTCGATGTTCTGACCTCAACAATAAGTCCGATAGAAACTCGGTAATTTCAGTGGCCTTTTTGCTGTTAGACTGATACAAATGTTCTAGGATGTTCCATCTTCCAGTCCATGCCTCCCAGCTTTCGAGAGGAGCAAGTTTATCGCTTGTTGTCTGAGGCACACTCATCGGATAATGCTGACGGTGCTACTCAGACTTATTTTTGCAGAGCCAAAGTGTTCCTCCTCTTGGGGTGTTGGCACATTTTCCCACCTTCCGAGCTTGTCACATCCCCTCGCGGTGGAAGAGAGGTAAATACAATGGTGTGTGTACTTAGTAGTACGACATCTTGGCGTTAAGTGATACGACTGTTGTTCTCTATATAATCTGTTTTGTTTTTAATACAAATATCTTTTTCTAACCCATATCTGTGTCGGTGTCTTCCTTAGTGACCCTTCTGGACTACAACAACTTGACGACGAGGAACTCGAATTCAAAAAGGATCACCAGCAACAAAATGCATTTCCACCAAAATAAAAAAAAAATAAATAAATAAATAAATTATACCAGTAGTTACACACCGAAGTTATAGGACAACGGAATATACATTCCCAAACGAGCAAGATACTCTTTCAACTTGGACTATGAAAATACCCCAAAAGTCTTTCAACTTTTTGTATAAAAAGAAGAAAAATAATGATTTTGTCGGACATCGCAGAAAAAAGTTCTCGAAAGTATACTTTTTTTTACACAGGAATCACCGCTTATCAAGGCCCGGAGGCCACTCGAGGATAGGGGTTAATGGGTATATATTAGTCAATGTGATTATAGCATAGTAAACATAAGTCGTGGTAATTTTTAAATTGGATTACTTAGGGGGACAGTTCATCAAGAACTTGTTTACATTGGACTTGAAGACAATCAGATTGTAGTCAGCTGGAAAGCAGGCAAACGGAAGAGAGTTCCACAGGCGTGCAGTTCTAAGAAAGAAGCTTTGGTCATGGAATTTATATTTAGGTTAGGATAAAGAGTGTGGGAAATTATTGATAGTGGGTTTGGCTAAACGAGTGTTTCGCGTGAAAATTTGGCGAGAAAGGACTATAGATTGAAGCTCAGCTGAGCTCTTGCCATGAAAATAACGATAAAGCAGAGACAGGCTCGCAACGTCTCTTCTGTGGGAGAGAGGTTGCAGGAAAGAGAAAAGGACACCCCCCCACTAAGCTACGAAGTCTATTTGTCAAGGCAGGATAAGCTGCTTCTAGCAGCTCCTGCCCAGATGTGGTAACAGTACTCCATCGTTGGACGTACCTGGCTTTTATATAGGTAGACAATTGCATCAAGAGTGAGATATCCACTGGAGTAGTAGTAGGATCCTACTATTTTTCCAGCAATGGATTTGATATACGTGTTCCATTTCAAGTCAGGAGTAAAGATCAAGCCCAGAAGCTTGTCAAAACATGAAGCCTCCCCAAGACGAGAGCCATTCATTTCAACCTACGCCAGATTGGCATCAGAGCGTAGATGGTGTAGAGATAAAAGCTTGGTTTTAGATGCATTAAAAGTAACCAGCCACCTCTTTCCCCATTTTACCACATGCTCAAGATCTGAGGAAAGAGAATCGGAGAGAATTTGGTCGTTTACGGTCTTTGATGTGCTACCATAGATTGTAGTGTCGTCAGCATAAATATCTATGAATGATGTAAGGATGTGATTTGGAAGATTATTAATGTAGATCAGGAAGAGAATTGGGCCCAGAATCAACCCCTGAGGGACTCCAGCATTAATACTGAGGCTCCATAACTATAATGTTTTTCAAATAAATATTAACAATTATTTTTTATGTCTACAGAGGCTAGTGTTTCGTACTTCTGCAGTCATCAGTGTAATTATATATATATATATAATATATATATATATATAATATATATATATATATAATATATATATATATATATATATATATATCAGTGGCGACTCTAGCCTAGCTTGTCGTGCCGCCCCCTGCCCTTTGTCAACTTTAGTTCCCAATCCGTGGTCCGTGGACCCAAATAAGTAATCATAGTTGCTATTGCGTGATTCTCCATTGCATAGCACAGATTGACTAACGTACCTTGCATGGTGTTTGTTTTTTGTTTTTTTGTGAACAATCAAGATACTATATAATTTGTGGTCTTGTTGATACAGTAGATAAGATATTTTTTCCCTTTCAAAAGTATAGAAGAAAAGAGATATTCATTACTATGAGTAGAAAAATATGTTTATTAGAATAAAGAAATTGATGACAATGACAACTAACCAGGTTAGCAATAGATACAAAGAATTCGTAAATAAAGTCCGTGGTGAAATTGAATGTAGTGAAGCGACTGAAATATTTCGGCAACTGAAGTAATGTTCTCCAAAAACGGCGATTAAATTTTCCCATAGAATAAAAGGTAATATTGATGAATAAAGTTGGGTTTAAATAGCTGTGAAATGATGGATGCAGCAAGAAAAGTTACATACAGGGTTTTTATGAAAAAAAATTACAAAGTATTTACGTATCACTACGGAATTCTACGAAGGTTTATTGGATTGACGGGTTTCTTAGTATTAATATAAAATGACTTAAAACCCGTATTTTTCGTAGATTTCTATGATTCAAAATTCACGAAAAAAAAAATTCCTCAAAAAAACAAATTCACTCCTATTCAAAACCTGTTCTTTATTAATTAATGAAACAATAACTTCATCACTGATATTTATTTACAATCTGATATACACGCGTGGTTATGTTTACACAGAACTATTCGTGCTACTACATATTGCAACAGTAGTAGTAATCGTTCTTCATGTGTTTATGCGTATGTATGTGTCTAGAGATCTCTCTCCCCCCTCTCTCTCTCTCGGTCCCTCATCCTCTTCCTAAAACAGACATCAGCAGGCTCGATCGTGCTAAATATTTTAGGCACTATAAGTGGGCTTCACTTTGCGGGTGATTACAGAAAAATCTGGATTTCTCTAACATTATGATTATTACGAGTAAAGGTTTGGCTTGGCACGAATTATGGACGTTCAACGTCATAGCCGCTGTTATGGAGTTTTCAATGAATCTGGCGGTGGCCGGACAAAGACAACCCGTTCAAAACAGCATCCTTGTATTATTCCCAGATATATTAATGAATTTTTTGCTACTTAGTTATCAAAACTTGAATAGATATGTAATTTAATTGAGATCAGACTAAGTATGTTTGCTTGAAATTAATGGATGATTTTTTAATCCATTTTGAATAACATTAACCGAATTATTGGTCGTGCCGGCCACGAGTGGCACTAGTCCCATCTCCGCCCTTGATATATATATACGTTATTTCATTATTGACTGAACAATTTAATGAAATAAAACATATGTATAATAAGGTGTCCAATTAAGATCAGCCTCGAGTCTAATGTCTAATTCTTTAAAAAAAGTGAGCCGCAAATTTTTAGATTTTATTGTTTTTAATTTTCTTGTTGGCAGGTTACATACACACATAAACGTATATATATATATATATATATATATATATATATATATATATATATATATATATATATATATATATACTTAGTGATTTGTAAATCGCCACTTGTTCTCGTCTCCTCTTACCAACAGCGACTATAATTCATTCCTCGCATTGTGACAGCCTTCTAAATCTCTTTTACATATATGTGTGTGTGTGTGTGTGTGTGTGTGTGTGTGTGTGTGTGTGTGTGTGTGTGTGTGTGTGTGTGTGTGTGTGTGTGTGTTCTAAATATCTCAATTTGGATCAAAATCCATTAAATAATTCTTATTCTAGAAAAATGTCTAAAATTGGACATTACCACAACCGACAAAAGGGACATAAAAAACTTAAAAACATAAACACTTTTTCAAAAATTATTCGACATTAAATAACTTAAAAAGAGTTGATATGCCGTAAAACGAAATAATCAAACCAAACAACATAAATAAATATTAAGAACTTGACGCATAAAACTTTCACTAAAATGACCGAATTTGATATTACATCACCCGGAAAGGGTTGATATGCAGAAACCCCAAACAACCAAACAGACTTTTCTCCATCTGTGCATTTGAAACTAAACGGAACTTACATGAATAGATGGGGGGGGGGGTCCAAGAACTTCCTGTCTATAAATAACTGTAACATGGGGCTATTTCCCAGCTGGCCAAAACATGGTCGTTTTCAAGTCTAACGTGTACAAATTCTTGTCGAGCAGACTTCTTAAATAGTAACATTCTATCCATTTCTTCCATCGTTTCCAATCCTCTTATTGTCCAAATGCCAACTCATTAACCCTTATCCTCGAGTGGCTTTGACAAGAGATGACTTGTTAGTATATTAAATAAAGAATATACTTGGTATTTTGCGTTTAATCTTATTAACATTTCAAATCCATCAGAATGTAATGTGGCACAACGCAGCGGCGATCGTGACTAACTGAAGAAGAAGAAGAAGAAGAAGAAGAAGAAGAAGAAGAAGAAGAAGAAGAAGAAGATGAAGAAGAAGATGAAGAAGAAGAAGAAGACTGCCACTTCGATGCTACTTACACATCCTTTCGCCTTTGTTGACTTTTCAGCGTGTGTCGACATTTCATTATTTCATTATTTTAAGCTCATTAGCATTGTTATGAACAGTTGCAATGGAATGGTTGTTTACTAGTAAGAAGAGAAGAGCGTGCAAAAAGAGAACAAACAAACGTAACAACGTAAAAACAACTGAACAAACAAATATACAGAGCGAGTCTGGCGTCGCTGGTCAGGCTCAAGCCACAACTGACCACTTAAACTCAATGGTTCATGCGTATTCGGAAAGGAGATGAAGGCTGGAGAGTAAGAACGGTGGGGAGAAGAGGAGATATGCGATGCGGACAAAGATGGCGAAATGGAAAGGAGGGGAGAAATTGAATTAAGGATGGACGTCAAGAAAATGAGACGTTTTTGAATTAAGAGGAACAAGTAATTAAATGGATAAAAATTACAGCAAACAAAAAAATAAAATTCATTAAGATGAGAAGGAAGTAATTTTAACATTCTCTCTCTCTCTCTCTCTCTCTCTCTCTCTCTCTCTCTCTCTCTCTCTCTCTCTCTCTCTCTCTCTCTCTCTCTCTGCTCCTCCTCCTCCTCTTACTCATTTTCTCACTCTTTTCTGTTTGTTACTCTCTCTCTCTCTTTCTTTCTCTCTCTCTCTCTCGTTAATTCATTCTCTCCACTCGCCCTTCTCTTTTTCTCTTAATTTATTTATTTATCTACTAGGTATGTACAAAATGAATGACCGATCCCCAAAATGTATAAACATTTTGACCCCTCCCTTGACTTAAAAATTCACCAAAATTCAGGAAATCAACCAATTTTAATGAATTTTTCAATATTTATTAAGTAACAATCACAGAATATAATGAACTCATTAAAATCTTAGGTAAAATGTATTACTTTGTGTAAAGAAAAGCACCTTTACTAAAGTTATAGATTTAAGTACTAAAAAAAAATGAATTCATTTCTGCTTTTTTATGATAATAAAGCATCATAGATGTTGATAATTATTTTTTTATATATTCCAAAATATTACGAAAAGAAATGTCCGTGTTAATTAAATCAATATAAATTTTAGAAAAAAATTATTTTTTTAACTAACGATATGATTATTGAATTAAATATTGTTTATTCAATATTATTAACAAATCATAATCACAAAAAAATATTTCATTTGATTTTATTAATAACAATTCTCGCGAAAGTTTTCCTTGTATGCATCAGCATGATAATTTTTTTATAATTTTTATAATTTTGAAAATAAAGAAATGAAAAGATTGAGATCCAGGATCACAATAAAACAAAAATAATGGGATTAATTCTATTAGCGATTAATTTGAGTATGGAAAGACAACATTGTAAAAAAAGACAAGTATAATTTGCATACTACACACTGCATTCTATGTAATTATTAACAAATAATTATTTTCGGCCTATTTCTCAATGAATAAATTGTCAGTGCAATCAGTGATTTTAATTGACTTTTCCTTCACACTTAAAATGTACTTTTGCTTTTATTTAAAAGGGATTATTTCAATTTCTTGTTACAACACATAGAAGAATAAATCGCATCATTACATAAAAACAAATAAAATAGATGTTGTAGGCATTTTACAAAAGTTATTTAAAATTCTAAGAAAAAACTTTTTTATCAATATTTTCAGAATATTATTGAATTTAGGAATTTTTAACAAATAATATTGTTGCTTATTATTAAAAATGTCCCAGAACTTAAAATTAATACCAAGTTAAATTCAATCTTTATAAAATCTTAATTGTAAAATAATCTACAACAAAATAGGATTCCCTAAATTAATGAATATTTGTTATAATCTTCAAAAATACAGAAATTAAGGTATAATAATGTTTCAATTTCTCTATAAATTTATAAATTTTACGCTTCCATTGAAATTATTCACGTCGTCTTTTCCTTTGTTTTTTGTTGTTGTTTTTTTTTTTTTGTTATTTTTTTTTATTCAGCGGAGATCACTTTCTGTTACTAAACTCGATTTGGGAGGATAATTAAGCAAGTTTTTAGTTTAATACATTTTTTTATTCAGTATCTTAAGTCTTTACTAGGTATCTTGGAAATATCCCCAGAAAACTAATATTTATCTTTTAAGGGATTTGTACAATTAATTTATTTAGTTTTCAAATTTAACTGAATTTCCAAGTTTTCAGAACACATTTTGTATTATAACTTTTTTAATGTGTAAAGATAGATTTTTTTCTCTTTATTGATTAACTGCCCGCTATAATCTTTCAAACATGGCCAAAACGTAATCGGAAACTTAAAAAATATAAAGCATAAGTCGGTTTTACAAAATCATAGGCCGTAATAGTTTTTACCATTAAATTGCACGTACCTATAATCTACAAATTAATCTCTTTTTTTTTAATATTTCTATTTCATTGTTCTTCTCCTCTTCCCCACCTTTTCTCTCTCTCTCTCTCTCTCTCTCTCTCTCTCTATATATATATATATATATATATATATATATATATATATATATATATATATATATATATATATATATTCACCTTACTCTCTTATTTTCTCCAACACACTTAATCTCTTCGTTTATTGGTTCTCCTCTACCTCTTTCCTCTCCCCTTTTTCTCTCGGACCATCTATATATATATATATATATATATATATATATATATATATATATATATATATATATATATATATATATATATATATATGCAGGGTGACACAAAAAAAACAAAAGCTAAATGGAGGCCATCTAGAACACATGCTGTAGAACAGAGAAAAAAAGGCCAAATACCCTAGTGTCTTGATGTGATGTTTTGAATATAATAAACTAGTTATGACCAAAGTTTCATTTCATTCGGACAAAACAGTAAGAAACGGAGCCTAATTAGAGTTTGGGCCCGTTTATTTTGGGTCACCCTGTATGTATGTATGTATGTATATATATATATATATATATATATATATATATATATATATATATATATATATATATATATATATATCATTCACTCATTAGTTTAAATGACATCTTCGTAATCTCTTGACCTCCACGCACGGAAGAGACACGAATAATATTTACTGAAACTTTAATCTAATCATCACTTTGCATGCATAATGACCGGTAGCATTAACTATAGTAATATGCTAATCTTACTAACTGTAATATTTTATCAAATGTGTTATCTATGTGTTATCTATTTTATCTATGTGTTATCTATTGAAAGAGAATACTGTCAAACACCATTGTTCTCTCTCTCTCTCTCTCTCTCTCTCTCTCTCTCTCTCTCTCTCTCTCTCTCTTCAATCTCTTCTGATATCACCATCTGATGTGTCTTTTTTGTTATACGAATTCAATATCTCATAGATAGTGTAAAAACAAGTGAGTTACGCCTATATAGAGAGCGATAAGTACACACACATACACACTTCATAATTCAGGTAATTCTCCCAAGTATTATCGCTTTCGTCAGAAGAATTCTTTGTTTTGCTTTGCTTTGCTTTGCTTTGCTTTGCTTTGCTTTGCTTTGCTTCTCTTCGCTTCGCTGCGTGCGTGCGTGCGTGCGTGCGTGCGTAGATAGAAGTTTTCCAGTTCGGCACACTAAACTGCCTTGGCCACATTCGAGCAAAGTGTTTGCCTCCAGCTACCTCAAATTTCCGAAACCTATCTATTAGTCAAGCCCTTCCACCATCTTACATATAACAACTGCATCCAGTGGTGATAATTCCAATACAAGATCTTTAATGAGTATGTAGTTACCCCTTAGTTACAACTACTCTTAGGTTCACTCTGACACGGATGAGTCGCAATACCTGCCATGATGTCATGTATATTTTACAGTTTGTTTACAATAGATACTATTACAAATCAATCGTATACAAAACGTGTGTACGGTTTCAATATCGGGGTATTTTACCAAGTACATTATCTGTTACGCCACAGGTCCTCACGGTAAAATTCAGCTGTAAGTTACACGTTTTAGAGGTTGAAGGTTAAATCCGCAATGCGAGTAATACTGAAAATACAATTGCGAATTACTTAGGACTTCTATCAAGTCATCGTATTCTATCCCCGCTCGAAATCCCGGGTAGATTTCCGAATTCAAAAAATGATTTTCGCGTTCGACAAATATTTTCGAGTTCGACAAGATACACAAGAAAGACGGAGGTTACATCGGCCGAAACGTGAAAAGAACAGTAGTTCGAATAATAACTTCCGACCTTCTTCGGGTGCATCTTGTCGAACTCGGGAATGTTTCTGTTGAACTCGATAATATGGATGGAATTTCGAATGGAACTTTTACATCGACCGAAATGTGAAAATGACACTCAAGATGAGAACAGTAGTTCGATTAATCCAAATAAAACGAATAACCAATCCTTATCTCAAAAATTCAGAAACTTAAACAAATCGTTGATTTAATCTATATATCTATAAAAGTGAAATTATCTGTGTTTGTACATTTCCCTATCAAACTGCTCTGCCAATTTTCCGTCTACAGACTCGAGATTTGATATGAGGGCTATTGAGATTTGGGAAAATCTTTAATCGGTTTTCGGTCAGAAATTTGGCTTTCAAGGTGTCAAAGTTCAACGATTTGACCTTTGCAGACTCTACCAAACTCCTCCGCCAATTTTGGGTCTAAACACTTGAAATTTTATTTGTAGGTTATCCGGACATGAGTCAAACTTTTTAAAATATATATACGTATGCACATAAAGTTATGAACAGTACATATGGTCCGAGCAAAGCCGGGCTGAACTGCTAGCAATTAATACAAACGAATATCGAGATTAGTGTTTTATTTAATGTTTATTATTTTTACTAGTTTATAGTACATGGATATCTCAATTTATATCCTTTCATTACTATGACGAATATTACAACTGCTGCTTCAAGGAAAGAGAAAGAGATACACAGATAACTCTACAGTCGCTGTTACAACCTATTGTATTCTACTGCTACACGGCAGCTATTTTTATGTGGTCAATTAAAATATGGGCGCATCTAAAATATTATTTCTCGTTGCATCAACGGTGATGATACAGTATCTGGGTATGTTAATTTCCTTTTTGAATTAGCTTCTCCGGTTTCGTAATACGAAGAAAAATATTTGTGCAATTTCGTGGAAAACAATGCAATACTTAGAATTTGCACATTAAAGTAAGGGGTTTCATTTTCTTTCTTGCATCACATACATTCAGTCGCAACCTATACGCACACAACTAATAATGCAACGTTACACACGTGTTAACATGTAAGCATTATCGCAAAGAAACAAAGACAAGGAAAGAATTCGATTCGCTCTTTTTTCGCTGAAACAACAGACGTTTATTTACAGGTACTTTCCAGACAATTATTTACAGGTACTCGTGCAAAAGTTTTCTCGTATTCCAATGTGCTTAACAAGAGTCTGCCGTGTCGAATACGTAGTACTCTGTCTTTGTTCAGCCATGTTTATGATATGTCTTTTCCTGTCGCTCTCGGCCACGTGTGTAACATGTCTATCTCGGCCCGTCTCACGGCCACGTTTTTTCTTTTCTTCTTCATCGCTGTGATGTCACTTCGCATATGGCTTGGTCATTTGCATACGTTGGCTATTGTTGCTGCTGTCATACATGCGTCCATGCTCTGTTACACTAAAAGCATGAAGTAAATACCATTTGCGTTCTCGTAATTCTTGACTTCTGTCACGTTTCAACATACTGCATTAGTTTATGCCCGCTTTTTAAGCAATACTGGTGCAGTTCGTGAATATATCAATCTTGGCTACAATGTCGATTATGCGGTCCCTGTAGACGATGGGTCAGCCTCATTTTTCGTATCATTCCGTCGACGCACAAACTATATGAAAAAATTTCACTTGGTTCGGAGAGATTCAATCTCGTAGAGTCTAAATCTAAAAAGATCTCCAGGTGAATGATGCGCATTTTTTAATATTTTGCACTTTAATTTGATTGTTTTATTGCAAAAGTTGAGCGTAAAAATCATGTAAGGGAGGTAATCATTTAGTAAATATGATGTCTTTTCGGTCAATAGTTACCTCCCTTTGTTTTAAAATTCGGCAAAAAAAAATGAACGCTCCGAATGTTTGGGCGATACATTTTGAGTCGAATACGACTGAAAAAATTATTTCTTTTACTAAAATAACATTTCCAAAAAATTGTGATCATGCAAATGGAACAATTTTGTAATATAAATACAATATAATATGCATGTGTGGCGTGTGTGTGTGCATTTTTTGTGTTAATTCTTTTATTAATTAAGCATAATTAATACAATTTTTTAAATAAAATCTCATGGCCATGAGTTTTGCATTTGTTTTAAAATAATTCCAGGTAGAAATAAATTATATTTAAAATTTCCTCAGCTGTTAAAATAATCTGCTATTTATTTACATCTACAATATTTTAACAGCATTTTTTCTCATTTGTCATTGAAATAAATAAATGCTAGCTATGTTATATTCTATATGTTATCCTGGTGATAAGAAAAAGCTACTTACCATAGCACAAGATATTCTGAATTTTTCGCACAAAGGAAATTTATTTTTACCAAAGCATTATGAACTTGGAATGGCTGTTCGACCTTGGAATGGTCAATCAAAACTTATAAGCATTCTAAATGAGTTTGGGCACTCTTTAAGCCAGAGCACAACTCTAGAACTGGATACGGTTTTGGCCGAACAACAACTATTAAAAAGTAACACTCCAGAGGGTTTTAAAAAGAAAACTTTTACACATTTAGCCTGGGATAAAAATGACTTTTGAGAAGAAAACAACTCATAATACAAATGGGATCATAGTGCAGCAGCTAATTTCTGATCACTTATCACATATTAAAGATGTCACAATAGAAAAAGACAAACCCCAAATGATCAGGAGTAAGAAGCGTAGTGTGATGCTAAATAAAGTACCCATACCAATATATTATGTGTCAAAAAGAGTTGGCCCTTTTCTACCATCAGTTTCAATTGACAGCATTCAAAAAGTTTTATTTAAATTATTTTGTGAGACCAAAACAAGCATTACTGATTTGGCTATGACTTATGATCAATATTGACTGTGAAAATGACAACTAAAACATTACTTCAATTCCAGGCTGGACAGGTTTCAATATTATCTAATTGCAGGACCAAATACCACCAAAAAGCAATATTGGATATTTTCCTGTGGTCAATGGTAACCCAACTCAACTAAGTACTGTGAATGCAGTATTTTTGAAAAGTCTTGCAATTGCTGATGAACTTGAAACTGAATGCATTTTATTGACATTTGATCTTGCATTTTATGCTAAAGCACAATTACGTTGGAATGATGCCATATATATGCAAAGAACAGTTGTCAGATTTGGTGGGTTCCACACCTGCATGTCGTTTCTCAGTGTCATTGGAAAGCGATCTGAAGATTCGGGGCTAGCTGACATTCAACTTGAAGCTGAAACAGTGGCACAAGGATCACTACCTGGAGTTATGAAAGGCAGACACTATAACTGAAGTGTCAGAGTTATAAAAATTATATCTGAAACCTTAAGAAGGAAACTGCTATTTACTTTTATTGAAACTCAAAGTAAAGAAGAAAAAGCTAAATTCATCGAATTGTCTAAAAATTTATATGATGCTTTTCCCAAAATAAAATTCCAAGATCTCTGCACATCAAGTACCTGATACACGTCCTTCAATAGCAAAGCATCTTGCTGCTGGGAATTTTGTAGTTCAGCAACAAACTCAGTACCCATTTATTCAGACGGCAATGGACCAAACAATTAAACAAACCATAAATAGAGATAGCAAGACCAGAGGTGGGCAAATTGGATTTTCAAATAATCCCAATGCTGTTCATCGTTGCATTTTATCTTTCAATCAACGTGCTCAAATCTCTAAAAAAATGTACTGAAATGGCTGGAAAAGAAGAGGGCTGCCACAGTAAAAATGACCTGGATAGTTCTCGATATCAAAAAGATGAAACAGATATTCAGAGTGCCATGTGTTTGAACTGAGTCAGGTGTGAAATGGAGCCTGTTGAATGTCGAGCAGTGATACGGTTTTTGTATTTGAAAGGACGCACACCACAGGAGACTATTGATAAAATGAAAGAAACTAATCGTGATAATGCCCCATCATATGACCGTGAATTCAAACATGGCCGGAAGTCTGTGGAAACAGCTCCCAGACCTGGTCGCACCCCCCCTTCTGCCATTGATGAAGCATCTGTCCGTCAAGTTGAGGCTGCCATTTTGGAAGATCGGCGCATTACTATTCGCAAATAGCCCAAGATGTCAAGATTAATACAGGGTCTGTGAAAACTATCATTCATGACCATTTGCATATGCATAAGGTGTCTGCCAAATGGATTCCCAGGTTGCTCACACCATTCCAGAATTTAGAACGCGTCGACTGCTCGAGGATGAATTTAGAGATGTGCCAAGAAGATGAGTCAAAGTTTTTCAAAAGACTGATTACACAGGATGAGACCTGGATCCATCACTATGATCCAGAGACCAAAGCCCAGTCAATGCAGTGGAAGCACTTGGACTCAGCACCTCCAAAGAAGGCAAGGGTGCAGCCCTCCGCTGGCAAGGTCATGCTCGCAGTCTTCTGGGACCAGGACGGAGTAGTGATGACAGATTTCCTGGAAAAGGGTACCACAATTACAGGAGCCTATTATGTTTCACTTTTGAGGAAATTAAGGGAAGCTATCAAAATCAAGACACGGGGCAATATCAGCAAAGATACCCTCCTCCTGCAGAACAACGCTCCGGTCCACAACTCGCAATGTCGCCCGATGAAAAGCACGGGCGTGTGGTTATGAGAACACACCCATCCTCCCTCCCTACTCTACTGACCTTGCACCCTCTGACTTTCACCTCTTCCCAGCCATGAAGTTGTTTTTGAAAGGAAAGCGTTTCCCAGATGATGCAGCCTTGATTTCTGAAGTCACGTCATGGTTGGAGGACCAACCTGAGGTGTTCTACAAAAACGGTCTCCAGAGCTGCATCAAACGATGGGAGAAATGCATTACTCTGGGTAGTTCTATGTAGAGAAAGACTAATAACTGTACCAAGTTTTGTTGCTCTACTACTATGGGAAGTGGGTCAGGGGCATTACTTATTGCGCGCCCCTCGTGTGTGTGTATATATATATATATATATATATATATATATATATATATATATATATATATATATATATATATATAGTCAAAATTATTCTAAGCATTAAGGTTTGTATATCAGTCAATATGCAAGTGTAACAAAATTACATCAAAAAGTAAATGACCGTCCAAAATGAAGAAAAGTCATTCAATCACCAAAAGTATTTGAAAACAGTTTTTCCATCTATGATTTTTGAAAGGCACAAGATTTGGAGACATAAATGCTTTTCGTGTCTTTTGTCAAATGAATGAATACTGCAGTGTTTTATGAGGACATTTGCAATTTGAGAAACTGATACGACAATATAAAGTAACGTTATCGTTGATATGGCTTTACACAAGTTATTTTATTTGCTGAAAATTCCTAATTTAATAAATAAACACATTATATAAGAGAATAGACATATCAACTTCTTGTTGATGCACTTTAATGTGTTAAACTACTTATTTAAATTTCACTTTACATAAAGTGAACCATGAAAATGGGCTTTTTCTGTAAATGACACACCCTGAATTATCTCACTTTTTCTGAAGCAGTGCGCACATTTAGCCTGGAGATCTCTTCAGATTTGAAATCAGCATGATAAATACTCCTAGAAACCCTTGTAATTTTCTCATATGAATAAAATGTCTACCAACTCAAAAACTAAGCCCTTTTTAAGCCTCTGGCCCATAGTCTACTGTTACTGTTGTAACAAAAGATTCTCTCTCCAAACAAAACCACAAATTTAGTTTAAAACAAATAACGGTGTTTTATTTGAAGAAGTTACAGTGATTGTTTTCTTCTGCCGAACGATGGACCTGCGTATCAAAACAAACGGATCTTCCAAACTAACACAAACAATCCATCAACTTAAAACCCGAATGTCCATCGAGACACATAGACATCTAACTGACTTCCCTTGTCCGTCCAAATGGAATATATAAAGAGATGTTATTTATATCACATATACTGATATTATTTGGGCCATATTGCAACATTACTCCAGATTTACCAGCTGTGAATCTATGGATATAAAAATTGACTGCCAATGAGACCACTACCTAATATGGGTATTACTTTTCCAAAATCTCAAGTGACTCACAATCACAGTATGAAATATCTTCTTTAATACGCCATTCTTTTAATATATTAATATTACTACTCTTGCATGGTCTTTTCTATTGGTTCATTTTTATCATTGCAGCGTGTATCTATGCACCCACTAAACATGCATCATCATAAAGGTTTACGCTATTAGATGTTATCGCTATAACTTGTCTATGCGGAGTTAGAATCCTATCGGATGGTGGTCGGTTGGGCATTAATACTATTCGGAAATTCATTACTCGCAATTTACCCACGTATAGATAAAATAACAACTTGTCTTCGGTTAATAGTATTATATTATCATATAGCCGAGGGAACTTTCTGATATCTACGGTTACCAACCTCTTAATCAAAGTACATACCTGAATCTCATTCGTTGCGTTATTCTTCTTTGACTACAGATAATTCGCCAGCTGCAATCAAAAGTCATTTAAGTAGATAATCTTCGTTACGCCAATTAAGTAATAACCAACACGATCTTACAGTAGAGGATTATTCGACTGTAACACAACACGGAAAGGGCAAGTGGAGAAGGGCGAAAGGCACACGTAGAAGCACATATTTTCGTTGAATAGATTTGAAATATCTCAAAATGAGTCCGCTGTTCACTATAAATTTTTCTGTGCATTCTGATAGAGCCCCGCTTCTCAAATCCATCGTCTGACGTAATTGCAGCTAACCTTTGTTCCCATGCTTGGTAAACTGTCGCAAAAAGTAAACGACCTGAATCTTGCCGGCCCTTCTCTACGATGCACCCTGTTAACGATGTAACTCGCGTTAAATCCTCTACGAACACAATTCAAACAAATAAGCACTAGTGTTATGTCCAACGTGAAATAGATCGTCTACCATTTATTTATCTTTGTCGCCCCATCTTTTTTGAGGGAATTCCTTTAGTCTCGTCGTATACAGGGGTCTGTGTGCTTGTCATCGACCTATTTAGTTGCCTTCTTCATGGCGGTCATGATGCAGTTTTCTATCTTTTTTAAGTATCTCGATATTTTGAGCATTACCGATAAGAATTATTGCCTTTCTTTTCTCCAAGAATAGAATTATTTCTTTTATTTAAACGAATTTTGTTTACCTCGCCACGTCTGAAACTCCATCTAAACTCTCGTAACTTGGTTGTTATTTAGCATTTCTCTTTATAGCATTATTTTCGTGCTTAAAATATTTTCTTTTTTACATATCATTTAGTCTATGAGTGTTTTTAACTCCTTGTTTCTGCCTTATGTCTATTTTGTATTTACATGCTGCTGAAACACGATTTCCTTTAATAAGTTAAAGTAGTTTGCAAGCAACGTTGTTTAATGTGCACTTAAGAAATTCAAGTACCCTATAAACTTTATTTTTTTTATATAAGATTTGCTTTCTTTTTTTTCAGTTTTACTTGCCTTACCATGCCTTAGAGTCTTGATTGTCGATAAGAGTTTATGCTAGCTTCAAGGATTTGCACATTTCTACGAAACATACGCATCCGGTTTTTTTTTTTTGTTGTTTTTGTTTTGTTTTTGTTTTTTGTTTTTTTTTTTTTTGTTTTTTTGTTTGTTTGTTTTTTGTTTTTGTTGTTGCTTTGTTTTTGTTTTTGTTTTTTTTTTTTTCTTTTTTTGTTTTTTTTTTTTACTTGAGAATAACCGCTTATGAAGGCTCGGAGGTCATTCTAGGATAAAGGTTAATGAGTATTAGATATGCAGTGAGATGAACACAAATGGTGGAACTTGAGTTGATTTGATTATATAAGAGGGCGGCTCAGCAAGAACTTATTTATATTAGACCTGAAAACGACCATGCTATAGTCAGTTGGGAAGCAGACCCACGGTATTTTGTTCCACTGGCAGACGGTTTTAGAAAAAAATGTATCTTTTTTTTTTATTATTCTATTTTATTTTATTTCATGTTTTCAGTTTCTCTCATTTTTCTTCGGGTTTTCTTTTTCTTGTTCAGGAAGTCATGAACGAAATAATCTACTATTAATAAATTCTCAATTTTGTAGAAAGAAATTAAATTGAATGCTCGGTTGTTTATTAACAAAAGTATATTTAGTCATCCCTATATTAATAAAATGGGAACAATTTCCCCCTCTAGAAAAAAAACATTATAGAAATACAAACACAAAATCCATATTCATTATTATCATACTACCTGTCAATACCTTATGCATGTTTTTCAGTACTTATTCGATTTCATTTATTTTTCTGATATTATTTCCGGCCGAAATAACTCTCACATAATTGTAATACTTTGAGGCTGGCCAGTACCAGATGGGTGACCATTTTGGGAATGCTAGGCGTCGTATGTGTTGAAAACAACTCCTGCATCTAGTATCACGCTACCATAGGTGAATAAACAAGAAGTTGCTAAAAGAAAATATCGTATTTTTAGCAAAATACGCAGTTATCGATTTTTTCTTTCTTTTTTTTTCTTTTCTTTTTTTTTTTTTTTTTTGATATCGATTCTTCAAATTATTTCCTATTTAATGGTACATTAGCAATATTGGGCTCACTAAAAGAAAATTATTAATTTATTTTTCAAATATTTAAAAGTAGTGTTTTTCGTAAAAATAATGAAAATATGTCATTTTATTTTTGCTAATTTAAAAGATATTAATTATTATTAACCTATTCAACAAATTTCACACTTCAAAACACAAAAGATGAAAAATAAGACACGTTCAAAATTAGGATTTTCAACCTTAAAATCTGATACGTGCGCAGTATTTATCTACAGTCCTCACCCTCCCCACAATACAATATATTTTGTTCAATTCGGCTGATTATTTTAAGCATATTTGTACCCACAAATAAAGAAGGGAGGTTTTGTAGGCGAAAATGTATATATATAAATATCGATTTAGAAAAAAAAAAAGAACCCCATTATGAAGTTCATTCTTCACTTATAATCGGTGGAAATTTCGTATTGATTGGATAATTACTTGATTTTTAGTAGATTTTAAAGAGAGACTCCGTCCAAAAAATACTTCCATTTTGACCGTGCCTACTTTTGTTGCTATCACTTTCATCACACGTTTCATTCCTTTTTCATTGTTGTTAGCGGCCCGTCATCCATTTGTGTCATCCATTTGTGTCATCATTAGCTTTTCGAACATCATTTCCGCTTTATATATTTTTTGTATTGCCCCCCGGATTTTAGGTTAGAGTTAGGATATAACGGAACACGTCACTTCTGTGCGATATAGAAGACATTATAACTTCTAGGTTAACGGGAGGACATTCTCCAAACCTTTTTCGGAGATGAGATTAGTTTACCGCCTGTCGCCTGTGGTAGAGTGTCGACGACATAGATTATAAGATAGATTATGATTTAATAATTCCTTTTATTATTCTTGTTCATTCCATACTTGGACGTAAGGTTGGGATTTTGTTGCTAAGCAGACTTGTCGAAAGTATGTATGTTGAGGGGTACAAGTGCAATGAGTTCATCAGAATACATTCCATTAAAATATATGTAAAACACGCATAGGTAGGCAACATTGCGGTGATGGGACAGAGGTTGAAGCTTGGTTGATAATGCGAGCCTTCGATTATGAATTAACTTTTAACGGTTTCGTTACGCCTATTGTACGTGCACTTTTTCCTTTTTTTTATTCTTTTTTGCTGTTTTTTTGTTTCATCAAAATATTTTCAAAAGAAAATCGCAAATGCCCCTTTCTGTGATAATGTGTGTGTAAGAAGTGGCTGCAGAAGATTTGCTGTAGTATCGGGTTCAATTTCTGTCACTTACACTAATACTTTTGGGAAAAGGTATGAACACTTATGCCCTCCCTCCAGGTTAAATAATAATCTAGATTTTACTCAAATCTTGGATTATGCATCCAGGCGAAATAACAATAGTATTTCCAGTCGCCATTGACTTCTCTTTGTTAACGACCTCAAGTTTATGGACGATGCGGTTAGAGAGTGTGCAACATCTTGTTTCAGAATGTTGAAAGGAAAGTAGAAAGTTCGATTTGAATACTCTGGATCTGAAATAGAACACATACATCAAATCCGTTGCCGCCAAGATTGCCGGAAAAATGGGTGAATCATTTTACCGTCCCAGTAAATATCTTCTCACTGCCGATGCATCCTCTACCTGTATAAAAAGCCAAGTACGTCCTAGGATGTTCTAGTATTGTTGCCACATCTGGGCAGGAACTGCTCGGACACCTATCCTGCCTTGACGAAGTTCAAAACTGGTTCAAAATAAGTGATGCCCTTTTTCCCTTCCCTGCAGCCTCTTTCCCACGGAAGAGAGGCTACTAACCTGTCTTTGCTTTATTGTTATTCCATGGCAAGTGCTCGTCTGAGCTCCAATCTATGCCCCTTGCCAAACTTTCATAAACAACACTCGGGTAGCTACAACCGCTATCAACAATTTTCACACTCTCTATCACTGCCTAAATCTATGTACAGATTCCAAGAAGAAAGCTTCTTTCCTAGAGTTGCCCGCCCGTGAAACTCTGTTCCACTCGTCTGTTTTCCGTCTTCAAGTCAAGTGTAAACAAGTTATTGTTAAGCCGTCTTTTTAAATAATCAAATTATTCCCAATTTTCACCACTAACGATGATTATGCTTTGGTTACGATGAGGAGCACTATCCACTCTTTAAACCTAATTCTCGACTGTCCTTCTGGCTTGATAAGAAGTAGTGATTGTCTTGTAAAAAAAATACTAATTAAGATTATAAAGTACAATTTTCAACTTGCCTTTCAGAGAATGTCTATTGTCCTTTGATACTGGAAGAAAATATCTGTTTCTTTTTTAGTTCACTACTACTTTTGCTGTCCGACCAGCTACTTGAGTGAGAGGAAGTGCGAAGATAAAAATAAAGTCAGCAGACGAAAGAAAGCAATCAAATATTGTGGCGGAAACAAGGAGGGAGAAGGGCTTTTCGTTTTTACGCCGGCGCAGCAGCTTTGGAAAGGTTGTCGTCCTTTCACAGCGAGTTGGTGTCGCTGTTGTGCTGTACTTCACATATTCTCATATAATTGGTTGATGAACTTGGCTGTCTTCCAAGTCGACATTCTCTCTGTATTCTCTACTAGCAGTACCCGCTAACCGGCGTCGCCCGGGGAAAGCGTGCCCGCCCTCGCAAAAAATATAGTACCGTTGTTGTTGTTGCTGCTGCTGCTGCTGCTACTGATGCTCCCGTTCCCCAACCCCAACCTCCCAATGTTACGAACGGCTTTCGGAATAGACACTCCCAACTTCTCAGGTAAACAATTTTTTAAAGGTAGGTTCTTTATTGGCTTACCAGGCCACAATTACCCAAAATAATTTTTTTTTTTTAATTAAATATTTCGTTTTTATTATGTTTCTAATGTAATCCCCTATCCTCCCCAATTTAATTTGTCCTATTTTTGTGTTAGTTTTGTTTATGAAATTGTTAGGTGAAAGTACAGAATGGTTTCATAAAAAATTAATCCCGAACCCCCCTCCGCCAAAAAAGAATTAATTAAATTTATCGTCATTTTATAGTTTAAATGTAAACCTTCGTCTCAAAAAAAAAATGAAAAAATTGTCATGTTTTGCTTTTTTCCCCTCCTCTTTTAATCACCAAATTTTTATGAAAATGGTAGGGGTGACATGTCTCGTTGAACGCTAGGTGGCCAAAAAGTGTGTGTGCATTTGACGATAAAGTCACATAGGAAAGTGATCACCCAATCTAATAAGTTAAATTTTAAGTTATTATGAAAAGTTATGCGTTTATATAATTTATAAAGGCGTGGCCAAAAAAGAGTAGATTTTAATATTTTTATGGATTAAACAGCGATGGGTCACGGCGTAAAAACTTACCGTTGTTTTAGTCTCTCTCTCTCTCTCTCTCTCTCTCTCTCTCTCTCTCTCTCTCTCTCTCTGCCGATACGATGAATTTAAAATCTCTCTCTCTTTCTCTTTCTCTCTCTCTCTCTCTCTCTCTCTCTCTCTCTCTCTCTCTCTCTCTCTCTCTGCCAATACGATGATCTAATCTCTCTCTTGTTCAGTCGACACCGGTATCTCGCTTAATGTAAACAAAAGTTTGTTTATGTAAAAGTTAATTTAAATTAATCACGTTGTTTAACAAATAAAAAAAAATAATACAAGATGAAGTTTTTATTCGTTAAACAACGTGGTTAATTTAAATTAAATTTTAATACAATGATTACATTTTCAATAATCACATTAACGTAAATCATTTTAAAGCTTCACCTTGTATTATTTCTTTTTTATTATTTGTTAAACAGCGTGGTTAATTTAAAATAAATTTTACGTAAACAAACTTCTGTTTACATTAAACGATATATCGGTGTCGTCCGAATAAGTCCCTTTTAGTGATTACATGGTTTGGGGCTATTTGTACCACTAAACAGCAAATCTGCCAAAAACACATGTGAAACGGATGATTAACTACTAATATGGAAGCAATTCCAAGCAATCTTAATGATAACTTCAAATGATTATAATTTCCATTGAATATTAAAATGTTTTTAACGTAAATATATTACACGTGAATAGGCAAATCAGCTGCCCAATTATGATTTGTTTCGGGAAGATGACGGTGGCTAATTGGCTAACGACGAGGACTGACAACGTGTGTCAATCTCGTTTGTTCCACAAAAACACTTAGTAACGTTCACGTGACCGCTCTGGTATGTATATGCTTCTAGAAATAATTCTATAAAGATATCAGGAGAACCTACGCCAACAATAAATCATATGATCCATGCGAAATAAATGAACTTCAAATCTTTTATGTCATCAATAGTTTTCAGGGGGGGGTAATATGGTAAAAATAAATAAAAAGAGGAAAATGTTGGATTTGACCTAAAATACCTACGTAGTTACATTGATGGTCCTTCATGAATGAGAACGATGCTCCCAAAGGTGAGAATGACGGAAACTATTGAAATTACTCGCCTGTTTTGTTTTGTTTTTTGTTTTATTTTATTTTTGTTTTTGTTGTTTTTTGTTTTTTTGTTGTTTTTTTGTTTTTTTTTTTGTTCTTTTTGCCTACATTTTGGATAAAATTGATTCTTAGTCTTAAATTTTATTTCTTGTCGTGAAATGAAAATTTCAATTTACTTTTTTAAATTTTGAGAATCGAACTTCGATTCATTTTTTCTTTTTCTTTTTTTTTTTTTTTTTAGCGTTGGGTGGTTTGCACCAAAAATATTTTACTGTTTTAAAATGTTAATTCCCATAAAAAATAAGCTTTTTAACATACAAATGGCTTTACTGGAATTTACCGAATTTAAAAACAAAAAAATGAAGATATTAAAATGTGCTTTGTTATAATTTAATAACAAAATAATGGCTGCAACGAGTAAGCATTTGAAACAAGAACATAAGTCAGTTGTGAGGCAGCTTAGCTTAAATTGACAGCGTAATCTGCGTCTTACTTCATTGTGTGTGAAATATTGCGACGGTCTCTACAGCTGAACCATTACACTTAAAGTGCAATTGTATACAATAAAATGGTATACTTATGTATACTGCAACAACTAGCCTTGTCCCTCCCCCTCTCTTCTATTTTTGTCTTTTCTCTCACTTCCTCTTCCCCTATTTCCCCCTTTATCCTTATCTTTTTCTGTATCAATATATGCAGTTGTCGTGCAGTTTAATGCAACTGTGTCTCAAAGATTAGTCCGGAAATTGACCTGATGAAAACATTAGATGAGATCGAAATAGAATAATTGACATTAAATCAGAATTTTTAAAAAAAATGTGAATCCCTGAGAAGAAGCGATCGTAACCACCGAACCGATATTACAGGACTCATCTGAATCGAACATTGGTTTAAAATAGTATAGAAAACTGAACTGAGTATTAAAAGATACAACGATAGTACAATGTATAAGTGTGCCGTAGTCATTACATGTCCACACTCGGGACCTACACGTTGTATGCAGACAGTCGCAAAGAAACAAAGATAAGGAAAGAAACCGACTCACTTTTTTCCAGTTCAATAAGATACTTATTGACACGTACTTCCAAGTGCTTGTCCTTTGTTCAAAAGTTTTCTTGTACTGCAATGCGCTTAACAAAACTCGGTCGTGTCAAGCATGTGGTACTCTTTCTTTGTACGGCCATATTTAGGACACGTCTTTTCAAGTCGCTCTCGGGTTATGTGTGTAACACGTGTATTTCTGTCTTCGTGCCACATTTTTCTTTTCCTCCTTCCTCACTGTGACGTCACCTAGCCCACGGCTTGGTCATTTGCATATGCTGGCTGTCGTACAGCTTCTGCTGCTGCCATACGCGCGCCCGCGCTCTGTTACATAAGATAGTAAGTATATAATAATAGATAAGTATAATAATAAGTATATAATAATAATAATAATAATAATAATAATAATAATAATAATAATAATAATAATAATAAGTACAGATTCGGCTTCAGGCAGACAAATGCCTAATCTCCATTAGTAATAGATTATTATTATTATTTATTTTTCAGTTTTCAGTGAAGTTGTCAGATGATTGCCACGATGACAAATGATCGAAGTGTCGTCTGCAAGATGAAACCACGTATGTGTGTGTCATTTCCGGACCGTCATACTCTTTCACACCGCATTAATGACACTCAAACTCGATTTTGTTTAAACCTAAAAATATTCAATACGTTTAGATTGAATCTCTGCGATCTGGGCGTTCTATTCCTCATCATGTTTTTGGATTTGAAAAAATTTCATACTCTCGAAGATTGAGTTTTATTTCCAAATAGAAAAGAATATCGAACTGACAATTAAAAATATCATTTATTTGGTAAACATTTATTATTTGAAAATGGATGACTGTAAATTACACAGGTTGTTGTAGAAAACACCGAAGAATTTTCACGGGTTCCACTAATCTATATATATATTAAAAACGTTAACTTGACTATGTGTGTGTGGAACGGTTTCTGCCAAACTACTCTGTCATTTTTGGTCTACAGATTTGAAACTTGATATATAGGGGATTCGAACATGTGGGAGAAATTCAATTTGATTTTTAGCTAGTAAAATAAGCTGATAAAGGAGTCAAAAATGAAAAAAAGGAACTAGAATGCGTAAGTCGACGTAAAATGCTCCTCTACGCATGTGCAAATATACATTTACACATTGAAGTTGGATAATTTGTAAAGCTTTGATTTGGATGTCGTCTTGGACCAGATGGTAAGGAATAACACTGGAAATCTAAATGTTTTAGTTTCTATTCTAGCTGATGGAACCTTAGTCATTTTCTTCTTTTTTTTCTTTTTTTTTTTAACTTTTAAAATTACTTCTACATAGTACAGTATGGAACAATACAATTTTAGCCCTAAAGAAAACAACACTACAGCTTTATTTTAAAACTTTTATTGAAAAAATCAATTCAGGTAACTTAATTATGTAGTAGAGCTGGCATCTATTAAATGTATCGCCTTTAGCTTCAATCACTGCCTCGATACGGATTCGGAACTGGGAACATGTCGTTTCCACAAGCACCAGCCAGAGCTCGATCAGGATGGCTTTGGTGTTGTGGTAGGTCATGTTGGTGATGTTCTCGACGTATAACCAAAACGAAATAGTCCAGTGGGTGCAGGTCGAGGGAGGAGGGGACGGTGAAAGAAGGATGCGAAGTCGTAGAACTCTTTCTAAAGCCTGGGTCTCTTTGAATTTGTGAGCCGGCACTGCGTCCTGCTGTCACATCTGGGGTCTGCACCAGGAGATCACTACACTCTTCAGCACATCCAAGTGCACTTTGGTGTTGACTTTCAAGCCGACTTTGAAGATGTGAGGTGGCATGATGTGGACTTCAATTGAAACCACAACAAAGACCACAACTGTGGCTGGAAACTTCGTTGAGCTGTGCCATCAAGCGTTGAATTGTTCGGATTTGCATTTTGAGGGTGCTATGCAATGGTCCTGTTGTTATAACTCTGATCAGTAGAGAGCATGAGTTGTACAGCGGCGCATCTCCGATCTCGCTCGTTTAACATTGTGTCATTTTCAGACATGATAGAAGGCTCTTATCGCTTTTGGAATTTGTACACAACTGGACAACTGGACAACTAATAAATGATCTGCAACAAAAAAAAAGTAACCCGGTTTTCATCAAACGGAAATGGAATCATGTCGTCTTTTTTAGGGCTACAATTTTATTATTCCGCCATGTACAATATAATAATTCATGCAGAATTGGCTCTATAATAATAAATACGAAATCTGCATAAATTAAAATATTATATGGAAGAGTATTTTACTACCGAGCAACGCCTGGTGGCCTGCTAGTACATTAATACAATACACAACTGCTTACATTAATCTTCATAGATCTGCATTTTTCCCACAATTGCATTCATTGTTCTTTGGTCCACTGACTGAGATTTTCGACTGGTTTTGTTTTTTGTTTTTTTTTTTTTGTTTTTGTTTTTTTGTCTGGTATTTTGGGCTCTTTGGATTCTTTCTATTTTTGTATAAGTTTATTTATAAAATCGACTGGGGACTTTCAATATAATTAATTTAATGGAACCAGTTTTCATTTCTTTCTTGGCTTACAACCATCTACTAATCGTGAAAGGTTTGGCAAAAGGGCAGAAAACCATATTATTTTCAGTTTAGCGTCACTCCGTTCTTAATTTAAATGGCTCAGTAATTATTTTATTAGCAACTCCGATCCAGAACATTGTTCTACTTCCCTCTTTCTTGTCATTTTGTATCGTTTCGTAACGTCTGCACCTGACAAAACCCATCCTCTGACTCAATCATCTTGTCACTCTCGATTCAACTATGATGATCTCATTAGCAAATTCAATTTTCATATAATTTTCGACCCACTTCTGACGTTTAACAACATTAGCTTTACTTAAGGGAGCTGGTCGAGATGATCCCTTAAAGGCACTGATCTCATGTGAGATCCTGCATCGTTAGTTCTGCTACAGCATTAGCTCTGGATGGTCGAAAAAGCAGGATAGGAAATAATAATTATTAAGGTGGACAGATGTCGCGTTTGGAGTGCAGTTATGATTGTTGCGATAATTTCAAGGTTGAGACGAAAGTTGAAAATACAAAAATTGTTTTGAGGTACTAGATCGAGAAATGTGTTCAGAGAAACAATCGTAGAATTACGTCATCGATCGAGTGAGGATCAGAAAAAAAAACAACAAAGCGTGACTTGCGATCGAAGTGAGCAGATTTTCCGCTTTTGATCCCCTTAGTTGAGTCTTACGAGTTGACTGCCTATGTAATTTTTGATATTTTGATCAAGTTTAGTGAAGAATGATGAAGTTATATGGACACTAGACTCGATTGAAAATCATCAGTTTTGGCAGAGGAGAGTTTGTTTGTTTGTTTGTTTGTTTGTTTGTTTTTTAGACGGATTATGGATGGATTATTCGAACTACTGTTCTCGTGATAGATGCTATATTCACAACGTTTCGGCCGATGTAACCGCGACTTTTTTTTCAGGTGCATCTCGTCGAACTTGGGAATTTTTATGTTGAACTGGAGAATCTCTTTAATTTACGGCGGTAGATTGATTTCATCCCGTCAGTCATTACGAATTACTTAAGACTTCTAGTTGTTCATAACGACGAAACAAAAGTTATTTACCCTGTAGATTCAATAAAGCGTTACGTTCGAAATTTTGTACATATTCCCTAGTTCTACATAAAGACGGGTTTGTTTCACAATAGACAGAGGTGCGAAAAAGTGGTCAAAAACGAAAATATCATAATATTACCAAAGGCAAGATAAGTTACTATTCTACATAGATGAATAAACTTTTAGCTTTACTTACTTTAAAACGTTTATTTGGCTAAGAAAAAATTAAAAAAAAAATTTTTTTAAAAAGCGGTGACTAGCGTTACGTGAGAACAAGAAAAATAGCCGCGTTTCGACTCTTACTCATTTGGAATTTCGATAATGACTTAAAAATAAAATACTGTTAGAAACCCACTCAATAAATGCTAACGTGACATTTATTGGGTGGGTTTCTAACAGTTTTTTTTTTATTTCTGTCTATTGTAAAACTAACCCAAAGATCCAAATCATGCAAAATTCAAGCTTTTTTGTAAATATTTTTTGGAAATTTTATTTGATAAAACATTTAAACAATATAAATAATATTTTACATAAAACATTTAAAAATATATAAATAATATTTTACATAAAACATTTAAAAATATATAAATAATATTTTACAGAAAACATTTAAAAATATATAAATAATATTTTACAGAAAACATTGCCTAACATTTACACTTTTCGTTCTATCAAAGTGAAATTAGTATTTTTCTACTAAAAAGATTCCATTGGCTCTGATGAACAGAAATTAATGAAGCATGAAATGCAAAAAAAAAAAATTAAATAATCAAAGAATTAGAAATGGATGAATGTTTGCTAAATTTGCACCAAACAATCCTAAATGAACCTAAATGAGACAGTAAATACCTTAACTGATCAACAAATATGTGGCAGACAGTGGTGGACATAAAAGTGTTGCCATTATTTAGCCCTTTAAATAAATTTCACATTTTATTAATTTATGCAGATTCAATAAACTTCCATTTTATAATAAATCCATTATAATGAAGATACTTTACTTTCAGCAAATTTTCGCTTCTTCTACAATCGCGACAAGTGACAACAAAGGACTGCATTTCAATTGATTTTAATTTTTGTAATTATATTGAAATGTTCGGCTTTGCTGTGCTAACAAATAATTACAATAGTCAACAACAACAACAACCATATTTAGATCCGTTGGTAACATCGCTATAAATTTTTGGAAGACGGCTATAAGGGAAAAGGTTCCGAATGTGGACTATAATTACTTTGATTTAGTTTTTTGTAACATTTTAACAAGGTTGACAAGAAAGTTCTTGCTCTTTTTAACTTTTAAATTCAGAAAAACATATCTCTGCTCAAACTCAAAAATTTATTGATCGAAATAAACACCATCAGAATCAAGACACTTTTGCCAACACAAAACAAATGTATTTATGCCAGAAATGTAAAAATCTTGCGTTCTGGTGGCGATGAAGTCGCTGGATGCGTTTTTGATATCATTTAAGTTTTTGAGGCATTTCTCACGCAGAAAGTTGTCGAGATCCTTGAAAAAGTGGTAGTCGGTAGGTGAGAGGTCTGGGGAGTATGGTGGATGAGGCAGAGTTTCGTAGCCCAATTCGTTCAATTCGGTTTAG
>NC_136513.1:68404613-68577113 GCF_053919585.1 Euprymna scolopes | reverse complement strand
TTCTTTTAAAGTCATAAAAGAAAAAGAAAAAAATGACTAATTGTAGGTTATTTATAGATCGTTCCAGGAAGAAATCACTCCAGAATATGTCACATTCTTCAAATCAATCACAATTAGAACCTCTATCTCTCCATGTTATGAAAAGTATCCGGTTGGATAATGTGCCTTCGGTACAGGGTCCATAGCAATATAGAAATAATCACAGCACGATAAACAGAAATTTTAGTTTAGTTTAGCCTTTTCATTTCATACTCTAGATCGTAGTTTGCCAAACGTGTTTGTTGATTTCGAAATCCTATTCCTTATCTCATTATCGAGCGATGCTGATGCATTCACTTTGCTTCCTAGATAAAGGAAAGATTTTTACTTCAAAGGGTGTCCATCAATCAAAATTTTGTGGAGAGGTTCCTTGTAGGCGGGTTTTGGAAGCTTCACGCCTTCTTCTTGCAATGGTGTATGCTTTGGCTGAAAATTGACTTCTATCTTTTTTGTATCCTTATTGCTTTTAAATACTAAATGCTTCGGCTGCATTAGTGAACTTATCACCTATTTCTTGTGCTTCTTCAAAGGATGTGGCAACAATTGCAGCATCATCTGCGAAAAGAAAGTCAAGAATCATTTTACTTCTTGTCAGTGTTTTGATGATTAAAAGTCCTCCACTTGTTCTAAATTCAAATCGAACACCTTGCCTTAAAAGCATGCTGAAGCATCAATGAGAAAATGAAAGCAAATGGTACAAGAGCCATAACACAGCCTTGCTTTGTTCCTGTCTTCACGTTGAATGATATAGAGAACCTTCCATCTGCTCATATATGGGCCTCCATATTTTCGTGGAAGGATATGATTACATTCAACATTTTTTTCACAGACACCTATTTTGTTTTAAATCTTCCAGAGTGCATCTTTATTGACTGAGTTACATGCTTTAGTCAAATCAATGAAAACGATGTTCACACCCTTCTGCTATTTAATGGTGACAATAAATAATGTCAATAGTTTCTCTGCCTGACTTAAAACAACACTGTGATGTTGGATAAATTTTATCCACAAGATAATTCTATTCAAGATGATCCTAGCTAATAACTTTCCAGTAACTGAAAGCAAAGATAAGATATATCACAATAGTTACCACAAGCAACTCTCTTACCTTTATTCTTAAAGAGATGCATTATTGATGAATTCCTAAAAATCTTTTTCCTAGATAATTACAAACAGCCCCAAAAGTTTCTTTAAAAGTATATTGTCACCATACTTAAATATTTAGAATTTTATACTCTCATCACCTGCACGTTTTCTCAGCAACATTTGTTTTACAGCTACAAGAACCTAAACCTGTTCCATCAGAGAGCTCCATCTTCAGAGTTATCTTGAGGTAATGATGGAAGTGAACCAGCAATGTTTGATTTTATTGTTAAACCAACACCTGAAAAATGCCTCTCCCCTTCCTGTTGACCGAACCAAAAAATGTATAGCCTCTACCGGCCTCTTTTATTTCTTTTGATTCCAGCAACGACCAAGTCCTCTCTGATTCTCTTATCTCTGATCTTGTACAGGTGATGCATTGGGGAAAGAGATGCCTGGTTAATTTTAATGCATCTAAAACCAAGCTTCTATCTTTACATTATCAATGCTCTGATCCCCGTCTGGCATCAATTGAAATGAATGGTTCTCGCCTTGGGAATGTTGCATGTTTTGACAAGCATCTGGATCTGATTTTTACTCCTGATCTGAGATTGAACACACACATCATATCTGTTTCCAAGGCTGCTGGAAAAATAGTGGGATCATTCAGTAGATATCTGATTGCTGATACAATTCTCTACCTGTACAAGAGCCAAGTACATCCAAGGATGGAGCACTGTTGCTACGTCTGGGCAGGAGCTGCTAGAAGCACTTTTTCTTGCCTTGACAGAGTTCAAATTAGACTTTGTAGCCTGGTGGAGGATGCCCTTTTCTCTTCTTTGCAACCTCTTTTCCACAGAAGAGACTTTGCGAGCTTGTCTCTTCTTTATAATTATTTTCATGGCAAGTGCTCGTCTAAGCTCCAGTTCATGGTCCTCTCTTGCCTAACTTTCACAAAAAACACTCGTCTATCTGAAACCACAATCAATAATTTACCCCACTCTTTATAAGTGCACAATTGGACCTGGCCTAAATCTAAACGTAGATTCCATGAACAAAGCTTCTTTCTTAGAACTGCATACCTGTTCCGTTTTCCTATTTTCAAACTGACACAATTAATTCATCTTCGAGTCCAATATGAACAAGAAGACGTTCTTGATGAGTTATCCCTTAAAGTAATCCAATTTACAAAATTTCCACTACTAACATTTACTACGATATTTTCCCATTGACCATTGTACACTCAGAGTGGCCTCTGGGCCTTGATAATTGGTGACTACTTAAATATGTTAACTTTTTTTTTTACTTTGTTTGGACAGGGTGCAGCAGATGTTGATAGTCAAATGGGTGTTGCTAGATCTGGCGTTGTATGCCTGAACCAGTCATGTGGGAGAGTAAAGAGATGATATAAATAGAGAAATATGTGCACCAATTTGTCATTTGGTCGATCTTCCTCTATGGCTGTGAGATTTGTCCAGTGAGAGTAGTTGATCAGTGAAAGATGGAAATTTTTGACTTCTTTGAGACAACCATATCCCAACATTTGTTCTTTACTAACATCTTTATTTACTAACATCTTCATTTACTAACATCTTTGCTAACATCTTTACTAACATCTTTACTTACTAAAATCTTTACTAACATCTTTACTAACATCTTTATTTACTAACATCTTTACTTACTAAGATCTTTACTAACATCTTTACTAATATCTTTATTTACTAACATCTTTACTAACATCTTAATTTACTTACATCTTTATTTACTAACATCTTTACTAACATCATTACAAACATCTTTATTTACTAAAATCTTTACTAACATCTTTATTCACTAAAACCTTTATTTACTAACATCTTTATTTACTAACATATTTACTAACGTCTTTATTTACTAACATCTTTACTAACATATTTATTTACTAACATCTTTACTAACATTTTTATTTACTAACATCTTTACTAACGTCTTTATTTACTAACATGTTTACTAACATGTTTACTAACATATTTATTTACTAACATCTTTACTAACATTTTTATTTACTAACATATTCACTAACGTCTTTATTTACTAACATCTTTATTTACTAAGATGTTTACTAGCATCTTCATTTACTAACATCTTTACTAACATTTTTATTTACTAACATCTTTACTAACGTCTTAATTTCCTAACATGTTTACTAACATGTTTACTAGCATCTTTATTTACTAACATGTTTACTAGAATCTTTATTTACAAACATTTCTACTAACGTCTTTATTTACTAAGGTCTTTATTTACTAATATGTTCACTAACATCTTTATTTACTAACGTCTTTATTTACTAACATCTTTATTTACTAACATCTTTACTAACATCTATTTTTACTTAAATATTTACTAACATCTTTATTTACTAACATATTTACTAACATCTTTATTTACTAACATATTTACTAACATCTTTATTTACTAACATATTTACTAACATTTTTATTTACCAACATCTTTACTAACATCTTTATTTACTAACATCTTTATTTACTAACATCTTTAGTAACGTCTTTATTTACTAACATGTTTACTAACATCTTTATTTACTAACTTTTTTAATACCATCTTCATTTACTAACATCTTTATTTACTAACGTCTTTACTAACATCTTTATTTACTAACATCTTTACTAACATCTTTATTTACTAACGTCTTTATTGATGCAAAGAAGAAAAAAATTAAAAAAACATGAAAACTCATGAAGTATATGAACATAAGTCAAAAATGCATAGATAACAAACACTCATCTTGTAGAATATGACTGTGAAGAAAATTCACAAAACCTAAAAACAGACTCCAACATGCATCAGTGAAGCTATGCATCTTGTAATGTTAACCACCTCCGTTAAGAATTGGCAGGTGGAGACTCTTGATTTCACCTCAGCATTTTTGCAAGATGATATGCTAGAGAGAGAAGTATTTCTCAGACCACCATCTGAGGCATGTCCAGAGTTACAAGTGTGGAAGCTGAAAAGATGTGTTTATGGATTGAATGATGCACCCTGTTCATGATACAATAGAGTTACTCAGGAATTAACAAAACTAAAAGGAATGGTAAGTGCATATGACAATGCAATGTTTCTTTGGCATGGTTTATCCGAGAACTTGATGGGTGTTCTGGCAATGCATGAAGATGACTTTATATTTTGTGGAAATGATTATTTAAAAAAAAAAATGTGATTTCAGAATTAAAGAAAATATTCAAGATTGGAATGCATGAAAATGGAACCTTCAAATTTCTGGGATTGTGTGTTAGGCAAACAGAAGATGGGATCATTATAAACCAAAACAAACTATTTATTTCTCCAATAGATATAAAGAAAGGAAAATGTTTAAGGAAAAATGATGAGCTAAGTGAAGCGGAAAAGACAGATTTAAAAAGACTAAATGATGTCAAATGATGTCAAATGATGTGGGTATTTACCCAGACTCGACCTGATGTATCATTTGATGTGTAGCATGAGTAATATCGGAAAATCTCCTAAAGTGAAGTTAGTTTTTGAAGCCAACAAGTCACTATCAATGCTTAAATCAAAAACAGGTTTACAGCTAGGAAATTCTTCAGATTTGAGTGTGGTTTGCTATTCTGATGCTACCTATGCCAGCTTGGAGAATGGTTCCTCACAGAGTAGATTTATCATCTTTGTTTATGGTAAGATGAATAAACTGGCTCCTATATGCTGGTCATCAAAAAACTTGACCGAGTAACAAAGAGGCTACTGGCATCCGAGACTCTTGCACTCAATGAAGCTGCTGATGCAGGTGTATTGATAGCTGCCGTGCTGCAAGAAATTTTCAGAGTACCGAAGTTGCCTGAAGTACTTTGTAAAACAGACAACGCATCTTTGGTAGAGACTTTAAAATCATCAAATCTTGTCTGTGACAGACGTTTGCGAGTTGATGTGGCCAGAGTAAAGTAAATGTTGGCAAAGGAAGAAAGCTAAATTGAATGGATCAGGGGACAGGAACAGGTCGCAAACTGTTTGACAAAGATAGGAGTCTCTACTGAAATTCTAAGAAACTTGTTCTGTTAATAACCTGTTTGTTTGTTTGTTTCTTTCTTTTTGTTGGAACTTTGACTTATGAATGACACCGGAAGACACTAGCAATGTGAAAGTTGGAGTTATTGAACTTGGTGGCCTTTTTCTATCTATTTAGTTATGCCCTTTGTCTCGGGTGGATATTCAATATAGTTTCCGGCCAACGGTAACATGCATTTATCCTATGTCATGGGAAGCGCTAAGTGAACTAACAAATGCAACATATTCTAGATATTTACTTTTGCAGACAGCAAAGAAAGTAACTCATTACATGACTTCTAATGTCAACAACATAGTGAAAAGAAAAAACAAATCAAAAGATACTAGTTAGAATCAAGTACGAATATGTCAGACAAATTGCTATTTGGGTTTGACTTTGAAAATACGGCAATGTAAATATATGCTAATTTCTCATATTTTCTTAGAAGTTCAATAAGCATAACGGTCCTCAATATGACCTTAAACTATATCCAATAGTGAGGCCCCAGCTTGTGGGATTTGGGGAGCGTGGAGCCACTCTTTAATTGCCATTGCTCCCAGGTCCACTCTGGCCCGAAGTGGTAGTACCTGTTAGGGTCCCAACTTTGGGTTAAATAGAAACTGACTTAAAAAACCCCAAATATATTCTATCAAAAAATTGTTCTTCAAAATCACTGGATTCGGCATTAAATAACCTGAAAAGGGTTGATATGCCGTAAAACAAAAACAAACAAACAAACAAACAAACAAACAAACAAACAAACAAACAAACAAAATAAGCATAACATCAAAAAACGTGGAGCATAACATCCACATAATAAAAGATGATACATTTTGTATGAATGCAAAACCCATTTCAATGTAATAGCCGATCATTTTGAAAAGTAACAACCGAAAAAATGTGTGTGACAATTTACCTTGTAAAGTTCCTCTCAAAGGTTTTCCTTCAGCATCAGTTGGAACAAATTCCCTGATAATTGCTCCATCATCTTCATCTTTTGAAAACCATCGGTTAACAAAAAACCAATATTCTTTTAGTTGGTCCTTTGTTTCCTTTTCCTCTCTTTTTTCTCCAACGGTTTTTGATTGTTGAGAAGATGAATTCATTGAATGGCTTTTGTTTTTATTATTTTCAGATGTAGCAGACGATTTCTCTTGTCTGTTGCTTTTTTTCAAATGTTGAATGAGAAGCTAAAAGAAAATTAATTTTAAATTTGGTGTAAAATGAAGGTAAAAAAATTTAAATCCATTTTTAATCTAAAACAAACGTCACGTTATAAAATCCTTATGACATATCAAGTCATCCCAAAAGTTCTGTCCGAATTTCAATTCTCTGAACTATAAGAACAGTGAATAGTAATATCTAATGGAACGATTTGTTTATTTAGTTACTTATTTATTCGTGATATTTATTTAACTATTTATTTTTAATATATATATATATAACTATTTATAATATTTATTAACCTATTTATTTATAATATCTTTAAACTATTTATTTATGGTATTTATTAAACTATTTATTTATAATATTTATTTAACTATTTATTTATAATATTTTTTTAACTATTTATTAAACTATTTATTCATAATATAAATTTAACTATTTATTTATAATATTTATTTAACTATTTATATAATATTTATTAAACTATTTATTTATAATATTTATTTAACTATATTAAGCTATTTATTCATAATATAAATTTAACTATTTATTTATAATATTTATTTATAATATTTATTTAACTATTTATTTATTTATTAATAATATTTATTTTCAACTATTTATTAATAATATTTACTTAACTATTTATTTATAATATTTATTTTACTATTTATTTAACTATTTACAGTATATATTTCACTATTTAGTTACAATATATATTTAATCATATATTTTAATACTTATTTAATTATTTATCTAAGCATTTATTTACAATATGTATTTAACCATTTATTTATAATGTGTATTTAACCATTTATTTATGATATTTATTTAACTATTTATTTATAATACTTTTAACTATCTATTTACAGTATTTATTAAACTATTCATAATATAAATTTTTTAGAGATTTTTATTAATAAACAAAACAGATATGAAAATATAGCATAAAAACAGATCAATATGCATATATATATATATATATATATATATATATATATATATATATATAATACCATCTGATGAAGCAGACAGTGAATCATCTGTCTAGAGAAACAATTATAATGGACTAATATGATACTTGAGGTTGTAGAATAAAAACATATTTAGTTCGCCTAACGTATTGAGCAGTTTTATCCTAATTTTTTACCACTTCTATTTCTGAATATATATATATATATATATATATATATATATATATATATATATATATATATATATATATATATATTCAGTCTTAAATGTTACAATTTAAATTCACTAAGAATTTCACAGTAAAAAATTTCAAAGTAATAATTCAAATTTTAATTTAAAAAAAAATAGAATATGAACAGATTTTATAATATAAAATATTAATATGTTTCTTTCAAAATAATTTATTAGTAAACTTTTCTTTTTTTTTACAAGGAGGTCACCACATATCAAGGCCTGAAAGCCACTCAGGGATAAGGGTTATTGTGCGTAGAGTATGTTAGTGTTGAGATTTGATGAAGTGTCTTACTTAAGGGGGCGGTTCATCAGGAATTTCTTTATGTTGGACTTGAAGACATCCAAGTTGTAGTCAAGTGGGAAGCAGGAAAACAGAACAGAGTTTCAACGGCGTGCAGTTCTAAGAAAGAAGCTTTGTTCATAGAATCTACGTTTTGGTTTTGGCACAGATAAAGAGTGGGGGGATTTTTGACAGTGGTTTCAGCTAGACGGGTGTTTTTTATGAAAGATTGGCAAGGGGGTACCAGCAATTGGAGCTCAGACGAGCACTTGCCATGGAAATAACGATAAAGCAAAGACAGGCTCGCAACGTCTCTCCTGTGGGAGAGAGGTTGCAAGGAAGAGAAAAGGGCATCCCTACTAAGCCACGAAGCTTATATTGTACTCTGTCAAGGCAGGATAGGCTATTTTAGCAGCTCCTGCCTAGATGTGGCAGCAGTATTCCATCCTTGGACGTATTTGGCTTTTATATAGATAGAGAATTGCATCAGCAGTGAGATATCTTCTGGAGCGGTAGAAGGATCCTACCATTTTTCCAGCGACCTTGGCAACAGACTTGATGTACGTGTTCCATTTCAGGTCAGGAGTAAAGGTCAAGCCCAGAAGCTTATCAAAACATGGACCTTCCCCTAGACGAGAGCCATCCATTTCAATTGATGCCAGATGGAGATCAGAGCGTTGATGATCTAAAGATAGGAGCTTAGTTTTGGATGCATTAAAAGTAACCAGCCACCTCTTTTAGCCACTGTACCACGCGCTCAAGATCAGAGGAGAGAAAAGCAGAGAAAACTTTGTCATTTACGGCCTTTGATGTGTTGACATAGATGGTTGTGTCATCAGCATAGATGTCAACGAATGATTTAAGTATGTGTTTTGGGAGATTATTGATGTAGATCAGGAAGAGAGCCCAGGATGGACCCCTGAGGAACTCCAGCATTAATACTGAGGGCCTCTGATTTCTGCCCATCAACCACTACTCTTATGAGAGAGAAATAATTTAATGATTGAGAAAACATTTCCAGTTATACCGTAGCTGGAAATCTTATGCCATACCTTATCGAAGGCTTTTGATATGTCAAGAACAATTGCCCTAGAGAGGAAGATTTTGTCAAGAGATTCACTAATCCTATGAGATATAACAGTTAGCACATTTGTAGGTCTGGCAGAACGGAAACCATATTGCATGTCACTAAGAAGGTTATTTCTGCTGAGGTGGTTGACTACTTCTCTATTTAATATGGATTCCAGCAACTTATTCATGACACACAGGAGACTTATTGGTCTGTACCGAGAGGGAGACGACTTTTCACCTGAATTCTTAAATATAGAGCATACTAATGAGGTTTTCCAGGGTGTTGGGAAGCACTTCTCCTTAAGACAACGCTTAAACAGTTTTGTAAGTATGGGGGCAAGTTCTGGTTGAAGCTTTTTCAGCACTATAATTGGAATGCCGTCAGGGCCAGTTGCTTTACTGGAATCAAGATTCTTGATTAGCTTGGCGACCTTACGCACAGATATTTGCATGTTGCATAGCATGTTGTCTGTTATAGGAGGAAATACGGGGAGTTGATGGCCTTTGTCGCATAGGGTAGAATTAGCTGCAAAGTTCTTGACAAATAGTTTGGCCTGGTCTGATGCTGACGAGATGACCTCAGGTCCATTGATAATGGTTGGGATAGAACACACGCTTCTGTTCAGGGTCCTGTTTTCTATTTGCCAGAACTGGTGGGAACCAAGTCGCTGCTCAGCTACTTTGGATTTAACGGACTGAGCATATAGATCTCTTGCATTTTTTATTACTCTTTTACAGTGGTTGCTGGCAGTCCTGAAAGCAGCTTTAGTCTCAGTGCATCTATTACGTTGGTAGTTATGGAAAAAGTGATTTCTGTGCGCGATGGCAGCAGCACATTCTGGGGAGAACCATGGCTGGCTGTTAGGTTTTTGTTGGAATTTTTGGATGGTATGAATTGGCCTACAATTAACCATTCGGTCAGGTCTAATACTATGGAGGACACATCCTTTTTAAACATGGAATGCAAGGGTAGATCAGATATAAATGTATGGAAGCTATCGCAGTCAGCCTTAGTGTATCGATATACAGTACGATGGAGAGGTACGTCTGAAGACTTATTGCAGTTCGTTTTTATCTTAACTGATACAACCAAGTGGTTGGAAGATCCCAGAGGAGACAGAATGGAACATGAACATAGCTCAGGGGAAGTTGTGAAAAAAAGGTTTAGAAGGCTAGCATACTAACCGGAAGTGTCGGGCACATGGGTAGGTTCATGAATAATCTGGGTGAGGTCATAGGCAATGGCGAAATCATGACAGAACCTCCCCTCATCATCTGTTTTTTTCGAGTGGGTGAGCCATTCCACATTATGGACATTGAATCACCACAAATGTGGATGTTAGCCGAAGGATGATCAGACAGGATGTGGTCAATTTTCTCAGATATGCTTAAAAGAGAGTAACTCCACTGTTGTGGGGGCGATAGAGGGCAAATATAAATGCAGTGGTGTAAGCAAGTGCAACTCGGAAGCACATATAAGGTAAATTAGGGTCTTCACTGGAGATATCCCTACCATATGGACAGCCATCTTTTATGTAGGCACATATTCCATGCCCATGGCGATCTTGGGGGTCAGATTTAGATGTTAAGTTAGAGTATCCTTTAATTATGAACTCATCTAAGGAAGTGGTCAGCCCTATGCCAGTTTCACTTAGGAAGAATATGTCCAGTTTCGTCTCCTGCAATTGGGTTTCAACCTCTAGAAGGTTGGAACGTAGACCCCTGATGTTGGAGAAAAAGACATGGTAGTAGGGGTCTACGTTGGAGGATGGGGTTCTAGGTTTAGAAGTGATTTTTTTCTGGTGATATTTCATGTTGAGGATTTGGGATTTGTGGAACAGGTAGACAGACTTGGTTAGAGCAGGACAGGGAGGGAAAGCAGGAGAGAAAAAGACAGGAATTTTTTTTTTTTTTTGTAGCACATGATAAGGTAAAGCCATAACAATTACCCACTAGTATGGCATCGAGAGGCCCCACCAGAAACTACTGCATGGTCCAAATCCATTCATCAAATGGCAATACAGCAGCCTCCTTAGTGGTTAATCCAAGGTTCGGGTCCCTTACTATCAGGCGGATAACGTCAGCCCAGATGAAACATTTACCTCCAGCACCCTTACTAGTTACATAGCCACAAGGATAAACATAGAAACAGAAGATTTCCGACATCTCAGGCAACTGTTCACAAAGTACTGCCGGCCTGGAAAGCAGCTTTTTCTTCACCCTTTGTCAGAAAAATCACTCATTGGAAATGAGGACTGAGGGACAAATAAGGAGAAGCGAGAGTAATGAGAGCTGCCGATAATGCATCCACAATGCGTTGTCTACTCTCCATTAAAAAGAGGGTTTAAACAACTTATTAATATTTACTTAGTCCGTAGCTCTAATTCAAAATTAAAGATATTTGAAGATAAATTCCCCTCCCATATTTACAAATGAAATGAAAATAGAATACATTACTGTAATTTGCATTTAAGGTATTAAACTTTTTCTTCTTATCCAAGAGGCACCTCCAACGAAAGAATTATAATAAGGACAATTTAGAACCAAAATAATTTAAAAAATACCACTGCAGAGTTATCACGTGTTGACATATCCATTAAACTTATTTCTCATCCAAAAAACACCTCCAGCGCATTTGAAGGCTTTTCGTTCATTGACTCTTGTTTTCGAATTTCGGTGCTTATGGTAGACTGGGTGGGAAAGGGTCACGGTGGGAGGGATGATTTCGTTTATATTTATACAGAAAAAGTAAAGTAGTAATCTTAAGTAAACTTAAAAAATATATCAATGGATATATAAATAAAAAATAAAATTTATATCTACGTAATATTTTTTAGACCTGCGCGTGTGTATATACACAAATATATTTGTATAATATCATATGTGTATGTGTGTGTGCACCAACATGGTAGATGAAAATGTATATAAAAAATAAAAAATAAAAATTATGTAAAATAATATAAATATAGGTATATATGGAGTATTTAGATGTCAAAATATATAAAAATAAAAAGATCTTAAAATTAAATTATTAAATTATAAATGATTCTTAGAAAGAAAAATTACATTTTTTTCTCCATAGGAATAAAACAAAATTCTAAAATAAAATACTATAGATGAGTGTATGCATGTATTCGTATAAACTTTAAAAAAACAAGCAAACAACAAAAAAATACACTGTTGTGCATAACACGCGTTAAAAGTGAGATTTCGCAATTGTTTGATTTTGAGGAAATATGAAATTTCAACAGTTATCTCCCTTGAAAAACGTCAATATTTTTCAATTTAAATGAGAAGAAATCATTAAATTTACAGCAACAAAAGATATTTTGAAATCCAGGTTTTTCCTGAACCTGCCAACTGGAAGTCACTAAAAAATAAAATAAAACTATAAGTTCATAAAAAATGTTAAAATAATAAGTTTTATATATATATATATATATATATATATATATATATATATATATATATATATAGCTGAACGTCTGTGTGTGTGTGTGTCTGGTCACGAATAGGCTCCTATATGGTTGACTATTATAGAAAACTGATCACATATAATGATAGAAGATGTATCGAGACACAGGAATGGGTATGTTTGATCTGGCATAATGATGATTCATTAAACTTGTGGGGTCTGCGTACGCGCCTGGTCCACAAAGTATGGAAATAAAAAAAAAACGTTTACAAGTGTTTTTGATATAGATGTACATAATAATATTTGGTAAGTATGTTTTAACTTAAATAGGGATGGTATAATAAAATTGTGGGGTCTGCGTTCGTGCCTGGCCTCCATAGAATAGAAATAGGCACAAACTTTAATAAAGACTTTTCATATCTATCTGTGTAAGTATGTTTTGATAATTATGTTTCAGTTTGAAGAAATATGGTATAATAAAATTATGGGGTGTTCGTTCGTGCCTGACCTCCATAGAATGGAAATATGTCACAAAGTTTAACAAGGTTTTTTAATATAGATCCACAGAATATTGTGATAAGTGTTTCAGTCTGAACAGGTATGGTATAATAAATTATGGGGCTTATCTATTTTATTTTTACTTTAATCATATTTTGCTTTGGTTTTGATCCCCCCCAAATTCGAAGTTATCTCTTTATAACCCTTCCTTTTCATAACCTATCATACTTTCATAAATCAGAGTCCATTTTCTGTAGGCTGTTTTTGAACCCAGTCAACGACGAGTACTTTTGCTAGTATATATTATATACTTTGTGGACACCCTGTATATAAAAAGGAAGGAGGAAAAAGATCAGGAAGGAAAAGGGACAAAAACGGTCCAGCCGTATATATATATATATATATATATATATATATATATATATATATATATATATATATATGTATATATATATGTATATATATATATACATATATATATATATATACATATATATATATATACATATATATATATGCATATATATATATATATATATATATACATATATATATATACATATATATATATACATATATATATATACATATATATACATACATATATATACATATATATATATACATATATATATATACATATATATATATACATATATATATATATATATATATATATATATATATATATATATATATATATATATATATATATATAAAAGATATTGCTATCCAGAAATAACAACGAATGGTCACCATTTTAGTTGAGAACAGATATAAACAGAGGCTGAAGAGAATTTGTTATTTTTCGGCCATAAATTGGTCCCCTTATATTAGTACCAATATCTTTCTGACCTTCTGTAAAATTTTATATTTTATAAAATTTTAAAAATTTTATATACAGAGAGAGAGAGAGAGAGAGAGAGAGAGAGAGAGAGAGAGAGAGAGAGGGAGAGAAAAAACGACTGTCAGACAACACTAAAAAAAGTATTTCAATTCAAGTTCATTGTAATGAATTGTATTTATTACATTTTATCAACTTGTGGTTACACTGATAAGATTTTAGAGATTTTGGTCATTTTTTTTTAAAGTTGGCTTTGTTTCTTGCACTTTCTCTCCCCCCCCCCTCCCGCCGACACACATATTTCGCGTAGTGCTTAGAATGCTTTGTATTAAATCTGAGATTAAAGCTTAAATCAATTCCTTGACTTACTTTCTCTAGAAACCATCCTGAAAAAGCGCTCTTTCCATCATGGCCGATTTGGATCTTGAGTAATTGGCCAACATCATGTGTTTCTATCTACAATCGAAGAAACAGAAAAATAAATAAAGAATATAAAAGCAAAAATATTCTTTTTTTAGCAAGATTACCAATGAAAAAAAAAAAATAATAAAAACACATGGGTAGTATCACTAGTAAGATACCCCAGACTTTTCATAAGCTGAACCAAAGAAGAACTGATGCATCTTGACCAGAAGACACTTATGACCATGCACAATGCATTACACCCAAAAGATGATGCTGACCAACTCTACGTGAAAAAGAAAGGCAGATGAAGAGGACTGGTTAGCATAGAAAACTGTATGAATGACACAAAAACTGCATGAATGACACAAAAACTGTATGAATGACACAAAAACTGTATGAATGACAAAAAAACTATATGAATGACACAAAAACTGTATGAATGACACAAAAACTGTATGAATGACACAAAAACTGTAAGAATGACACAAAAAACTGTATGAATGACACAAAAACTGTATGAATGACACAAAAACTGTATGAATGACAAAAAAAACTGTATGAATGACACAAAAACTGTATGAATGACACAAAAACCGTATGAATGACACAAAAACTGTATGAATGACACAAAAACTGTATGAATGACACAAAAAACTTAATGAATGACACAAAAACTGTATGAATGACACAAAATCTGTATTAATGACACAAAAACTGTATGAATGACACAAAAAACTGTATGAATGACACAAAAAACTGTATGAATGATACAAAAACTGTATGAATGACACAATGAGAAAAATACATAATTTGTCTATCATTCCTGCTTCAAAATTATTAGTTTTGTTTTTCAAAAAGTATTTTTCAGTTTTCCTTTTCTTTCCAAACAGCCTGATAAACACATTGGCATCCGTAATGGCAGAACACAGAAAAGCAAATCACTGCAGCAATATAGACAGTAAAAATGAACAAGACAAAGAACAGAAAGGCAAGAGATAAGACGAGAAAAGGAAATGTGAAGAAAACCAACTACACAAACGATTCATAAGGATGACAAGAGAGGAGACTCATGAAAATACTTGAACATGGTTACAAAAAGGACACCTAAACTGAATCATTAATAACAGCCGCACTATGATGCAATTAGAACAAACTATATCAAAGCTAAGCTCAACAAGACACGAGAAAACAGCAAATGAAGACTCTGTGGACAAAGACACAAAACAATAAACTACATCATAAGCAAATGCAGCAAACTAGTCCAAAAGCAATACAAGAATTGACATGGTCATGTGGGGAAGGCAGTACACTGGGAACTATGCAAACAATTGCATCTCGAATACACAGATAAATGGTATAAGTACAGAAATCATAAACTCTTATAGGACATGGATGTACAAACAGATAAGCCCATCAAAGCAAGGAGACCAGACGCCATAATAATTTACAAGAAGGAAAAGTTGTGTCAGATTGTAGATTTTGACGTTCTAGCAGACCACAGATGAAGAAGCAAAGCAAATGCACAAAACTGAAAGGGATATGGAAGATGAAGAAAATCAAGATAGCATCAATAATAGTAGGAGTACTGGGAACAAAAAAATAGGAGATATTGGAATCAAGGGTATGGCTGAGAAGATACAATGGATAGCAATAATGAAAATGGCTAAAATATTAAGGAAAACCTTTTAAATGTGGAGACTAATACACACAAGCTCCAGTCATAGAAAGTGCATCAGAAATAAAGCAAAAAGACAGAGGAACGCCACATAGAACCAGGAAAACTGAAATCATATAATCATAAATTAACTGCCCCTCATCTCTTCCAAAAAATTGTACTGTTGGCATCGACTGTCACCACACCAAATAGTTGTGAGGGATTAAAGACGATGGAAAGGCTGATGAGAAAAAAAAAAACTAACCCGACGGTCTCCACTGGATGAGTGTAAAAAGGACTGAAACCTTGGGTTTGTTGCCACCCAAATTCTACTGAAGGCCAATGGTTGTTGTCAGTGGGCAAGCAATGATAAATGGTTGTTGTGATAACACAAATTCAAAGGTTATTGAAAGAAATGGAAAGTACTGGAAACCTAGGGAAACTTGTTGTCACCCAGATTCCAGGGAACATGACTGATTATTATTAGTGACTAAATTCTGATGATAACCTGTGTGAAAACTCCTAGTAAGTAGTAGTAGTAGTAGTAGTAGTAGTAGTAATTAAGCCGACCTTAAGGAAAATGGCAAATTAGAAAACACCAGGCCACGATGGTATGCATACATATTAGTTCAAAAAATTCACAACAGTACATGATAGACTGGTACAAAGTCTGAGAAGATGTATCTGCAAAACAGAAGTACCAGAATGGATGACCAAAGGAAGAACTATATTGATACAAAAAGATGCTGAAAAGGGGGACAACACCAAGCAATTACAGGCCAATAACCTGCTTACCGACCATGTGGAAAATTTTAACTGCACAACTGAGTGAACAGATCTACTCCTTCCTTAGCACCCGTGGACTACTGCATGAAGAACAAAAAAGGATGCCGGAAAGGAAAAAGAAGGACACACGACCTTTTATACATAGACCAAGATGCTAAAAGCAGGAAAAAGAACATAGCCATGGCATGGATCGATTACAAGAAAACCTATGATAGAATCCCAGAAGGATGGCTAAAAATGTACACAATATCTGATAAAAAAAGCAATGGAAACATGGACATTGGAATTGATAGCTGGAGGAGAACACCTGACTGAAATAAGAATACAGAGAGGTATCTTCCAAGGAGACTCACTATCACCATTATTGGCCATGATGTCACTCAACAATATACTTAGAAAATGTAATGCCGGATACAAGTTTACAAGCACAGTACAAAGAATAAACCACCTCATGTATATGGATGACCTGAAGCTGTTTGCAAAAAACAAAAAGAATTTAGAAAAACTGATAATCACAACCAGAATATTCAACCAGTGCATTGGAATGGAATTTGGGATGGAAAAGTGTGTACTACCGGAAATGAAAAGAGGAAAACTAAAGATATCAGAGGGTATTGAACTGCCCAATCACGAAGATAATCAAGATGAGAATTATATGAACATGTGGACATGGCTAAGAAAAGGACATATGAACAGAGAAATAGAATCTTTACTGACAGCTGCACAGGACAACGCAATCAGAACAAACCACATCAAAGCTAAAATAGATAAAACACAGGAAAACAGTAAATGTAGACTTTGTGGACAAAAAAATGAAACGATAAACCATATAATAAGCAAATGCAGTAAATTAGCCCAAAAAGAATACAAGGACAGATACAACCGCATGAGAAATGCAGTGCATTGGGAGTTATGCAGACGACTGCATCTTGGACACGCAGACAAATGGTTTAAAAACAAGCCGGAGATTATACTATAAAATGAAAACCAAAAAATACTTTGAAATATGGAGATACAAACAGATAAAGCCATCCAATCCAGAAGATCAAACATCATAATAATCAACAAGAATAAAAGAACCTGTCAAATTGTAGATTTTGCCGTTCCAGCAGAGCATAGGGTGAAGAGTAAAGAGACAGAAAAACGAAACAAATATGTGGAACTTGCCAGAGAACTAAAAGGAACATGAAGAAAAAAATCAACATAATACCAATAATTGTAGAAACATTAGGAACTGTCCCAATGAACTTGGAAACAAGATTAGGAGAAATCAGACTCAAGGGGAAGACTCAGACTATGCAACGGACAGTAATACTGAAAGCAGCGGAAATCTTTAAAAAAAAACCCTCGAATGCGGAAGAGAAATAAAACAAAAATCAAAAGAAAACTGAGTCTACGAAGTTGTAGACTGACTACTTCCTCCCCTTCCTATCTCCCTCTCCTTATCATATATCTCCCCTTCCCATCTCTCTTACCTTCCCATCTCCTTCACCTGTCCATCTCCTTCCCAGTTCATCTCTCTCACCTTCCCATTTTCCTTACCTTCCTCCATAATCCTCTCCTGCCCTCACCCCACCAAAAAATGTCAGAGGGTCAAGGAGGATGGATATACCAAGGAGTGAAAGCACTTACCATACCTCCACTTGATTAGTGTGGAGTTGACTGGGACGTTGTGGAGGCTTATGTCACCCAAATTCCAGTGAAGTCTTGCCAGTGACAAATTGATGACAAGCGACTGTTTATTTTAATTTATTTGCAAAAGGTGTCGAAAGAGGTGAGGATTACAGAAATCTGGGGAGACTTGTTCTCACCCAGACTCCAGGGAACACTTCCAGTCTTTGTCAGTGAGCCATCTCTGATGATAACCTGTATGAGAACTCCTAGTGAGTGAATAATAATGAATATCAAGGAGAGGGAAAAGTGAAGCAAATACATGTCACTAGACAGAGAGATGAAAAGAAGGTAAAGAAAGTCAAGATAACACCAATAATCGCAGGAGCACTAGGAATAGTTCTGAAAAACATTTGAAAAAAGAATGGGAAAGATTGAATTCAGAGGGATGGCTGAGAAGATACAACGGATAACAATAATGAAAACAGCTGAAATATTAAGGGAAACCTTGAGACACATGCTAGCCGGACATCTTTTCTAGACTGCAACAGAAGTAAAACAAAAAGATATGGAATTAAGGAAACTGAAAAACAAAATTGATTTTCTAAGTTCGTTTTCAACCTAATAAGTTGAACCACGAAAAACTTACAAAGTTAGGTCAAAACGAACACTTAGAAAAATCAATTTTGCTTTTTTTTAAACAACAGTAAAAATATTTTTTAAAAATATTATGGGATGTGTATTATCTTTTAAAAACAATATCACCCTTAAGGACGGCCATAAAATGTGTTTTTGATCGATAGTTATTTAATAATGGACCAGTTTTCCTACCTAGCAAAAATGGACGAGTTTTTGAGGACGAGTTTTCCTAAATTCGTATTTTGTGTATAAATTATCGGTGAGATACAAATAAAAAGAAATGAACATGTCCGTTATTTATAGATTTTATTTCACAAAATTATTGAAGAGAAAGAAGAAAAAAATAACTGACGTAAACAAATTGTTAGCTGATTTTTAAATAATAAATTTGGTATATTTATATCTTAAACTCATTGTTTTCTGCGATGAATAAAGCTTCAAATATTGGAACATTTCTTAAACAGACTTTAAATCAACACCATTTAATGAACTCATTCTATAGTTGTGTTTTTTTCAGGCGCTTTTGTTATTAAAATCGGAATTGGAATTGGGAATCGTATCAGAATCCGTAATTGTATCGAAATCAGGGAAAATTTTGGAATCGTCCCATCACTAGAAAGCACTAATGAGATCTTCACTGGATGAGTGCAGAAAGAATTGGGACCCTTAGGGAGGCTTATTGCCACACAAATTCCAGTAAAGACCAATGGTCGTTACCAATGACAAAATCAATGGTAAATGGCTGTTGCGATAACACAAATTCATTTGCAAAAATTCTTGAAAGAGTTGGAGAGTACTGAAAATCTAGGAAGACTTATTGTCACCCAGACTCCAGAGAACACCACAAGTTGTTGAGAGAGAAAAATGTTTAATGATGACCTGTGTGAGAACTCCTAGCGAGTACTGATGATATAGAAAAGTGAGCTGATAGAATTTAAATTAAGGTTGGAATTTTATTCGGAATGTGCTTTTGCAAGTTAGGTTTGATAGATCACGAGTAGGAGGGGAACTGAAAATAAACTTGTTTAATTTGTTGTTGAGAGACGAATGCTTGAAAGCATAAACAATTTTGGGAAATCAGTGATCAAAAATGTCAGAGCAAAGATTTGGTCATAAGTAACATGACATCTGCAATAACACTTCATGACACTTAACAAGCAACGTTATTTCATGACACTTAACAAGCAACGTTATTTCAAGAACTTCCACACAAAAGCTCAAGAAGAGAAATCAGTTAGATTTTGAAAATTATGCAGGAACTACTAGGATTTTCAATTATTTTTTTATAGAAATAAACTTAGTCCTAATTTGTGAATCATTTTTGTACTTATTTAATCCTGCTATCATTATGGTTGAAGTTCAAATCTGTTAAGTGGGGGATGACATTGTAGGTACATAGCACTTAAAGGTCATGACCTTAGTTGTGACGAAGAAAACTTTTTAAATATCCTGATGAGCAAATATGGAGGAAACTAATTTTTTCCACAACTCAAACAAGACTTAGACGGAAAAAATCCAACCATGGAAGATTACCATAGAATCATGATACAAATCCATCTGACAGTTACTCTGTCGCTGTAGGGCTGAAGTATCGTTCTGTTCAGGCCTATCTCACCTTCTCTCTGCTAATCGCCTAAGGCCAACTTGGCTTCTTAGGCACTTTTGGTTGGTCAGAGAGTGCTTATCTTAGCGCTTTGACTTCTCAAAATCACACATGACTTTGTATCTAACCTTCTCTGGGGAGGATGTAAATAATATACACAACAATACATTTTCAGTAGTATTAACGGTGGTTCACACAATTTAAAGAAGTAGCTCATTTATATTAATCACAATGAAATTATGAGACATCTGCACGTGTGTGTATGTTTATTGTAACTAGGTGACTAACACTCTATTATTTTTTTTAATTGAATATTAAAAAAATCAACAAGATAAAAACAAAATAAAGAAAAGTCTGCATGTTTTTCAAATTAAATTTTCTTATGACATTATTAACTAGTATAAAAAGTTTTAATATCAGAAATTTATTTCTGACATTATACAGTATGTTTAAGCTGTTTTTTGTCGATGCTATTATGAGCATTAATAATATTACTGAACAAGTGATTATTTAGTCTGGGGGGCTAGACATAAACAAAGAATACCATAAAATGAGACTTATATAGGATTCGAACCTGGATTTCAGAAAAAGGACCACCTGACATACATTAAGTAAAAATAGCTATTATTTTTAGCTCACAAATGATCAGAAACAAATTAATAGATGCGCCCCCATTTTTAAATTTTACTTTTAATTTAATTTAAATTTAAATAAATGTTTAATAAATAAGTTATTAAATATTTGTGATCATTAAACTTGAAAAGAATACTTATTCTCTGCAGCAATTATCAAAGATGAAATATATCAATCAAAATAACTTTTATTAAAATTGTTTTCCTATACATAAAAAATAGAAAAAATATCTATTGGATATTTTTTCTATAAATGTAGGATGGGGCAAAATGACATATTTGCAGGGTTTAATAAAAATCAAATTAGAATGAATATTGGAAAAAGTAATTGAAGTTTTAAAGACAGTTCTGCTGTGGTATCTGTCTTGGGGAGGATGACAATTCAGGATCACTTCCATTGTCTTCCTCAGACAATTTGACATATGAATACACATTTTGTTTTTGTGTAGATTCTCTATCCTTTCTTTCTATGGAAAACACATACTCAGATATTGGCATTTATATTAACATCTATAGAAAAATTTGAGAAAATAAGTTTTGTACCTTAAATTTGTCAATCATTCCTGCTTCAAAATTATTAGTTTTGTTTTTCAAAAAGTATTTTTCAGTTTTCCCTTTCTTTCCAAACAGCCTGATAAACACATTGGCATCTGTACCGGCACCATTTTGTTTGCCTGTCCAAATTGTCACTTCATATGGCAAGACTTGTAAAAAACAAAAAAACAAAAAAAAAAATCACAATATTAACTGAAAACAATGTTGTTTTTATTAGCAAAAAAAAAAAAAAAATTGAGTATTCATTTTTTATTCTATAAAAATTAATTATATCCACAAATTATGTCTTATTTCAACTACTGTTCTCATCTTGGTTGTAATATTCACAATGCTTTAGACAATGGCAAGAAGAAGCAGGAACAGCAATGAATTTAATTTTGTTTTATATCTCAACCCTCGATTGGATAAAAAGCTTAAATCAACAGTTTCTTCCAACCAATCACAATATAAGAAATATTAATTTCCAAAATATCGACTGTGCTGTAAAAAAAATCCAAACACAGTTTTTTTTTTTCGCTTTTTCTGGCATTCTTCTTTCACACACACGTCCTTAAATTTTAACCTTGCCTTTGAGATGTAAGGAGACTTTCGCACACTACTAAACACAGCAAAAGCATATACGCGCTACTACTCGAATTCTCTTGCACACAAACTCGTACGAACACTCTCATGCTAACAACAAACTGGCATGCTTATATGCACATACATCTTCATGTGTATCTGATTTACATACAAATAAACACATGGCGCCAGCCGAAATAAACACTTACACTCAATTCCTTTCCACACTCTAAACGACTCTATTACTCGGAACATTACTTGGATTCTTGGAGCTCATTCATTTCCAACACATTTTTTGCATTGTCTTAACAAGTTGTCAATAAACATGAATTATTTTGTATAATTTTTTCATTCTTTATTTTTATAATGTCATATCTTCAACAATGACATATCTACAACTTTCATCAGGTGCATCTTTTCAAGCTGGAAACCTGCACAAAATTTTGAAATTAACTCTTTATTTAATCCACACAAGTAGATTGTTCTTATTCTAACACTCATGACTGTGCAAAGTGTTAATTGATGTTATTCTTATTATGGCTTGTAGTAAGGAAAGTTCCAGAAGACGGTCACTAAACACTAATTGTAAAACTTTTAACCATTGAGGTGCATGTGGACAATTCTAGTATGAAGTTCGTCTAGAATGTCGAGGTTACATCGGCTGAAACGTTGTGAAAATAACAGTAAAGATGAGAATATTAATCCAAATAATCCAATTGCCTTTATATAATACTAGCGAGGGGTACCCGGCGTTGCCCGGGTGTTTGTAGGTGTGTGTGAAAAAACCCGAAAATATGAAAAAAACAGGTGCCCGTGAAAAAAAAAACAAACGAAGCCTTGACGACGCGCAGTTGGAAAATAGTAAAGTGTGAAAAAAAACAGGTGCGCGTTTTTGATTAGACGTGACGGCGATAGCTATTCAGCAGTTACGATTTTGTGCGGGACAGTTTTTAAATAAATAAATAAATCGGTTTGTTTGTTTTTAACTAAGTTCGGGGAAAACCAGCTCCCTGTTTATTAGAGGGAGTGTCTCGTCTCGAAATGAAAGCTACTGTCTGATATGATGAAGTCGACATTAAACAAACGTTACTTAGCTCTCTAGAGACCACTGGCTCTGGGCTAGTGTTTATTTATTTACTACTCCACTAAGCAAATTAGGCACAAGGCTGTTTTTTAATGTGGAGAGAGAGGGAGGGGGGAGGGAAAAAGGGGGACCAGCTCCCGAGAGGTGGGAAATGGGAGCTGGATAGTCACCGTTGGTATGAAGGGTTGCCCCTTCATTGACCAAGGTCAGATATGTGGGGTTACCCCCACAAATGGTCTTTGCTTGCAGCATCTGTCGGACCAGACACCACACCCTGATCCTGTCGCCCGTGCCGCGGCCGAGTTTCGCTTTTTGTTTATACCGAAAACCAAATGTAACGCGTGCCGACGCGGGAAATGTGGAATAATTAACGTTTGAAAGTCAATAAAATTAAATAGACAGGCGAGCTCCGTGGTTAAGTGTGAGATATTACAATTTATAGATGATATAAAAAGTTTTAAGAAGTTGTGACGCGAGCGAGCGCTTCTCTGAAAGAAGCCTTTTGTGGACATCGAGAAAAGCGTACATACATACATTTTCGCTTTTATATATATAGAAGGCAATTTTATCCTCATAAGTTTCTCATTAAATAGATGTGTACTATCCATATAATTAGTATATATTTGCATGAAATTTAATTAATCATCCAATACCATTTGTTTGATCGATGCAAAGTTAATGTGTCAAATTATAATTATTTCGATTATTATGACTACTGTTCTCATCATGGTTGTTCGTCTCTCAACGTTTCGGCCGATGCAACCCCCAACCCAGATGTATCTTGACAAATTTGTAAATCTTTTCGTCGAATTCTGGAATCTGTACAGAATTTCAAATGGAAGTCTTTATTTAATCCAGAAGGTATCATGCTCTCATTCCATCGACCATAGCCGGGTAAAAGTTTTAAGTAATTCACAATTGTATCCTTAGCATTGCTTGTATTGAAGATTGAACTTTTAGTCTACAAAAGAGTGTCACTTAGGACTAAATTTTACTGAGTACTTTATTTGTTAAACAACAGATCAGTGCGGATAGTTCTCTGCATAATTCAAATTATCATTAATCATCTAAAAAAAATAAGAAACAAATTGTAATAATTGTAACAAAAGTTATCAAGAGAATATGTCTTTTAATGTAATCACATTAATATAAATGAAATGTCTAATAAAAAAAGGGAGAAAGTTTAAGGGCAATGCTTTAAATTCAGTCAATGAGCATTTAACTGTCTTATAACAATACTAAATGGCACGTTAATGTATCAAAGTTGAATATTGAACAAGTGCTTCCGCTAATATATAATTTAGTTCGTTGCGATTAACAGGAAATGGAACTGCTGATGTGTTGGCAGAGATCAATTCACCTGGGTTGAAAATTACTTTTGTGGGAATGTATTAAAAGCTGATATAATATCGCTTGACTTTAAGAAGAAGGTGATAGCAAGTGAGCGGTTGGAAGCACACAAGGCCAAGGCTGTATAATAAAATGGGCTGACAAGATAGAACTAATTAAGGGTTTGACCTCTCTCTGTCTTCTTTTCACTGGTCAGTAATTTGGAACAAAGATAACGTTTAATAAATAATCACCGTGTTCCATCAGTTTTGTATTAAGTTTGTCTTCTTGATGGTATGAATAAGAAACTTTAACTACAGAGAAGGGATTTCCTCAGTCTGCGAGGATTATAACAAAATTGCATACAAAAGGAACGGGCAGCAACCAGGGTATGAATAAACATTGTGAATTTTAATTTTTTCGCGATGTTGATGGTAACTTGGTTGCTCTGCATGTGATACAAAGTTGAGTATACAGCAGCAGAATAAAATTATCTGACATCTTGAAAGATTCAAAGATCTTTTTTTTTTTACGTTTTTTTCTTTTTGTTCTCAATAAGACAAAAAAAAAAAAGTTAAATGCACCCGGAAAAAACAGTTTATAAAATTGCTTTGTCAATGTTGCAATCTGTATGGTTTTTGTGACAGGGCAGTTAATGGAATGTGAATGGAATCAACAACAACTGGTGAGCAGATGTCGTCTGATTCAAACAAAGTAATACAACAGCAAAGAACAGCGAGGAATATCAAACGGAAATCTCTGTAACTATAACAGCATTTTGAAAAGGCTGGATTTTAAACCGCTTATCTCTTTTACTGAGAATTAATTAAACTGATGCAATAAAAATAGACATTTTGTTCAAAAGTTGATCGTTAATGAAATTATTTGGATTAATTAACTTAATATTATTTCTTTCTTTGCTCAAATACGTTCATGTATCAACTAGAAATTAGCTTAGGATGATAGGCGTTCTGTTGAAACTTAAAAGTGGGTCGAATCAGGGGGTGTATGCTTGGCTCAACGGATACCATTGTGGTCAATGTACATAAGAAATCTAAGAAATTTAAATCTTATTGGATCTATTGTGGTCATTTATGTGCTAATACAGTTGGAAAAGGCATGAACACATAATGTGGACGCTTTTTAGACATTGACTACCAATCTAATCCATCGCTTACCAGGTTTATATTTAACCTTTTTCTGAAATCCATCCTTGTTACTTACTCCTATATTTTCTTGTCCTCTGTCAACTGATCCTGCTATTTCAATTGCTATATACTAACTCAAGCACTCCCATTCATTTTTTTTCAATGTGACTAAACCAGCAAAGTCTCCTATTCTGCACACATTTCACTGTCCAGATTTAATCTTCCTTTAGGGTCATCAGATGTAAGCCTGTCATAACTCTTGAAAAAATAGTAATGTATTCAATTGGTTGGATACTGGCAATCGTATTCAATATCGATTGGGATTTGACATGAAATGATCCCAAAAGTATTAATTTGTAGTAAAATAGAAAAACCAAATTGAATCAGATAAACTTTTAATATACTTGATGAGAAATTACTTTTTAGGTCATTAACTAATGGCTTGTGATTGCTTCAAATGTACATTTTATTTGTAAAGGAAAAAAGAGAAAACAAATAGAGGTAAAGTTGAATAAGAGTCCCATGTATTTGTCTATCCAGGAGGAGATTTAAGCATAAGGTCAGTAATAATAATAATTTATGGAGAATCCAGTCAAATTGGTACTAGCTTTTGGTAAAACTATAAAATAGTTAACATTCAAGAACTCGTAAAAAACAAAACAAAAATAACAACACATAAAAGATACATATATAACATAATCACATTGATATATCGGTTCTCGTTAGATTACCAATGCAACGTTGAGCCTGGTCAGTACTAGATAGGTGACAATTTGGAAATACCAGGCACTGTATGTAGGAGGATGTCAACGCTTCCCTGCAAGAACTACAAAAATCTAACGTTGTCACTTCCTTTAACCAGAATTGATTGAGGACCACTTGTGAACTTAATATTCCATATTTTATATTCCCATGAAATTTCCTCCTCCTGAGGAAGTTGACTCAACCGGCCTAGAGTGTATACCGCTAGTATGGTAAAAATGCACGCTAGAGTGGGACAAAAAATGGCCTCAGTCTGGAAGGATTAATTAAGATTAATAAAAGCCTTTTTATTAAAATGATTCATAAAAAGAAAACAGTGTTACAACACTCATGGATAGCATAATATAACAATATGGTCGGATAAAAAAAATTGATGTGAAATCTGTTTTTCTGAAAATAAATTCACAATTTAATTAGGAAATATGATGTGAAAGGGAATACTTGTTTTTGGCATCATTTGGTTAAGAGGCGAGTCAACTGGCTTTATAACCGGCATGGGTGATGGACCGACATTTTCCCCAGAATTTAGAAAAGATGGAATAAATTCCATTTTGGAAAAAGTACATGTTAGGTGGTACGGTGTGGGAGAGAGAAAAGCCTCCCCCTCCTGAGATAACAGTGAGAAAGAGCAGAAATCTTGTGAGGATACACAGAGAGAGAGAGAGAGAGAGAGAGAGAGAGAGAGAGAGAGGGCCTGGAAGAAACCGAGCAGTGCCAGACTATTTTGATGGATTCTCCTTGTCACAATATAATCAACCGTATTTTGCTCACTTGTTAAGAGACAGACTCTAAACTTAAAGGTTGAAAACATCAAACTAAAATCGCCCAGACTTGATAACAGATCAAGTTTAAAAACACTGTAAGTAGAAAGTGTATTTAGAAGTTTCTTCCACACAAACGCAACATTGTAATTTTTAATCAGAATAATTATTTTTATACAATTATATATTTAATAATTGAACACACTTACCAAGTGTTTTAGAAAGGGAAAAATGGTTCATTTTTTCTTCACCAGAAGCCATTTTTCCTACAGTAAAAATTTTCTTCTGCAAAGTTGAATGTCCAAAACCAACTAGCAATAACGTGTAAGTTTATCATTATTTCGATAATATCTGGGATTTGAAAAAACAAAAAACAAAAACACGCTTGACTTTGTCAAGAGAAAAAGAGACAGACCGTGAAAAATAATTATTCACGTACATCATTTGTGCTTAGCAAACACGTAAAGAATCAAGTCATTTTTTTGCAAAAGGCAAAGAAGTTAAAAAAAAAAACAAAAACAAAATAAAAGTTTCCCATACGAATTCGTCGGATATTTAAAGCAACGGATTTTATTTTTGCTACGTAAAAACGCGTACAAATAAAAAAATGTTAAACAAATTATTATTTCGCTGGATTGTTTCTAGTAAGACTAGAAATATAGCATTCAACAAATTAAGTTACAAAAGGACTGCTAAACTGTTGTTCTTCAAACTAAAGAATTAGGAAAGAAAACTTGGTTGATTTTTTTCTTTTACTAAGGAATATTTCTTTAATACAAGCATAAATTGTAAACTGAATTCGTATGATGGATGCGAAATTCAAAGATTCACTGTTGGAATTGTTCCAATTCCAGGCAGAGCAAAATCTCGCGTTGCAAAAGCAGCAAATTCAACAACAAGTAGAAAGAGAAGAGAGATTTAAACAAGCATTTGAAGAAAAAATGCTTCAACAACAGAAACGCATCGAGGAAATATTGATGAAAACACACGAGGGACAAAGAAAAATTCTGGAAGCGACACAGTTAACTAAATCGGACAATAATCATAACGCATTTTCTCAAAGAGCTGTGTGGGCCGCTATTGAAAATTTCAATTATAATCCAGAAGACGATGTCACTTTCGTCCAGTACTATAGACGATATGAGGATACTTTTATATCGGATTGTAGTACCTGGTCAGACGCGAAAAAAGTTAGGCTTTTGCTAAGGAAATTGGGAACAGCCGAGCATATAAAGTTTGTGAATTTTATTCTCCCAAAAAATACCAGTGAGTTGAGCTTCCAAGAAACAGTTATGCTACTTACAGAACTGTTTTCTGCAAAAACGTTTCTTTTCCATAGGCGATATAAATGTATGAATGTTACTAGGAGAGAGGAAGACGGCTACACTACTTATACGCAAGTATAGTGAACAAGCATTGCGATGATTTTAAACTGGAGGAATTATCAGCAGATAATTTTAAATGTTTAATATTTGTTAAATAAAGATGCTGAAATCAGTGTTTTAAAGAAACTCGAAAACGAACTGAATTTAAAACTACAAAACATAGCGGAAGACTGTGAACGGTTTATTGCATTGAAACAAGACAGTCATGACATAGAGGAAAGCAGAGTGTCGCATATTAAAAAGATCCATCAAAAGAAAAATTCGACTTCAAAAAATAATGAGAGAAAGAAACAGGGAAAAATCCACCTGGACCATGTTGGAGGTGTGGAAACAAACATTGGTATAATGAGTGTCCCTACAAATTCAAATAATGTGACAACTGCCACCAGAAAGGGCATAAAGCATCGCATTGTAGAAAAGAATCTGGTAGAAAAGACATCCACTAAACTTACGAAAATTGAACCTGAGGAACAAAATATCCGGAAATATGTACAGGTCAAAATGTTTAAAAAGAAAGTAAGGTTACAGCTTGATAGTGGATCTGACATTTCCATTATTAATGTAGAGATATGGAAGAGGCTTGGGAGACCCACTATGATTAAATCACATAAAATGGCGAAAAGCATCAATGGCGAAAAAAATTACCTTTTAAGGAGAATTATTGACGAATATTTTTTTCCAGAACAGAGCCGAAAAAGCAAGAATTTTTGTCATGCGAAAATCAAATAACCTCTTTGGAACTGATCTGTTCGAAAAGTTTAGGCTATGGAATCTGCCTTTAATATCATTTTGCCAAAAGGTTGAGGATTCGAATGTGGTGGCAGAAAAACTTAAGAGGGAGTTAAAAGAGAATTCCCCAGACGTATTTTCAGGCGGTTTGGGAAGGTGTACAAAAGCAGTAGCAAAATTTGACATAAAAGTAAATGAACAGCCAGTGTTCAGAAAGAAAAGAAATGTTCCATACGCTGCTATAGAACAGATAGACGGTGAATTAGACAGGCTTGAAAACATGGGTGTCATCGGAAAAATTGATCACAGTGAGTGAGCTGCACCAATGGTTTACATCAAAAAGAAGTGTAAGGAGATTTGGATTTGCGCCAACTTCACAACAGGCTAAAACAGGGCATTACAAGATCACCATTATCCTCTTCCAAGCCCTAAAGAAATATTTGCGGAACTGAGTAGAGGGAAATATTTTTCTAAAATCGACCTCAGTGACGCGTACTTACAAGTTCCAGTCGATGAGGAGTGTTCAAAGTTGCTATGTATAAGGGATTATAGAAGTTTAACAGATTTCTTTTGGGGTCAAAGTCGCCCCTGCGATTTTTCAGCAAATTATGGACATTATGTTGAATGGATTGGATTTTGCAGTAGGGTACCTGGACGAAAAAAAAAGCGCTAGCAAAGAACTACACAAAGCTCATGTAAACCAAGTATTCAAAAGGATCCAGGATTATGGATTTAAAGTAAAACAGAAAAAATGTACATTTTTCATGGAGAAAATAAAATACTTGGGGTAAATCATCGATAAACAGGGAAGAAGGCCGGATCCAGATAGATCGAGTGCAATAAAGAATATGCCTGCTCCAGAAAATATTGCGTTTTCACAAAGTTTCTTAGGTTTGGCAAATTACTACAATGTATTTGTGCCAAATATGCATAAACTAAGGTCACCTTTAAATGAACTGTTAAGGAAAGACCAAAAATGGGTCTGGACACAAGAGTGCGAAGAAGCATTTTGGGAAATTAAAGAGACTTTAACGTCTGACTTGTTTCTGGCACATTATAATCCCAAGCGTGAAATTATAGTTGCAAGCGATGCCAGCTCCTATTGCATAGGAGCATGCATTTTACACAAAATGGATAATGGAAAAGTGAAACCCATAGCACATTCATCCTGATCACTTTTGCCAGCCAAAAAGAACTATTCACAAATTGAAAAAGAGGCGCTAAGCATTATATTCGCGGTAAAGAAATTTCATCGTTTCCTGCGCGGTAGGCAATTTCTGTTACAAACAGACCACAAACCATTATTAACGATTTTCAGATTGAAAAAAGGACTACCACAACATACGACGAATAGACTCCAAAGATGAGGTACCATACTTCTGAATTACAATTTTCAAATAGAGTATGTACCATCTAAAAAATTTGGTCATGCAGACGGGTTATCGAGGTTAATACCTAAGCAGACAGAACCATTGAAGGATATGCTAATAGCAGCCATTCAAGCGGAAGTAAAAAATATGTTATGTGACACAATAAGAGAACTTCCAGTAACGCTTAATGAGATTAAGAGTAAGGCAGAGGTGGACGAATTTATTATACGCACGAAAGAAAGGATCAACAATAATGAACTGGATGAAGAAATTTATTCAATTTGCGATAACGTCCTGTTATATAGCAACAAGGTCGTAATTCCTGCGACATTACAGAAAAGAATGCTCAAGGAATTCCATGTAGGACATCCAGGTGTATCAAGAATGAAAAGCCTTATGCACTCTTTTGTTTATTGGCCAAACATGAATAAGGATATAGAAGGAAAAATCAGGGAGTGTAGAGGATGCACATTAGCTATGAAAGCTCCTCTGACTCAATTCGGATCATGGGCAAAACCGGTCCGACCTTGGTCTAGGATTTATTTAGATTTTGTAGGACCACTAAATGGATTCTACTATCTCATTGTTGTAGACAGCCTATCTAAATGGCCAGAAGTATTAAAATGTAAGAATCCCACATCCGAGGTAACTATCAATTTCCTGTATGAACTATTCGCTAGGTTTGGAGTAGTAGACTGCATTGTTATAGACAATGGAACACAATTTACGTTTACTGAATTTAAACATTTTTGAGAGAATCATCTAATCGAGCATATAACCATTCCATCATACCATCCAAGAAGTAATGAACAAGCAGAGAAATTCGTTGACACATTCAAGAGAGCTCTGAAAAAAGCTAGTGGGTCACTGACCGATAAGTTAATCCAACAGTTTTTACAAGTCTACAGAGTCACTTTGAATGCAAACATCGAAATGTCGAAGACACCTGCTGAGGTTATGTTTGGACGCAAGGTTAGATCGATTTTCTACAAGTTGTTACCAAACCAGGATAGGCCAAACCTCCAAAAACTGCTAACAAAAAACGGTATAAAGTTGGCGAAGGAGTCTTCTACAAGATTCACAAAAATAATAAGACTTTCTGGGAGTCCAGCATTGTTGAGAAACAAATAGGCAACATGGTCTACATGATTAAGGGACCAGACTTCGTGCATAAACGTCACACTAACCAAATTCGGAAAAGATACTCGAACAGTGAGGTGACCAGATCGCCCGAGGAGGACAACATGGACACAGTGTTTGATACTTTTCAGGTGACCATACCAGAGACAGCTCCGGAGAACAGAAGATCAAACAGAAAACGGAAATCAACAGAATTGATTAGGGTGAATCCAAAACAAAAACGTTATTAATCCCAGACGGGATATTTTCAAAGGGGGGTGTTATACCGGCCTTACTTGAACAGATAAATTTACACTGGTTAGCACTATAAATAGCGCTAGTAATTCCAACACCGGTAAGAGAGATGTGACGTCACTTTAACTGCTAGCCGAGTGCCCAGCAGATATACATGCTTTCCTATCTTTGTACATTATTGTTAATACACTCGTTTCTTAACCGAACCTCGACTTGATTGTTCTTATTTTCACTGTTGTTCCACGACACAACAGTTTCAACAAAGTCTCAAACCAAAATGTTGAACGATTTTAATAAACAAAGTAGTTAGTTGCAGTAATCTGTAATCTAATAAATTTGTTTTATTTTTATTTCATATATATATATATATATATATATATATATATATATATATATATATATATATATATATATATATATACGGAGCTCGCTGTATGTTAATTTATGAATAAACAAGCAGCTCAAACACTGTAAAAAACGGTGGACGAGTGTTTGTTAAAATGGCATTTGAGTAGATCGTTTGTGAGCACCAATCTCAATGGCTGGAGGTTAGAACTGCCGACCATCAACTCGATAGTTGTAAGTTCAATCACTGTGCTAGGGAAAAGTGCTGGTCTAGCTGCACTAATGAGCTGTAATAAAGCGAAACAGTACTGTACGAGGATGACTATATTTCAAACCACCCTCCTTAGGTAGAGCACTGGTGTAAATGTATCTCATGGCTCACTGTTTGTTTGTAAAAGCGGTGTGCGAGTGTCTATTTAAATGGACATTTGATGAGCACCGATCCCATAGGCCAGAGGTTAGAACTGCTGACTATCATCTTGATGGTTGTAGGTTCAATCCCTGGCTAAGAAAGGTGCTGGTCTAGCCGCACTGATGAGCTGTGATACAGCGAAACAATACTGCATGTGGATGACTATATATATATATATATATATATATATATATATATATATATATATATATATATATATATATCATTGTATGTGTTCTTCAGTAGACGATAGTATATATTAAAAATCATTATTCAGGAGGCATGACGTGACTATAAATGGGAAAACCTTTTAGTGAGACGCACAATAATTATGGGAAGAAAAAACGCATTTCCATCTATTCCTGTTGCTTTTTTACCAATTAAGAATTTTAATTGCGAATTTTAAGTGTTTACGTTTCCAGTCTCAACGAGTAGATATTGTGCAAAATTTTGAAGAACTTTGGTCATCTCTGTAACGGCCTCTCACAACCTCTTGAATCATTTCTAGAAACCCAGGAAATGAATAAACAGGAAATCACTTCTCTTGCACACTATTTTAAGGAAGGAAAAGTATTTTCAATAAATAACCATTAGTACTTGAAAGAACATATATATATATATATATATATATATATATATATATATATATATATATATATCTTAATGCATTTTTGTGACAAACATAACGATACATTTGATGAATATCATGAACACATCATAACATTTCCCCAATATGTGAAACAGCTTTATTTCCAATGTATCATAACATTTGCTTATCTATCTATCTATCTCTCTCTCTCTCTCTCTCTCTCTCTCTCTCTATATATATATATATATATATATATATATATATATATATATATATATACATATATATATGTATATATATATATATATATACTAGTAAAAGTACCCGTCGTTGATTGGATTCAAAAACAGCCTACAGGAAATGGACTCTGATTTATGAAAGTATGATAGGTTATGAAAAGGAAGGGTTGAAAATTTGGGTTGAATTTGGGGGTATCAAAACCAAAGCAAAATATCATGAAAGTAAAAATAAAATAGATAAACCCCATAATTTATTATACCATACCTGTTCAGACTGAAACACTTATCACAATATTCTGTGGATCTATATTAAAAAACCTTGTTAAACTTTGTGACATATTTCCATTCTATGGAGGTCAGGCGCGAACGAACACCCCATAATTTTATTATATCATATTTCTTCAAACTGAAACATAATTATCTAAGTATACTTACGCAGATAGATATGAAAAGTTTTTATTAAAGTTTGTGCCTATTTCCATTCTATGGAGGCCAGGCGCGAACGCAGACCCCACAATTTTATTATACCATCTCTATTTAAGTTAAAACATACTTATCAAAGTATTTGTATGTACATCTATATCAAAAACACTTGTAAACGTTTTTTTTTTAATTTTTAAATTTTTTATTTCCATACTTTGTGGACCAGGTGCGGACGCAGACCCCACACTTTTAATGAACCCCCGTCCTGCCAGATCAAACATACCTATTTCTGTGTCTCGATACATCTCCTATCGTTATATGTAATCAGTTTTTAAAATAGTCAACAGGAGCCTATTCGTGATCACACACACACACACACACACAGCTTTATATATATATATATATATATATATATATATATATATATATATATACACACTGTGTATGACGCACTGTGGTGTTGAAATTCCAAATATGATAGTTAAAGGATCAGACTAGTGCAGAATTTTTTCTAAATAAAAATATTTATTTATTTATTTAAAAATTTTTATATATATATTTTTATATATATATATTTTTATATATATATATTTTTATATATATATAGTAAGTAGTAAGAAGTAAGTTCTGAAAATATATGGCAATTAAGTCACGTGGACTCTTTTGCATTTCATCCCATAGGGAATCGTCAAACTAGAATACATATAATTCGTATTATTTTGTATAAACTCGTATTTCTGTTCGTTTGTTTGTTCACAATTTGATTAATATATACAACACGTTTCTTAGTTTAATCTTTCATTTATTTCTATAAAAGTACGATTTTTGCAAAATATACAATAAAGGGATCATCTCATTTACCTTTTACATTAGGAAAAATAATTTTACTAAATAGCGGTAGTTTTGTTAATGTTTTTAGCGAGGGAATTGTTTTAAGTGTTCTATTTAAAATTGTTATTTAGTAACCTTCAAACAACAATTATATTGATAATATATTTAATTTAATTTATTTGGAATTATTATTACCAATATCGAGTTTTAAAAAAATCATTTTTAGAGTTATTTGCCCCTAGACACTTCTAAATATGTTTAGAAAAAAGAACAAACTTTCACCAAATAAAATAATTTGGTAATCTAAATAAATTTCTAGCCGGAAAAATAGTTCCGTGTAGATAGAAAAATGTTTGGCTTTTATTGCTTGTTTAAAAAAAAAAACACTCACGAAAAAACTAAAGATTTCATTTGTTTGTTTTCATTATTCTTTAAACGACTATACAGAAACCAGTAAATTTTTACGATGTGACCCAGCGTCGTTTAACACCTAAAAAAAGATGAAGATCTACTGCCCCCTTCAAAATTCCACAATTTACATTTTTTTTACACGTTAATCTCATTGATTACAAACTTAACTTTCTAATTTAAAAAAGGTAATTTTTTACAACGTAATGAAGACCTACCTTTTTTTTGGCCTAATACGTTTAAACAGCTTTTATAAATAATATGAAAGAAGAAATTTTGAAAAAGTAACATTTTAGAGCACGGGATCACTTTTCTATATAAATTTAACGTAAAATGAGCACCCATTCTTTGACCCCCAAGTGTTCAACGAGAGATGTCACCTCTAGCATTTTTCCAGTTTGTCGATTGAGGGGAGTGGGGAGGGCAAAACATGACAAATACAATTTTTTTTTTGGGGGGGGGGAAGAATTACATTTGAAACATAAAATAACGATAAATTTTATTAAGTTTTATGAGACCATTCTGTACTTTCACCTAACAATTTCATAAACAAAACAAACCTCAAAAATCTGACATGTTCCATTTTTGGGGGGATGGGATTACATTAGAAACATAAAATGAGAAAAAATTTAATTTAATTGTTTTTGGAATTAATTTTTGGTGGATCTCCAAGAAGCTCTCCAAGATGATCTAGACGCTATCTACCAATGGGCGGATGACAACAATATGCAGTTTAACTCCGGGAAATTCGAGTGTATCAAATATGGTAGAAGGAAGGACCTGAGAGAAGCATCTAAGTACTCGACCCAAGACGGGAAGCTAATTAAAACCAAAGATACTGTGCGCGATCTGGGAGTAACGCTGGATTCTGATGGTACATTCACCTCCCAGATCGACAAAGTTTGTTCAACTGCACGGAGCCTTTCCAGTTGGATTCTACGCACTTTCAAAACGAGACAAAAAAACCTAATGCTGACACTCTGGAAGTCGCTGGTGTTGCCGCACATTGATTACTGTTGTCAGCTGTGGACTCCGGACAGAAAAGGTCATATTCAAGCATTAGAGGCCATCCAGAAGTCGTTTCTAAGAAAGATAACTGGTTATAGTCAATTGAATTATTGGCAACTGCTGGATGCGTTGAATATCAAATCGATTCAACGCAGGCAAGAAAGATATTCAATCATCTATACCTGGCGTATGATGGAGAATCAGGTGCCCAACGCTGGTATACAGCACCATATCTCAAAACGTGGCAGAAGGTGTGTGGTACCACCCCTAACCAGTGCCAGGGACAACTGGATCCGACGACTCAGGGAATCGAGTTTAAATTCCCGGGGTCCTACGCTCTTCAATTGCTTGCCACGTAACATCAGAGAGATCACGAACTGCAAAACAGAATCGTTCAAGTCGGCGCTGGATACCTGGCTGAAGTCTGTACCAGACGAACCTCAGATCCCCGGTTATACCGCTATGAGACACAGTGAATCCAATAGCTTACGCCACATGCTTGTCTGTGTAAAGAGGGACAGCGAAACGGTGCAGCAGTCTATTGATTCGACGCCGCCTATACCGTCCCAACTGGAGGCCGCTTGCCGCAGTGACCTTGGAGGGCTCTGACCGCCGAAAGACATCACACAAATCACACAAATCACACAAATCTTCATTTTTCATTTATCGCTGGGTCACATTGTAAAAAATTACTACAGAATCTTTGACTTCTTTGAATTCAAACTTTTAAAAACAAAAAGCCCCCCCCTCAAAAAAAAAAATCGAAAAAGCCCCGTTTATAAATGTTATTTTTTTAGGTTAACAAAATCGTGAGTTTTCTTAGGACAGTAACCATCCCAAATTACCTTTTTCTCTTCATTCACGTTCCAGGTTCGAGCCTGCCTACTTGGCTAATTTTTTGGGGGGGAGGGGAGAAGGGGAGAGAGAGGGGGAGTTTTCTTTCCAGTGCTAAATATTCGGAGAATAATTTCTTCTCTTTCTATCCCTTCTGCGGAAATATCTGATGGAGAGGGTACTTCTTTTTGGGGCGATTACATTTACATGTTTTTATCCATTCTTTTATTTTGGAAATTGTTGTGGGGGTATTCTTCATGTTGCCTATAATGAAAATGATTAGTATAGCACGTGTATTCCAAATGGAACTTCATGTCAATCCAGACAACGCCGGATACCCGTGCTAGTATACATATATATATATATATATATATATATATATATATATAGTAAGTTATTAAAATATAATGACGTCATTATATTGTGCTATTATTTTTCCTCTGATGAGAAGTAGGCACACTTTGAATCTCCGCAGTGTAAAGAGTTCTTAATTTTTAATTTTTTCTGTTTTTTCCTTATCTGCAGATTTTTAAAATTTTATTTTCTCATATATATATATATATATATATATATATATATATATATATATATATATATATATATAACTACTTCATTTACTCACATAAAATTAATATACGAAAGTATAAATTTATGCGTAACGCATAAGCCTGAAGAGTCCTAGAGTGGATGAAACGCGGAATATTCAGTGTAGCTTAATCGCCATATATATTTTATAACTTACTATATATATATATATATATATATAAAATATATTTTAGTCATCGACATACAGTCCTGTTTCGTTGTATCACAACTCATCAGTGCCGCTAGACTAGCACCTATCCCAAACCGAGTATCGAACCTAGAACCGTCGTGATGACAGTCGGCAGTTCTACCCCTTGACCACAGAAACGGTGCCCGCAACTAATCTGTCCGAATGTCTATTTAAATAAACATCGGTCTGCCACTCGTAAAGTGCTCAAATGTTTGTTTGTAAACAAACCGCGAGCTTCTCATTTTTTCAGCCAAATTAAGTAGCGAGTGAGATTATTTAGGATAGTGCTCAACCCAAAGAGGGGGCTTTATAAAATATATTTTAGTCATCGACATACAGTCCTGTTTCATTGTATCACAACTCATCAGTGCCGCTAGACCCACAAATTTATATATGTGTATATATATATATATATATATATATATATATATATATATATATATATATATATATACTATTAGCGATAATGCAAAGCTCTTTGTAAAACTACTCTTCAGTTGCTAATGCTGTTATGAACATTAAGATTTCACAAAATTGGCGATGATGCAACACTCAGAACACTCTTCGGTAACTGGTAGTGTTTATATAATCATTAAGATTTCACTTATACATGACTTGTGCCGATGCCGTGGATTGTGTTGATCAACCGTTTACTCAACCTACTGTTGGATAAACGGTTGATTAGTTGAAAGCGTTTGCTTGTCTAGGGAATCACCAGGCATGTGGAGGTGAAAAGTGGACGCCTTTGTGTAGCTTAGTTGCCATAAATATACTTTCATATATTACTACTATGCTCTACTTATGTAGTGAGCCCTGCTGAAGTAAATACTAAAAAAAACTATCCATAATATATTATAACACCTTATAATATTACAAGTGTATAATGTGTTAGTACTTTTTTCTTTACACGTCATAAAGTTTTGAATGGAAGGAAAACAAAATGAGTAAAAAATATTTACATTTTTCCCGGTTTTCCTTTCTTGAAGGTTTTAACAATATTTCTGTTTGTCCGTCTTTGGCCAACCATGAATGACAAGCAAAAAAATAATGGATTCCTTTGGAAGGAATATCAATCTGCACATCATCCAAAAACCAATCAGCACCAAGATTGCTACTGTCATGGCCGATTTTGATCTGTTCGATCTAAAAAAAAAAAAATAATTTTAAAACAATTCAAGAATAATACTAACACTCGAGAACTCGTACCCCAACTACCCAAAAAACTAAATTATTAAACTACCCAAAAGACCCACAAATTTATATAAAATGCATTAAAATGAAATTCAGTACCTAAATAGCCAAATTTTAACGTTCGTAACATTTTTTATTTCTCACATTTTCTTTTATAAAATCTATCTTCTTGATACTTGATATTTCGTGGTGACCAATATTTGAAGGTATCTTATGATTATGATAATGACAAAAGAGACTTTATAGAATAAATTAATGTAAAAAATGTTATAAGCGTAAAAATATGTTCTTACCTATTTGATATAAATTATGTTTTTTTTTTGCGGGTTACAAGTTATAGTGTTAACTATTCTGGACTTTTATCAATTTCATTCTTATTTCAAATAGCAAATATTTTCTCCTGACAAATTTCGGAATATTTTTACATTCGTTCACAGTAGATCTATCAGTTAAACTGGTTACAATAAAACATGAAAAACTTTATTCTTTTTAAGTTTTTCATTTTGTGTAATTTATGCGACAATCAAAACTTATAGTCCTCTGCATCATCGACGGATTCGTTAGTCTCTTGAAATATGTAATTCATTTAAGTTGAAAACAATTCCCCATTTTGGGCAGTCATGACATCAACACTTCATTCTAATATCAAAGTTAGTCTTAAACACAATTTATTCAAATGTACTACACAATCGTTTACTTCGCTTTTTAGCCCATCTGCATTGGTTTTTCTCTCCACCATTTACGGTGAAAGGCTAAGTCACGCTCGACCGTTTATAAATCTTGGTGTAAAGTATCCAACTACCTTTGTTTTCCCAGTATTAGACTACCTCTATATTGAATCTGTTTTCGTGGTGGCATTGTTGTTACCACGTAGTACATGTCCACACTAGTGCAGGCGATTTTCTTCCATTCTGTTTAAAATTGGTATAACGTTGTAACGGTGGCGAATAACGATATTTAAGACATGGTCAAGTCTCGCATTCTCACCAGATTTCCCACAATATTCTCTATAAGTCTCTTGCTGATCCGTTGTAAGTAATTGTTTCGATGCTAATAACGTCTACCTGTAAAAATGGACATCGTGATGGTGCATCACCAAAAAATTCCATTTTCTTTGGTGGATGTGATAATAACAGCCATATTCTTTTCCCTTGTAATAACGTAACAAACAAAAACATCTTTGCTCAAGGGCATCATACTTTTTACGGCACTGCCAAATAACACATTACTTAAGTTTCTCCTCGTTTGCTTATTGAGGAGTCAGGTGAACAAAAACAAACCAAATTGTTAATTGTAGGCATAGACCGATTCATTCCATCCAAAAAATTCCAACAAAAACCTAACAGCCAGCCATGGTTCTCCCCAGAATGTGCTGCTGCCATCACGCACAGAAATCACTTTTTCCATAGCTACTAACATAATAGATGTACTAAGACTAAAGCTGCTTTCAGGACTGGCAGCAACCATTGTAAAAGAGTAATAAAAAATGCAAGAGAGCTATATGCCCAGTCTGTTAAATCCAAGGTAGCTGATCAGCGGCTTGGTTCCCACCAGTTTTGACAAATAACAAACAGGATCCTGAACAGAAGCGTGCATTCTATCCCAACCATTATCAATGAACCTGAGGTCATCTCGTCAGCATCAGACAAGGCAAATTATTTGCCAAGAACTTTGCAGCTAATTCTACCCAATGTGATGAAGGCCATCAACTCCTCGTATTTCTCCCTATAACAGACAGCACGCTATGCAACATACAAATATCTGTGCATGAGATTGCCAAGCTGATTAAGAACCTTGATTCCAGTAAAGCAACTGGCCCTGATGTCATTCCAATTATAGTGCTGAAAAAGCTTCAAACAGAACTTGCCCCCATACTTACAAAACTGTTTAAGCATTGCCTTAAGAAGTGCTTCCCAACACCCTGGAAAAACTCATTAGTATGCCCTGTATTTAAGAATTCAGGTGATAAGTCGTCTCCCTCTCAGTACAGACCAATAAGTATTCTGTGTGTCATGAGTAAGTTGCTGGAATCCATATTAAATAGAGAAGTAGTCAACCACCTCAGCAGAAATAACCTTCTTAGTGACATGCAATATGGTTTCCGTTCTGCCAGATCTACAGCAGATGTGCTAACAGTTATATCTCATGGGATTAGTGAATCTCTTGACAAAGGCTTCGTCTCTAGGGCAATTGCTTTTGACATATCAAAAGCCTTTGATAAGGTATGGCATAAGAGCCTACTTCACAAGATTTTCAGCTACAGTATAACTGGAAATGTTTTCTCAATCATTGAATCATTTCTCTCTGATAGGCTCATAAGAGTAGTGGTTGATGGGCAGAAATCAGAGGCCAACAGTATTAATGCTAGTGTCCCTCAGGGGTCAATCCTGGGCCCAACTCTCTTCCTGATCTACATCAATGATCTCCCAAAACACATACTTAAATCATTCCTTGACATCTATGCTGATGACACGACCATCTATGGCAACACATCAAAGGCTGTAAATGATAAAGTTCTCTCTGATTCTCTCTCCTCTGATCTCGAGCACGTGGTACAGTGGGGGAAGAGGTGACTGGTTACTTTTAATGCCTCTAAAACCAAGCTCCTATCTTTACATCATCAACGCTCTGATCCCCATCTGGCATCAATTGAAATGAATGGCTCTCGTCTAGGGGAAGCTCCATGTTTTGATAAGCTTCTGGGCTTGACCTTTACTCCTGACCTGAAATGGAACACATACATCAAGTCTGTTGACAAGGTTGCTGGAAAGATGGTAGGATCCTTCTACCGCTCCAGAAGATATCTCACTGCTGATGCAATTCTCTATCTATATAAAAGCCAAGTACGTCCAAGGATGAAGTACTACTGCCACATCTGGGCAGGAGCTGTTAAAACAGCCTATCCTAACAAAGCTTCTTTCTTAGAAGTGCACGCCTGTGGAACTCTGTTCCGTTTGCCTGTTTCCCACCTGACTATAACTTGGATGTCTTCAAGTCCAACATAAACAAATTCCTGATGAACCGCCCTCTTAAGTAAGACACTATCAAATCTCAACACTAACATACTGTACACGCAATGACCCTTATCCCCGAGTGGCTTCCGGCCCTTGATAAGTGTTGATCACCTTGTAAAAAAAAAAAAAAAAGAGCTTCAAAATAGACGTCTGAACCAAACCAAGTTGTCTACCACAGAAAAAGACTTTGCTATCATCTTTGTCATGTTTCATTTCGGACCTTAATTTTAATCTTTTAAATTTTAATGGAATTTTCCACTTTTTCTCCTTAATCTAGCCTTATGGAGAAAATACCGTTTTTAATACTATTTTTACACATTCCCATCCAATATTTCTACATCTGTATTCATAAACTCATTAAGATGTATTGCTTGATATCACATATTAGTTTTATGGCAAACATGTCATCTTCCATGTTGAAAATAGCTGAAATAAAACATTTCTGGAAAATCAATTGACTGGAACAATCGTTTATATTAGGTGACTTCAAGTTGAAAAACCATCTGCCCGCCTTCTGCTATCCATAGCATCAACATTGCAAGAGTTTATTGCAGCAAAGTGTCTCTTTTTATATACGCATAGTTTTAATCGCAGGTCTGCCGTGATGAATTGCAATAGAAATATAACAACGCTAGATTTTGATCAACGACAATCTCCAGATTTCAAATCAATCAGGACAAAATTCATTCGCAGCATGAGGCACACCCTAAATGAAGTCTGTTTTCCTGTCGGTCTGTTGTCAAAATTATTTTTGTATTTATAATTTAATAGTCTAGTAAATTCTCCTTTTTTTACAAAGTATATTTCTTTAACTTCATATCTTGTTTTGTCAGAAAAGAAAAGGAATATTCAAGTAGGACAAATAAAATATTTAAAAAGAGATACAATATTCTATATATCGTAAGGAGAGTTCCGATGCATATTGGTGAGAGTTTAAATGCTTCCTACAAAACTGAATGTTAACTAGATACGATTTTATAGGAATTAGTATAGGATTTTGTCAAGATACCCTGATATAAGGATATTTCACCCTACAAGTGAATTCTGTCTGGGGGCAGTTATCAACTATATCCACAAAATAAACGAAATGTATTAGAACGTAAATAAACGAAATCCATCTTTTAAAATTAGATTTGTTTTTAATAAAACAAAAAATATCTCAATGAAGAATGTATTTAAAAAGGGTTTAAATACTTAAATACTTCATATTTGGTGAATACGTGCGCCTTTCTAATTTAATACAAGAGAGTTGTACGTGCATTAACAGCAAGTACAAATTCGATAAAACAACATGAGGATAGACTTTTTACTTATTTTTTTTATATAATATATTTATTTTTTTTATAATATATTTATTTTTTATATAATATATTTATTTTTATATAATATATTTTTTTTTTATATAATATATTAATTTTAATATATTATATTTATTTTTTATATAATATATTTATTTTTATATAATATATTTATTTTTTATATAATATATATTTTTTATATAATATGTTTATTTTTTATATAATATATTTATTTTTATATAATATATTCATTTTTTATGTAATATATTTATTTTTTATATAATATATTTATTTTTTATATAATATATTTATTTTTATACAATATATTTATTTTTTATATAATATATTTATTTTTATATAATATATTTATTTTTATATAATATATTAATTTTTTATATAATATATTTATTTTTATATAATATATTTATTTTTTATATAATATATTTATTTTTTATATCATATATTTATTTTTATGTAATATATTTTTTATATAATATATTTATTTTTACATAATATATTTATTTTTATATAATATATTCATTTTTTATATAATATATTACTTTTTATATAATATATTAATTTTTTATGTAATATATTTTTTATATAATATATTTATTTTTTATATAATAGATTTATTTTTTATAAAATGTATTTATTTTTTATATAATATATTTATTTTTTATATAATATATTCATTTTTATATAATATATTTATTTTTTATATAATATATTTATTTTTATATAATACATTTATTTTTATATAATATATTTATTTTTTATATAATATATTTATTTTTATATAATATATTTATTTTTATATAATATATTTATTTTTATATAATATATTTATTTTTATATAATATATTTATTTTTTAAATAATATATTTATTTTTATAGAATATATTTATTTTATATAATGTATTTATTTTTATATAATATATTTATTTTATATAATATATTTATTTTTTATATAATATATTTATTTTTTATATAATATATTTATTTTTTATATGATATATTTATTTTTTATATAATATATATATTTTTTATATAATATACTTATTTTTATATAATATATTTATTTTTTATATAATATATTTATTTTTTATATAATATACTTATTTTTATATAATATATTTATTTTTTATATAATATACTTATTTTTATATAATATACTTATTTTTTATATTATATATTTTTTTTAATATAATATATTTATTTTTTTATATAATATATTTATTTTTTACATAATATATTTATTTTTATATAATATATTTATTTTCTATATAATATATTAATTTTTTATATAATATATTTATTTTTTGGATAATATACTTATTTTTATATAATATATTTATTTTTATATAATATATTTATTTTTATATAATATATTTATTCTTATATAATATATTTATTTTTTAAATTAAATTTTTTTATATAATATATTTATTTTTGATATAATATATTTATTTTTATATAATATATTTATTTTTTATATAATATATTTATTTTTATATAATATATTCATTTTTTATATAATATATTTATTTTTTATATAATATATTTATTTTTATATAATATACTAATTTTTATATAATATATTTATTTTTTATATAATATATTTATTTTTATATAATATATTTATTTTTTATATAATATATTTATTTTATATAATTTATTTATCTTATATAATATATTTATTTTTATATAATATACTTATTTTTATATAATATATTTATTTTTTATATAATATATATATTTTATATAATATATTTATTTTTAATATAATATATTTATTTTTTATATAATATATTTATTTTTTGTATAATATACTTATTTTTATATAATATATTTATTTTTTATATAATATATTAATTTTTATATATTATATTTATTTTTTATATAATATATTTATGTTTTATATAATATATTTATTTTAATATAATATATTTATTTTTATATAATATATTTTTTTATATAATATATTCATTTTTTATATAATATATTTATTTTTTATATAATATATTTATTTTTCATATAATATATTTATTGTTATATAATATATTTATTTTTATATAATATATATTTTTATATAATATAGTTATTGTTTATATAATATATTTATTGTTATATAATATATTTATTTTTATTAATATATTTATTTTTTATATAATAATGTTTATTTTTTATATAATATATCTATTTTTATATAATATATTTATTTTCTATATAATATATTTATTTTTTATATAATATATTTATTTTTTTTGAAATATACTTATTTTTATATAATATATTTATTTTTTATATAATATATTCATTTTTATATAATATATTTATTTTTTATATAATATATTTATTCTTTATATAATATATACATTTTTTATATAATATATTTATTTTTTATTTAATATATTTATTTTTATATAATATATTAATTTTATATAATATATTTATTTTTTATATAATATATTTATTTTTATATAATATATTTATTTTTTATATAATATATTTATTTTTATATAATTTATTTATCTCATATAATATATTTATTTTTTATATAATATATTTATTTTTTATATAATATATTTATTTTTTATATAATATACTTTTTTTTATATAATATATTTATTCTCATATAATATTCCTTATTTTTATATAATATATTTATTTTTTATATAATATATTTATTATTATATAATATATTCACTTTTTATATGATATGCATATATTTATATAATATATTTAATTTTTATATAATATATTTATTTTTTATATAATATATTTATTTTTTGTATAATATACTTATTTATATATAATATATTTATTTTTTATATAATATATTATTTTTATATAATATATTTATTGTTTATATAATATATTTTTTTATATAATATATTTTTTTATATGATATATTTATTTTTATATAATATATTTATTTTAATATAATATATTTATTTTTATATAATATATTTATTTTTTATATAATGTATTCATTTTTTATATAATATATTGATTGTTTATATAATATATTTATTTGTATATAATATATTACTTTTTATATAATATATTTATTTTTTGTATAATATATTTATTTGTATATAATATATTTATTTTTTATATAATATATTTATTTTTTTATAATTTATTTATCTTATATAATATATTTATTTTTTATATAATATATTTTTTTATATAATATATTTATTTTTTATATAATATATTTATTTTTCATATAATATATTTATTGTTATATAATATGTTTACTTTTATATAATATATATTTTTTATATAATATATTTATTGTTTATATAATATATTTATTGTTATATAATATATTTATTTTTATTTAATATATTTATTTTTTATATAATATATTCATTTTTTATATAATATATTTATTTTTATATAATATATTTATTTTTATATAATATATTTATTTTTATATAATATATTTATGTTTATATAATATATTTATTTTAATATAATATATTTATTTTTCATATAATATATTTATTTTTATATAATATATTTATTTTTATATAATATATTTATGTTTTATATAATATATTTATTTTTATATAATATATTTATTTTTTATATTATATATTTATTTTTATACAATATATTTATTTTATATAATATATTTTTTATATAATATATTTATTTTTTATATAATATATTTATTTTTTATATAATATATTTATTTTTATATAATGTATTTATTTTTTATATAATATATTTATTTTTTTATATAATATATTTATTTTTTATATAATATATTTAATTTTTATATAATATATTTATTTTTTATATAATATATTTATTTTTATATAATGTATTTTATTTTATATAATACATTTATTTTTTATATAATATATTTATTTTTTATATAATATATTTAGATATTACTTTTTAATGATTTTGTTGGCATACGTAGCAACACCAAGTCCTGACTTATTTCATTATTTATCTCACATATAAATAACAGTGTACCATTTGACACTCTGTATGTGTTAGATGTTTGCAATAAATAATGTTGATTACTATTTGTTTTGAAGGTTTATAACTTTAAAACATATATACAACATAATCCGAAAATTATGCCATCGATTTTTCAACTATCCGGTATAACTATGTACCATAACATTCTCATTGCGCCATCTCTAATTATCTGATTAAACAGGGAAATCAACGATACACTGATAAACTGATAACTCTGACAGTAACAGCAATGCTTATGATTATGTCCCAAAGTTTTGACTTACCTCTCCAATATCTGCGGCTTCAATGTTAAACTTGTCGATATGTCCTTGCTCAAATTTATTGTTATGGTTTTCAGAATTAACCAATTTCAATATTCCAGTGTCATTTTTAGTTCCAAATATTTGAATGAACACATTGGCATCAGTTCCAGCCCCTCGGACATCTCCTGTCTTAGTCTGGATATGGTATGTAGTTGCTGCAAATCGAAGTCATAAATTGTCAAAAGCAATAAGCATTTAGTGCAACGATATAAAGTAATTTAAAAAATGTGGCATATCTTTGTGTTTTATTTTATTGTTATAAAGCTTTATTGAAATAATATATATAAGGTCACCAAGTACGAACTGCATAAACCTATATATTTATAAAAGTGAACGTGTCTGTCTGTCTGCGTCTGTGTACATTTCCCTATGCAATAACTCTGTCAATTTTAACTCTACAGACTCGAAATTTGATATACAAGGTACTGAGATTTGGGCAAAATCTCTGTAATCCGTTTTTGGCCAGAAATTTGGCTGTTAAGGGGTCAAAGCTCAACGATTTGACCTTTGAGAACTCTACCAAGCTCCTCTGCCAATTTTGGGTATAAACACTTTGTATAAACAATTTATTGATATAGATTCCTTGGACATGGATCTAAATTAATAACTTGATTTGAGCCCAAAACAATAAATGTTAGGGGTCATAATAGGGGTCAAAGTTAAAAAATATTTGACCTCTGTGGTCTCTACCAAATTACTCAGACAATTTCTGGTCTAAACATTTGAAATTTTACATAAAGGGTATTCAGAGATAGGGCAAACAAATAGTAATCAGGGTCGAAAATTTGAGCTACCAATATATAAATGTATGTATGTTTGCATGTCTGTCTAAAACTTTTGACAGCAGCAATGGATTTTCACAAGATTAGTATCGTTTTGAAGCTTGATCCTTCAGACGGAAAATACAAAAAAATTGGCTAAAAACATTAATTTCTTCACCCTCAACTAGTCACTTTTCTACAGAGAGGGGTCGTTTTTCCCCCGATATTTTCAAAAGTCATCCCTTCTTTTCGATTGTCTAGCCTTAATTTAAACCTACGTCACTTCCGATTTGACGGTGGTCGTAACAGCAAAGACGTCACGTTTTTTTTCACGTTCTTTCCTCCTTCACCGTACGGATTCGAGCCTGCCTTCCTACTACCACTTTTTCTTTTTTTTTTCTCAACACACACCTACAAACATAATTCTAAAATAATATATACGAAATCTGGACAAAATAAATATCATATTTAAGCGTATTTTACGCCCGGGCAAAGCTACCCCCCCTCCCGCGAGTTAGTTATTAAATTTGTTTTTCAGTAAACAGATGAATCTTGTAGTCTTTGTCTAAAGATGAATCTTCAATAACGAACATTTTATAAAGTTGATCATCAAGAATTTTAACCATTCTTTGATGTCTGCGTGTCTTTCTCTACAAAAATTGGATTCAAATATGATAAAAATGTCTGTTAATATAAAAACGTAATTCAAATTAATAGAAATTATTAAAAGACATTAACATCAATTGTGGCAGCATATGAAGTTAAGAAATCAAAATAAAAAATCATTTAGCAAAAAAGTTTTTAATAGAAAACATAATAAACAAAAGTGTATAAAGTATTTCACTGTAATTTTTATTTTTCGTAGGGTGTTACCACTGTCGATCGTGGGAAGAGTCTATCAGTGTATGCAGTGTGATGGTTGTATAAAAGTGGAACTCGACCAGTGAAGGTTGAGGATATACGTTGCTTGGAGAGAATATATACGATGGATGTGTAATGTTAGTCATAAATACAGCCTTACATCTCATGACAAGAGACTTCAAAGATATGACCATATTGAAAGACTAGATGAGAATTCTTGTGTCACTAGATGTAGAACAGTTAGGGTAGCAAGTTTCACAAAGAAATGCAAAGGAAAACATGGGAGGTGATAGGAATGGGCTTGAGAAAAAGAGGGATAATAAAGACCTGACAGAGAGAAGTTAGTTTGGAAGTCAATTTCTAAAAGCCACTCAATGCATGACAGCATGTAAAACGAGTGTTAAACCCAATGATGATGATGATGATGATGATGATGATGATGATGATGATTGGTAATATGAGCAAGTGAATCTTAATATTTTAAAATAAATAATAAGACGCCGAGAAGATCAAACATTTTAAGATGATTATGCAGATAACGATTGACCACCAACTTTGATTTTCAAATAGCAAAAACAGAAATGCCCAACGCGAAAATGATAGCAGATAAAAACACTAAATGTATGTTGAGGGGGTGTATGGGACAAATAAATTGACAGTCTTCGCTTTAAAATAAGCTGAGAGAGAAAGAACTTCTCATGTTTATTTTGTTCTACTTTTTTAGAAAGAGAGAATATATATATATATATATATATATTTAGAGAGAGAGAGAGAGAGAGAGAGAGAGAGAGAGAGAGAGAGAGAGAGAGAGAGAGCATTGATTCCTTGTGACTTTATTATCAAGAACATGGCCAACATGAGATCTAGTGAAGTTAATCATGAGAAAGTTTTTTTTAGATATGCGAAAACATATGGAACTTTCTCTGTCGCTCCCATCCCCTCACGCCAGACCGGCATCCTGTCCCACTGTGAATTAATAGTTTTTGCAGAACTTATGGATCATATAGAAGATGGCCACGGAGTCTCAGATCAAATTAACTTTGGCTTATAGCAAGACTTTGAATGCGAGTAACAAAGTCTGGATTTCGTTTTCAAACCTCCCTCCCAAATAATTGTGAACTAAAGGATTTGAAATTCTTCAAATAGGAAAACATATTTTTAATATTTTCTTTCTTAAACTAATTTACACGTCTGGAATGACTGCTTTTCACATTTACATTCGTGACATATTTCGACTCCTGTTCTCTTTCTTTTATATTTTCATCTAATTTTAAGACGAAATGTCTAAGAATATTTATAATCAAGAGAAACTAAAAACAACTGTTAACAACCAGTTGATGTACGTTTAAATATATACAGCTCATTTCTATGGCTTCTAATGAACTGCTGTGAGATTTATAGGTCTCAATCATTCTTCTTTCTAACATATGACATTATCTTGTGGAATTTGCAAAGTCAGACCCAAATAGCAATTCATTTGGCATATCGGTACTTGATTCAGAGTAGCCTATTTTTTGTTTCTTCCTCTCATTATATTATTGATATGAAAATAATTTATTCTCAGTCAGTTTCTTTTCTTAATATAAATATCCCAGCTTAGAAAATGATCAGAATAGACAATTTCATTCTTACTCACTGATAGTGGTGTTAAGGGAATACAAAAAGGCAAATATACTCGGATTATGAGATTTACAATATATATATATATATATATATATAGTTGATATATGAATTGCTCCTGTGACAGATAAGGTTCAGCAGCTCTAGCAATGTAGAATTTGTATTGAATACATAAAAACATATGGAAAAGTAATAAAACGAAAACAAAAAGGATCACAATTAAAATTCATGCATCGCTAATTAGATTCCTCCATTCATTCTAATGAAAGGAAGGTAACGAGAAAAGATTTTAAAATGATCTGCTATCAAAAGATTGTAAACTATTAAAACAAAACATAATAGGATTATTTATAGTTTTTACCTATTTGGTTTAAATAATGATTTAATGATCAAATAATATCATGATAATTAAATTTAATTTTAAAAGTATTATTAAAAATTAAAATAAGAAATAATATTCCCCCTCCCAAAAAAGCTGATATAGTTTTAAAATAATGCAAAACAACATTAAACGTTCAAAGACTCTCAAGCAACGCCGTGTAGATTGTGATTAAATATTGTTTATTCATTAGAAAAAATTAATAAAAACGGTGTCCATATTTATTTTATTATAAAGGTGTGCTTTTCTTCAGTAGCATGTTATTCTTGAAGAGTTACCGCCCTTGGACTAATGATATTACTATAGGCTTATTAGACAGTTGACTTATTTTATTGGAGATATTGATGGCAATCTTCTGTCTGATAAGTTTGATGGAAAAGCAAGCCAATATGTCCGGAGCAAGCACAGCTACAGGAGTTACCGGAAAGGTGTTGAAGTACTTCACCATCTGCCTATCGAAACTTTCAACCATATTTTTTTGTGAGGATTGGAGATAAAATTGTAGTCCAAAAACAAATGTGAAAACAAATGTTTTTTTCTAAAAATATGTTTAAACATGGAATAGTGAAATAAAAATACAATGACTTGTTGGGTTGTGTTTAAGGTGCAATACCATCATGAAGCTCTGATGATTTCTTCTGCTAGCTGTCTCTTCTTTCCATTAGACTGATTTCTAATTCTCTCATATTTGGTTTGCTATCACTTTGACTTCCTATCACCTACTTATGAAAATCTGATTGCCTTTAGTGCTTTCTGGTACTGGCAAACCGTTTTGCATATTCAGTCCTAAATCAGTCTCAAATTTTTACACCTACATAAGATGAGTATGAGTTGGTTGCTGGTACAAAGAGCTAATGTCTAATGTAATGAAACTTCTCTCTTTACTTCCTGTCCAGTCATTCGATGGTGGGGAAAACTCTCCAATAGTAATTGACTAAATATTACACAATCTCAAGTCATATACATCTGCAGTGTCAGATTAGACTAACATGAAGCCTGTCACACATTTTAGATCAAGCCTTTTTTTGCAAAAACCCTATGGCATAGTGCATAAAGTACTTGGTAAAATTCAATTGTAAGTGACACTCTTTGGGAAGTTAAAGGTTCAATCCCCAGTGCAGGCGACACTAAAAAACAATTGTGAATTACTTAGCACTTCTATCCAGTTATGGCTGACGGAACAAAAAGATGCTACCCCCGTGGATTAAATTAAAGGGTTCCATTGGAAATTCTGTGGAGATTCCTGAGTTCGACAGAAAGATTCTTGAGTTTGACGAGATACACCTGAAGAAAATCGGATGTGACATCGGCTAAAACGTTGTGTGAATAAAACTCAATATGAGAACAGTAGTCTGAATAATCAATCCTCATCTAAAAAATTGAGAAACATAAAGATAATTTTAATCTAAGAACATGAAATAGAAATTGAATAAGCCTTTGATAGAAAAGCATGGACATGTCTAAAAATGATGTTTCAAACGTAAGAATGACAAATGGACGGACAGAAACTTCCATAGAAATAAGTGAACACATTTATTGAAACGATACATATATATTCATATTCGAGTATCATACTTAAATTTTAAAAGTCAATAAAAGTAAATATAGAACTATATAACATTATATACGAGCAGGGCTACTTAGCGTTGCTTGGAGCCATAAAAAAATAGAAGATATTAAAAAGTGTGTGTAACATCTGTATATTAAAACTCCAATCTCTCTACCAATATCAATCCATCTCTCTATCTGTTTCCTTTTCTCTTTCCTCGTTTTTTTTTTCACATCTATTTCCCCACCTCTTTTTCACATCTGCCTGGCCCATTCCTTTCTCTTATTCAACCGTATTGAAAATAATAATAATAATAGCCGTACCCAACCACGCGTTGCTGTGGCTCAGTTTGTTTAAATGGATCCCCACCTCCCCAAAAAGACCACATTTATGTTTTTTATAAGAAGGAATTAGTGTGGCAAACTGTTTTTTTTTTTCATTATAACAAAATATCCTTAAGTTAATTAATAAAGAAAAATATCTGGGCATATGAAACAAAACACGCGTTCCGGCTATTGAAAGAGAAGCGTTCATTTAACTGGAATTTGAATAAAAATAATAAAATAAACAAATAAAATCGACTGCTTTTTTGCGTTGTAAAGCTTTTATTATTTTTCTTCCGTCTTCACTTTTTTTTTTTACTATTTATTACGTACGAAGAAGTGGTAAAAAACCCAAATATATAACAAAAAATGTTCTCAAAAACCAGATAAGTTACTCTTTTACCTATCTGAATAAATTTTTTACTCACTTTAAAACATTTTAAAAATAGCTACTAGTGGACACTTACGTCTTTGAATTCTTCATAATGACTTAAAAGAAACAAATCCAACATCTGGGCTGGTTCATCTACCACTAGCCTCTTCCTCTTCGATAGGGCCGAAAAGAGAGTCTCTAATCTAATAGGTCCCACTTTGTCAACTAAACTCCAACCCCTGTGCCACCGCTGCAATGTTACATCTTTGTGCCTCTTTTTTTTTTCTTTTTTTTTTTTTACATGGAGGTCACCACTTATCAAGGCCCGGAAGCCACTCGGGTATAAAGGTTATTGCGTGTACAGTAATCAATGGGATAGTATCATAGTAATCGTTAGTATTGGAGATTTGATAAAGTGTCTTACTTAAGGGGGCGATTAATCAGGGATTTGTTTATATTGGACTTGAAGACATCCAAGTTGTAGTTAGGTGGGAAACAGGCAAACGGAAGAGAGTTCCACAGGCTTGCACTTCTAAGAAAGAAGCTTTGTTCATGGAATCTACGTTTTGATTTAGGCACAGATAAAGAGTGGGGAAAATTATTGACAGTGGTTTCAGCTAGACGGGTGTTTATCGTGAAAGATTGGCGAGGGGGGACCAGAGATTGGAGTAGTACTCCATCCTTCGACGTACTTGGCTTTTATATAGAAAGAGAATTGCATCAGCCGTGAGATATCTTCTGGAGCGGTAGAAGGACACCAGGATTTTCCCAGCGACCTTGGCAGCAGTCTTGATGTACATGTTCCATTTCAGATCAGGAGTAAATGTCAAACCGAGAAGCTTGTCAAAACATGGAGCCTCCCCAAGACGAGAGCCATCCATTTCAATTGATACTAGATGGGGATCAGAGCGTTGATAATGTAAAGATAGGAGCTTGGTTTTAGATGCATTAAAAGTAACCAGCCACCTCTTCCCCCACTGTACTATGTGCTCAAGATCAGAAGAGAGAATCAGAGAGAACTTTGTCATTTACGGCCTTTGATGTGTTGCCATAGATGGTCGTGTCATTAGCATAGATGTCAAGGAATGATTTAAGTATGTGTTTTGGGAGATCATTGATGTAGAAGGTTATTTCTGCTGAGGTGGTTGACTACTTCTCTATTTAATATGGATTCCACCAACTTACTCATGACACACAGAAGACTTATTGGTCTGTACTGAGAGGGAGACGACTTATCACCTGAATTCTTAAATACAGGATATACTAATGAGTTTTTCCAGGGTGTTGGGAAGCACTTCTTAAGGCAACGCTTAAACAGTTTTGTAAGTATGGGGGCAAGTACTGGTTGGAGCTTTTTCAGTACTATAACTGGAATGCCGTCAGGGCCAGTTGCTTTACTGGAATCAAGAACCTTGATTAGCTTGGCGACCTCATCCACAGATATTTGTATGTTGTATAGCGTGCTGTCTGTTATAGGAGGAAATACGGGGAGTTGATGGCCTTCATCTCATAGGGTAGAATTAGCTGCAAAGTTCTTGGCAAATAGTTTGGCTTTGTCTGATGCTGATGAGATGACCTCAGGTCCATTAATGATGGTTGGGATAGAATGCACGCTTCTGTTCAGGATCCTGTTTGCTATTTGCCAAAACTGGTGGGCACCAACCCGCTGCTCCGCTACTTTGGATTTAACGGACTGAGCATATAGCTCTCTTGCATTTTTTATTACTCTTTTACAGTGGTTGCTGGCAGTCCTGAAAGTAGCTTTAGTCTCAGTGCATCTATTACGTTGGTAGCTATGGAAAAAGTGATTTCAGTGTGCGTGATGGCAGCAGCACATTCTGGGGAGAACCATGGTTTTTGTTGGAATTTTTTGGATGGTATGAATCGGTCTATGCCTACAATTAACCATTCGGTCAGGTCTGATAATATAGAGGACTTATCCTTTTTAAACATGGAATGCAGAGGTAGATCAGATATCAATGTACGGAAGCTATCCCAGTCAGCCATAGAGTATCGATATACAGTACGGTGGAGGGGTACGTCTGAAGATTTATTACATTTCATTTTTATCTACATAAAAATACATAGATCAATGGATGAAAGCATTTTATCACTTGTATGTTTAATGGTCTGCTTTTGCAGCTATCTTCTATGAATTGCTCCTGCGACAGATAAGGTTAAGCTATAGCAATGCAGAATTTTAACTGAATAACAATTGATATGCAAAAAGAAACACAAATAATAAAAAGTATCCAAACTTGATAATGGAATTTTACTCTGAAATATTAGAAAAAAACTTAATAACCCCCGTAAAATTTTATGTTGTGTTCAAAACATCGATATGACTTTCTAAAACGCACACATATATATTCATAACTTACTATATATATTACTGAAATGCAGAATATAGACAAAAAGTCTATATTCAAAATGTCAAGATCTTGTCCATTTTACCGTTTATTTTTATAAGTATGTTGCAATGTTCAATTCTTGTCAGCAACTGTTTTGTAGCGCGGAATCATTCATGTAATTATTATGTCGATTTTTGAATGTATTCAGCCCTTCACTCATCAGAATTAAAGGAACTCATCAAATTTAAAAGAAAGTAAAGGAATATGGCATGATTACAAAATCTGGAAATTGGAATTGAAGTTGCAATTGTGTTTTCTTTTAGTTACGCCATCCTTGCTTGCAAATTCATTTCCGATTTTCTGATTTTGTAATTATATCCATATTCCTTTATTTATTTATTTATTTATTCATCATCATCATCATCATCATCATCATCATCATCATCATCATCATCATCATCATCATCATCAACAACAACAACAACAACAACAACAACAACAACAACAACAACAACAACAACAACAACGCTCTGATCCCCATCTGGCATCAATTGTGATGGATGGCTCTCGTCTGGGTGAGGCCCCGTGTTTTGATAAGCTTCTGGGTTTGACCTTTACTCCTGATCTGAAATGGAACACGTACATCAAGTCTGTTGCCAAGGTCGCTGGAAAAATGTTGGGATCCTTCTACCGCTCCAGAAGATATCTCACTGCTGATGCAATTCTCTATCTATATAAAAGCCAAGTACGTCCAAAGATGGAATACTGCTGCCATATCTGGGCAGTAGCTGCTAAAAATAGCCTATCCTGCCTTGACAGAGTACAAAATAGACTTTGTAACCTAGTGGGGGATGACTCTTCCCTGCAACCTCTCTCCCACAGAAGGGACGTTGTGATCCTGTCTTTGTTTTATCGTTATTTCCATGGCAAGTGCTCGTCTGAGCTCTAATCCCCCCTCGCCAATCTTTCACGAAAAACACCCGTCTAGCTGAAACCACTGTCAATAATTTTCTCCACTCTTAATCTGTGCCTAAATCAAAACGTAGATTCCATGAACAAAGCTTCTTTCTTAGAAGTGCATGCCCGTGGAACTCTCTTCCGTTTGCCTGTTTCCCACCTGACTACAACTTGGATGTCTTCAAGTCCAACATAAACAAATTCCTGATAAACCGCCCCCTTTAGTGAGACACTTTATCAGATCTCCATTATTAACGATTACTACGATATTATCCCATTGATTACTGTACACACAATAACCCTTATTCCAGAGGCTTTGATAAGTAGTGACTTCCTTGTAAAAAAAAAAAAAATAAGAAAAGAAAAGTAAGGCCTCCTAATATTTAACTCAAAAACTAAAACTAAAATGTGCTTGGGAATTTATTTTTCTACATAGTCACCACTATTCTTGATGAACTTTTTCGAGCGATGAACTATAAAAGTCCGCCACATGCTTTATCACTCACATCGCTGTAATCGACGAACACATGTTTAAAATGTGCAGAAATCAACTGCATCGACTTCATAAATTTTAAACCTTTAATAAAATTTAAAAGTCCTCCAGTTTTCATACATTTAAAAACTCGATATCATACGGAGGTGTGATTTGCCTGATGAGATCAATGCGTTGATCGAAACAGTAGTTCTATTTTTACAACCAAATGTAATTTTGTTTATCTAAAAAAATCTAAATTAAATTAAATAATATCCTGCTTTTTTTATAAAGTACTATCAATCTACCTCGTTAAATTCACTGGTTTTTACTTTTACATATTTTTAACCTTTCTTTTAACTTTTCTTTATCCGTTTTCAATTGGTGACATGCAGGAATACAAAATATTATAAAAAAAATTAAAAACTTTTTTTACAGGTACATAATATTCGACCAATCCTTCAGTCTTCATTGGTGTAAAAAAAAAAAAAAATAAAAAAAAAAATATATATATATATATATATATATACATATATATATATATATATATATATATATATATATATATATATATATATATGTATGTATGTATCTGACTTTTATATTGCGTTTGTTAAGCATTCTTATGGCATGAAAATGGAATAATAATATGTCTTTTTTTAACATCATGGCGAGAAAAAAAAAGAAAAATGTATAAAATTATGAGGATGGAGTATATCTCTGAATTATTAATTTTAAACAAATAAATATTTGTTTATTTTCATAATATTGCGTTGTAATTTGGCTTTTAAACGTAGCTCATACATATTATATATATATATATATATATATATATATATATATATTTATATATATATATATATATATATATATATATATATATATAAGTGAACGTGTGTGTGCGTCTGTGTGTCTGTGTGTCTGTGTGTGTGTCTGTGTACATTTCCCTACGCAATAACTCTGTCAATTTTTAGTCTACAGACTCGAAATTTGATATATAGGGTACTGAGATTTTGGAAAATCGATGTGATCGGTTTTTGGCCAGAAATTTGGCGATTAACTGGTCAAAGTTCAACGATTTGACCTTTGAGAACTCTACCAAACTCCTCCGACAATTTTGGGTCTACGCACTTGAAATTTTAGATATAGGTTCCTTGGACATGGATCTAACTTAATAACTTGATTTGAGCCCAAAACAACAAATTTTAAGGGATCATAATAGGGGTCAAAATTACTCAGACAATTTCTGGTCTAAATATTTGAAATTTTACATAAAGAGTATTTAGAGATAGGCCAAGCTTTTTCATCAGTTTGGGTCGAAACTTTTTAGTTACCAATATATAAATGTATGTATGTATGTCTGTTTGCATGTCTGCCTTAAACTTTCAATAGAGGCGACGGATTTTACCAAGATCAGTATCGTTTTAAAGTTTGACCTTTCATACGACAAATATCGAAAAATTGGCTAAAAACATTAATATCTTTACCTTAAACTAGCCACTTTTCTACAGGGGAGGGTCACTTTTTTCGCCTAAATTATTGAAAGTTATCCTCTCCTTTAGATTGTCCAGCTTAATTTAAAAAAATGTCGCTTCCGGTTTGGCGGTGGTCGTAACAGCATAAATGTTAGGTTTTACCCCGTTCTTTTCCTCCTTTACGGTACGGGTTCGAGCCTGCCTTCCTACTACCACTTTTTTTTTTTGTTCAACATACACATCCAAACACGCGGGCAACGCCGGGCTGAAATGCTAGTATATCTATAAAATTGAACGTGTCTGTGTGTGTCTGTCTGTGTACATTTCCCTACGCAATAACTCTGTTCATTTTCAGTCTACAGACTTGAAATTTGATATGCAGGGTACTGAGATTTGGGAAAATCTATGTGATCTGTTTTCGGACAGAAATTTGGCTATTAAGGGGTCAAATTTCAACAATATGACCTTTGAGAACTCTACCAAACTCCTCCGACAATTTTGGGTCTAAACACTTGAAATTTTAGATATAGGTTCCTTGGACATAGATCTAACTTAATAACTTAATTTGAGCCCAAAAACAATAAATGTTAAGGGGTCATAATAGGGGTCAAAGTTAAAATAATTGATCACGTTGTTTCTTTTTCTTTTTTGCTCAACATACATCTCCAAATACCCGGGCAACGCCTGGCACCTATGCTAATATATGTATAAAGAATGGATTGATATATATATATATATATATATATATATATATATATATATATATATATATATCAATCCATTCTTTCATGTCTTGATTTTGTAATAACAATATATATATATATATATATATATATACATTATATATATATATATATATATATATATATAATGTATCATAATTTAGTAATTTAAAATTTGTGATTTGAAAAAGTTAAATTTAAAATATAGAAATTTTATTGTATGCACGACAAAGAATACAGTATAGTAAAATATATTCCCTTAACCCATGAGTTTTTGATATTTATACTTATATATATATATATATATATATATATATATATATATATATATATATATATATATATATAAACATATATATATACATATATATATATATATACATATATATATATATATATATATATATGTTTTCTATGTGCAAGTTGATCACTTGGGATATTAATTACATATAAGTAACACAAAGTTCTCTTTTAGATAGCTTGATAATGCAATACTAGAGCTATAAATATTTCTTATAATTCACTTTATAAGGAACAAACACAATTGCTTTGTCCCAATCTTGGCACATAAATATATAATAGTTCATTAATTATAATTTTGCACAACTTGGGAAACTCATCAGCATACAGTTTTTTTAGTAAAGTTTTCACATCTTATGGACAGCACTCTCTTATAAACATAGCGGTATTCATTTTTTTTTTTATTTGCAACACATATATATCATGTGTCTCGCAAACGTTATCAACATTTCATCATTCAAGTATATTTGACTTTTTGCATCCCCTTAGCAACACTATGAGTACCGATTTCAATTTGCTTGCTCTTGGTCATGCTACATCTTTCAATTTTTGGTACTCAATAGTATTCCAGATTTCTTAATTCAAGATTCGCAGCGGCATTTTATAATTCAGTTTCATACATCAATATTTTTTCTCATTAATGGAATTTCAATATTATTATTCAATTAATTTTAGACTACATTCTTTATTGCTTTCAGATTTGAGACTAAATAGCATATATATGTGTGCACAATCATCACAAAAGTTTAATTAAATTTAATTAAATGATACTACTGAAATTTTAATAATGGAAAATAATGCTGGTAGTTTGAATTTAAATTATATAAAAACACTGCTGAGAGCATTTACTTACTATCAGTTCAAGTCTCCATGTTCTTATTGCATTTTCTATCGAATTGATTATCTTATCTGGTATTTTGTACATTCTCAGGCATTCTATTATCCATACTTGTGGGATTCTATTATATGCTTTCTTATAGTCTATCCATGTCATGGCTGAGTTCTTTTTGCAGTTCGTACTTTCCACATTGTAGGTAAACATAATAGGCCTGCAGTTGCTGGGGATGGTCCCTTTTTCTGTGTTTTTGCACCAGTGTGGTTCTACCTTTGGTTATCCGTTCTGGTACATGTGATTTGTGGATGTATTTTTTCAGTTGCTGAACTAGCCTTTCATGTAGTGTTGTGAATTTCTTAAACCAATAGGCATGTATTCTGACATGACCTAGTGCTCTCTAGTTGACCATTTTTCGTAGGGTTGTCCTGCAAATTTCCTTGCTGATTTCATTCTGTTCCTTCTTCGATTTGCTGTGACTCTTCTTTCATTTCTTTCAGCCATTCTGCACTTCTGTTATGGTCCTTTCGTTCTTTCCATATCTGGCTCCAGTAGCGTTTCGTTTCTCTTGGGTTCGGTTCTGTTTATGTTTTTCCATGATTTACATTTTGGTAGAATTGGCTTTCATTATTTTAAAAGATCCTGTTTTGGTTGCACTAGTACTTAATTTTAATTTATTTTTATATATATTTCGTTATATATTTTTAATTATTTTGATTTTTGATTTAATGTTATTGATAATTTAAATTCTTTAGATTTCTCATGATAATTTTTATTGATTCGGCAGTTTCATTTTTTAGAAGCAGCAGCTTCTATATTTCGCATGAAAAGAATTTGTTTATAATACCAGGAATGTCAATCGCACAGAAACGTTCATGCTTAAAAATGTTAGATTATTTAGTCTATCATGTCAAATGTTGCTTATCCTTTCATTCTTGATTCTTATCAATTTTCAAAGCGATCTGTGCCACATCCATCATTATATTAATCTGTCACTTCCATCTTTATTTAAATAAAGTTTGGTATTTCTAAATATATATACATACCTATATCTTTGTATATGTAGGATTCAGTCATCATCATTAGTTTGTTAGATAAAGTCAATTATGAAGGCACGTCTGTTTGTTTGACCCGCCACCTTTCTCACTGCCCACCACCACCACCACCACCACCAACAACAACAACAACAACAACAACAACTCTTGAGGAATATCATTCTATCATTCTAAAAGCTTCCCTTTTTCCCCACAAATACAAGTCTTATATCTAAAATATAAAAGAGATAACTTAACTTATAATCATATTTAGTTTAATATTCGTTTTACATGCTGGCATGTGTTAGACAACCTTAAAAAATTAACTTCCAAATTAACCTATCTCTGTCCAGGTCTTTATTCATCCCGCTTTCTCAAAAGTTTAGTCTTATCACTTCATCCCATGTTTTCTGTGGTATTTTTCCCATATGAAATGAACTTAATATCTCAATCTGCTTAATAATGGCAGAAGTTTCCTGAATTTACTCCATCCATTCTTAACTCTTGCAATCACACTATCAGTTCCTCTACTCTACTTCACCGGTATCACCAAGCTAAGAAAACTTCTCAACAACCTCAACAACTTCACTATCCAAATATACTTTGTCCACATCGGAGTTCTCATCCATTTATATTATCTTAATTTGTTTCATATAAACTGCACTACTAAACACAATAACTGATCATTATAGCAAATCTCTCGACGGAGGCAACCTTTCTAGGGCAATTGCTCTTGACATATCAAAGGCCTTTGATAGGGTATGGCATAAAGGTTTATTTCATAAATCTCTAGCTATGGTATAGCTGGAAATGTCTTCTCAATTATTAAATCATTTCTTTCTGATAGGTTCATAAGAGTAGTAGTTGAGGGGCAAAAATCAGAAGCCCACAGTATTAATGCCGGTGTCCCTCAGGGGTCCATCCTGGGCCCAACTCTTTTCCTGATCTACATTAATGATCTTCCAAATCACATCCTTACATCATTTGTAGACATTTATGCTGACGATACTACCATTTATGGTAGCACATCTAAGACAGTAAACGACCAAGTTCTCTCCAATTCTCTCTCCTCTGATCTTGAGCATGTAGTACAATGGGGAAAGGAGTGGCTGGTTACTTTTAATGCATCTAAAACCAAGCTTCTCTCTTTACATCATCAACATTCTGATCCACATCTGGCATCAATTGAAATGAATGGCTCTCGTCTTCAGGAGGCCTCAAGGTTTGACAAGCTTCTGGGCTTGACCATTACTCCTGATCTTAAATGGAACACGTACATCAAATCTGTTGCCAAGGCCGCTGGAAAAATGGTGGGATCTTTCTATCGATCCAGTAGATATCTCACTGCTGATGCAATTCTTTATCTATATAAGAGCCAAGTACGTCCAAGGATGGAATACTGTTGCCACATCTGGGCAGGAGCTGCTAGAAAGGACTTGGCCTGCCTTGATAGAGTTCAAAATAGACTTCGTAGCCTCGTAGGAGATGTCCTTTTCTCTTCCTTGCAACCTCTATCTCACAGAAGAGATGTTGCGAGTTTGTCTCTGATGTATCGTTATTTTCATGGAAAGTGTTTGACTGAGCTTCAATCTATGGTCCCCCCTTGCAAAACTTTCACAAGAAACACTCGTCTAGCTGTAAACACTATCAATAATTCCCCCCACTCTTTATCTGTGCCTAAACCTAAACGTAGATTCCATGAACAAAGCTTTTTTATTAGAACTGCACGCCTGTGGAATTGTCTTCCGTTTTCCTGCTTTCCGGCTGACTACAATATGGTTGTGTTCAAGTCTAATGTAAATAAGTTCTTGATGAGCCGTTCCATATAAGTTATCAAATTTACCAAATTTTCATTACTAATGATTATTATATTGTCCAATTTCTACTGTACACTCTTTAACCCTTATCCTTGAGTGGCCTCTTGGCCTTGATAATGAGTTGATACCAAAAAAAAAAAAAAAAAGAAAAAGTCCAATGTGAACAAGTTCTAATTGAATCGTCCCCCTAAGTAATCCAAGTTTCAAAATTCCCACTGTTTACTATGCTAAAATCACAATGACTAATGTATACCTATTAACCCTTATCCTCGAGTGGCCTCTGGGCCTTGATAAGTGGTGACACCCTTGTAAAAAAAAAAAAAAAAAAAAAATTATGAATTTTGAAACTCAACTATTAGACATTAAGAGTTGTGATGTCGGTTATATTTATTTTAATTTAGTTTTATGCCAAAGGGTAAAAATATTATGAAATCTCTTTCATATACTTCCGGTTTTTGTGAAATTTGGACAATAGGTATTAAATATAAATTAATAAATATTCACTAGATTTCAATTTCTTCAAAGTATTTTGTAAAGGTGAAATTTGGGCATAATTTGAGCATAATCTCTAATTTGAAAAGTTAAACATTCACATTAGCATTAAAATCAATCCATAGTAATAATTAAGGTAGATTTCCTGAATTTCAATTTCTTCTCAAGACCCATTAAACTTAAAGTGTAAATATTAATAAGTTAATAAGTATAACTCATTATCATAATGATCTTATTTCACACAAGCAGAAAGAACCAACATTGTTAAGAATGTATTTTTGCACTCAACCGATCACACCATATTACTTTTTTTTTCTTTTTTTTTTCACAGTTTAAAATATTCAACTTTTGTGGTAGAATTAAAAAATGTACTCAGAATTGATTGAGGGGGGAGGTGTAAGTAAAGTGAGATTAATTAAAATAAATTTTGTAAATGTATAGTCTAAAGACTCTTCAAGTCACATCTGGCCTTTCTTGACAATCAGTAAGGCCCCTGGTGCACCTTCTCCCAGCCCTTAACCTCTTATAAATATTTCTATCTGTATTTTTTAATTCCTATAATGTTCAGCTAATGAATAAAATAATAAAGTAAAAAGTCATATGGATATCAAGTGTGAATGTATTAAAATGTTGTATCCTTTTGATCCAAATGAAAAATCCTTATTTAATATATGTAATAAAATTTCAGAGGTTTTTTTGAAAATATTAATTCATAAATGAGATGGCCATATTTCATGACTAGTTTCACCTGATTTTTTTTTATAGTGGTAAAATTCTAACATCATTCGTTGACATTCATGCAGACGACTCAATTATCTATGGCAACACTTTGAAGAGCATCAATGATCAAGATCGTTCCGATTCTCACTCTTATGACTTTGAGCACTTTGTGAAACTGGTTACTTTTTAATACATCTCACACAAAGCTTTTTTCTTTTTTTCTTTTTTCTTTTTTTATGACGAGAACCATTGATTTCAAAAGAAATCAACAGATGTGATGAATCACATCTCTTGATTTCTTTTGAAATCAATGGTTCTCGTCATGAGCAAATCCCTATCTTTGACAAGCTTCTTGGACTGACCTTCATCCCAGACCTGAAATGGAAGGCTTACATCAAAACCGTTGCCAAAACCATTGAGAAACGCTTGGATCATTCTACCGCTACAGAAAGTATCTAATTTCTGACACAATCTTCTACATTTTGTTTCATTTTACTCTAATCAAAGTTCTCAGAAATCAAAGGGACCCTTCCGGGGATTAACACATGATCTCCATACGAAATATATTGATATTCAAATATTCCAGTAAAGTTCTCCTTTACCGTTCAAACACAGAGTTAGTAAAAAGTTGAGAACATAATTTTCCTCCATCCAATTGATCATTTGAATATGTTATAATATATATTTCTTGTGATCTCCTGGTTTTACTCGATTCCAGGACAAAAATTCTTCTTGTTTGGTGGAGTATCGTGCTTTGTGTTGTTATTTGAAGTCACATCATTTGAAATACAGCCAGTTATCTCCTGTAGGCATTCAAGTTCTCTCCTAAGAGTCAAATATGTCATAAGCTGAAGTGCTGTTGCCACACCTGGGGAGGTTCTTCTCAGATCACCATTTCCTGTCTTGACAAAGTACAAAACCGACTTTGAATTTTAGTGGACGATATCTTGTTCTCCCCCCTTCTGCCTCTTTTTCACAGAAGAAACATTGCTATTCTATCATTATTTTCATGGCAGGTGCTCGACTGAGCTGCAATTTATGAATCCAACTCCTGTAAAACATTCACAACAAAACCCGTCTAGCTACAACCACTGTCAATAATTCCTTCCCCCACTCTCTTTCTGTCTGTGAGTAAAACTTTCCTAGAGCTATTTGCCTGGCAAACAATATTCTTGTTTTTTTTTTCAGCTGACTACAACATTGCCATCTGCAAGTTCAATGTAAATAAGTTTCTATTGAGCTGTCCCTTTAAATAATCAATTCCGACAACAAGTTTACAAACATCATTTCTAATCCATCTAAGGTGAAACCTGGTGTGCTGTGTATATCAACAGAGGTGCAAAGTATACAGTCAAGACAGACAATGAAAAGAAAAGGGGCCAGAGTATTTCCTTGAAGAACCCCGGCATGAATATCAAAGAATTCAGTGTCACCATCTGGTGATCTGACCATTGCTCAAGTGTGTTTGTATAGCATAATATCGTTAATGACTTTGTTTGGAAAGGCATATGCCTTTAAGATACTGGCCATTTTCCTTCTCTGAACAACGTTGTATGCTTTGGAGAAATCTACAAGGATTTTGGCTTTGACTCCTTTGATTAGTCTTCTGACAATAAGGATTTGACCAGTAATAGAGCGACTCTATTAAAACTAAATCTATTTTGGTTCTTCCTGAGCAGGTTTTCGATCTTTGGTTGAATACGGTTGAGAAGCATAGTGTTGTAGATTTTCGCTGCAATTGGAATGAGTATTATTCTTCTGTAGTTGCTTGGGGAAAGATAAATCCTTCTCTTGACACAGGAATAACCTCCTGATTATATACAGCATTGCATGAATCAAGAAAGAGGTTATTGAAGGTATCTTTCTTCCAGACTTCTGGAGGAATGTCATCTAAACTTGCAGCTTAATTTTCTTTAGTGCACCTAGAAGTTCCTCCATTGTAAAATCTCCTTTCTCAAGATCAACTTCCTGTTCAACAATCGGCTGAAATGGTTGGTTTGCCACTACTAGTTCGTTTCCAAGTAGCTTTTCAAAGTGTCCTTTTTATTTTAAATGTGCAGATACCATCCATTAGCACATATAACTGACACAGATTATGTATATGATATTACTCTGTTCGCGAATAACACTGCGGATGAGCAAATGCTGTTATGTGAGCTAGAAAAGTCTGCTAATGACATTGGTCTTTAAGTTAACGCCGATAAGACAAAGTTTATGACTTTCAATATGGAGGGGGAGATTAGGGCTCGAGATGGAACAGTAGTGAAAAAAGTCACTGTGTTTACATACATGGGTGGCAACATAGGTTCCATGGAGAGAGATATCAAAATTCACATCCGAAAAGCATAGGCTGCAGTGGATAAGCTGTGGTCAGTATGGATTTCAAGGCTAACTGATAAACTAAAAAGGCAGTTCTTCAGAGTAGTGGTGGAGTCTGTCCTTGTTTACGGTGCTACAACATGGACACTCACTAAAAGATTAGAAACAAAGCTAGATGACACATACATCTGTATGCTATGAAAAGTGTTAAATATATCTTGGTAAAATCATCCCATGGAGTAGCAACTTTATGGAAATCCACCTGCCATATCTACTACCATCTGGGAGTGATGTCTACGATTTGCCCGTCACTGACAGAGGAGCAAGCAAGAGATGGTGAGAAATATATGGCTGTAGAGTCCACGTCATGGGTGCGTGAGCATAGGATAACCTGCATCCATGTAAATTCAGTAAATTGCAAATGACACCAACTATGATGCTGAAGATCTGAGGCAGCTGATGGAAGACAGAGAAATCTGGAGAGAGAGAGTCACATTGGTCCTGGCAAGGAGCCTAATCAGATAGATAGATAGATAGATAGATAGATAGATAGATAGATTACTAATCTTCTCAATGTTCATCTGTCAAATTCAATCCTTATCTCCGAGTGTCTTTTGGGCCTTAATAAGCGATGAGTGGTTCGTAAAAAATAAAGGTTAAAGTTGTCCTCTTTTAAAATTAAACCATTTGACTAACTTTTTCCTTTTCTTTTCTTTTCACTTCTTAATCAAAATGTTCAGTTTTCTGGTTTACTGAATATTCAAGAAAAAAATTTTGTTTTCTAATTTTTGCTGATTTATTTTATTTTATTTTAGTATAAATATGATTATGAAGATTATGTTCAAAATCTTATGAGTAGTTTGTGAACAGCCAAACAAACAAAAAAATACAACTTTATATATAGATATTCAGGATTTCCAAAACTTTTCTATTATCGTTTGTGAATGTACTATTATGAAAAATTGTAAAAATATTGTAATTTAAAAAGAAAAAATTATTAAAATATAAATAGTTAAAAAATAAAAAAAATTATTAAAATATAAATAGTTAAAAAAAAAATTATTAAAATATAAATAGTTAAAAAATAAAAAAATTATTAAAATATAAATAGTTAAAAAAAAAATTAATAAAATATAAATAGTTAAAAAATAAAAAAATTATTAAAATATAAATAGTAAAAAAAAAAAAATTATTAAAATATAAATAGTTAAAAAATAAAAAAATTATTAAAATATAAATAGTTAAAAAAAAAATTATTAAAATATAAATAGTTAAAAAATAAAAAAATTATTAAAATATAAATAGTAAAAAATAAAAAAATTATTAAAATATAAATAGTTAAAAAATAAAAAAATTATTAAAATATAAATAGTTAAAAAAAAAATTATTAAAATATAAATAGTTAAAAAATAAAAAAATTATTAAAATATAAATAGTTAAAAAAAAAATTATTAAAATATAAATAGTTAAAAAATAAAAAAATTATTAAAATATAAATAGTTAAAAAATAAAAAAATTATTAAAATATAAATAGTTAAAAAATAAAAAAAAAAATTATAAAATGTAAAAGCATGATGATCACACAAATTTACCTTTTAGCATTTGAGAACCTCCAACAGAAATTTCCCTCACTGTTGCACCATCATCCTCATCAACTGCAAACCAACTACAACAAAATACAAAAAAAAAAAATTATTTATACTTATGAATATTTATCCAGTTATTTATTTTTTTGGCGGGTTTAAGTGAATTATTGTGTTTTGATATTGGAATTGTTCTCAGATAAAAATGTTCTTTTAAATGATTGGAAAATAGATTTTGTAATCCAGACAACATGTGTTTGAAAAAGAAAAATGCTACATATGAAAAAAAGAAAAGGACTTAATAAAAAGAAAAATGCTACATATGAAATAAAAATAAAAATGACTACATATAAAAAGAAACTGACTATATATGAAAAAATGACATATAAAAAATAAAAATGACTACATATAAAAAGAAACTGACTATATATGAAAAAATGACATATAAAAAATAAAAATGACTACATATAAAAAGAAACTGAATATATATGAAAAAATGACATATAAAAAATAAAAATGACTACATATAAAAAGAAACTGACTATATATGAAAAAATGACATATAAAAAATAAAAATGACTACATATAAAAAGAAACTGACTATATATGAAAAAATGACATATAAAAAATAAAAATGACTACATATAAAAAGAAACTGACTATATATGAAAAAATGACATATAAAAAATAAAAATGACTACATATAAAAAGAAACTGACTATATATGAAAAAATGACATATAAAAAATAAAAATGACTACATATAAAAAGAAACTGACTATATATGAAAAAATGACATATAAAAAATAAAAATGACTACATATAAAAAGAAACTGACTATATATGAAAAAATGACATATAAAAAATAAAAATGACTACATATAAAAAGAAACTGACTATATATGAAAAAATGACATATAAAAAATAAAAATGACTACATATAAAAAGAAACTGACTATATATGAAAAAATGACATATAAAAAATAAAAATGACTACATATAAAAAGAAACTGACTATATATGAAAAAATGACATATAAAAAATAAAAATGACTACATATAAAAAGAAACTGACTATATATGAAAAAATGACATATAAAAAATAAAAATGACTACATATAAAAAGAAACTGACTATATATGAAAAAATGACATATAAAAAATAAAAATGACTACATATAAAAAGAAACTGACTATATATGAAAAAATGACATATAAAAAATAAAAATGACTACATATAAAAAGAAACTGACTATATATGAAAAAATGACATATAAAAAATAAAAATGACTACATATAAAAAGAAACTGACTATATATGAAAAAATTACATATAAAAATAAAAATGACTACATATAAAAAGAAACTGACTATATATGAAAAAATTACATATAAAAAATAAAAATGACTACATATAAAAAGAAACTGACTATATATGAAAAAATGACATATAAAAAATAAAAATGACTACATATAAAAAGAAACTGACTATATATGAAAAAATGACATATAAAAAATAAAAATGACTACATATAAAAAGAAACTGACTATATATGAAAAAATGACATATAAAAAATAAAAATGACTACATATAAAAAGAAACTGACTATATATGAAAAAATGACATATAAAAAATAAAAATGACTACATATAAAAAGAAACTGACTATATATGAAAAAATGACATATAAAAAATAAAAATGACTACATATAAAAAGAAACTGACTATATATGAAAAAATGACATATAAAAAATAAAAATGACTACATATAAAAAGAAACTGACTATATATGAAAAAATGACATATAAAAAATAAAAATGACTACATATAAAAAGAAACTGACTATATATGAAAAAATGACATATAAAAAATAAAAATGACTACATATAAAAAGAAACTGACTATATATGAAAAAATGACATATAAAAAATAAAAATGACTACATATAAAAAGAAACTGACTATATATGAAAAAATGACATATAAAAAATAAAAATGACTACATATAAAAAGAAACTGACTATATATGAAAAAATGACATATAAAAAATAAAAATGACTACATATAAAAAGAAACTGACTATATATGAAAAAATGACATATAAAAAATAAAAATGACTACATATAAAAAGAAACTGACTATATATGAAAAAATGACATATAAAAAATAAAAATGACTACATATAAAAAGAAACTGACTATATATGAAAAAATGACATATAAAAAATAAAAATGACTACATATAAAAAGAAACTGACTATATATGAAAAAATGACATATAAAAAATAAAAATGACTACATATAAAAAGAAACTGACTATATATGAAAAAATGACATATAAAAAATAAAAATGACTACATATAAAAAGAAACTGACTATATATGAAAAAATGACATATAAAAAATAAAAATGACTACATATAAAAAGAAACTGACTATATATGAAAAAATTACATATAAAAATAAAAATGACTACATATAAAAAGAAACTGACTATATATGAAAAAATTACATATAAAAAATAAAAATGACTACATATAAAAAGAAACTGACTATATATGAAAAAATGACATATAAAAAATAAAAATGACTACATATAAAAAGAAACTGACTATATATGAAAAAATGACATATAAAAAATAAAAATGACTACATATAAAAAGAAACTGACTATATATGAAAAAATGACATATAAAAAATAAAAATGACTACATATAAAAAGAAACTGACTATATATGAAAAAATGACATATAAAAAATAAAAATGACTACATATAAAAAGAAACTGACTATATATGAAAAAATGACATATAAAAAATAAAAATGACTACATATAAAAAGAAACTGACTATATATGAAAAAATGACATATAAAAAATAAAAATGACTACATATAAAAAGAAACTGACTATATATGAAAAAATGACATATAAAAAATAAAAATGACTACATATAAAAAGAAACTGACTATATATGAAAAAATGACATATAAAAAATAAAAATGACTACATATAAAAAGAAACTGACTATATATGAAAAAATGACATATAAAAAATAAAAATGACTACATATAAAAAGAAACTGACTATATATGAAAAAATGACATATAAAAAATAAAAATGACTACATATAAAAAGAAACTGACTATATATGAAAAAATGACATATAAAAAATAAAAATGACTACATATAAAAAGAAACTGACTATATATGAAAAAATGACATATAAAAAATAAAAATGACTACATATAAAAAGAAACTGACTATATATGAAAAAATGACATATAAAAAATAAAAATGACTACATATAAAAAGAAACTGACTATATATGAAAAAATGACATATAAAAAATAAAAATGACTACATATAAAAAGAAACTGACTATATATGAAAAAATGACATATAAAAAATAAAAATGACTACATATAAAAAGAAACTGACTATATATGAAAAAATGACATATAAAAAATAAAAATGACTACATATAAAAAGAAACTGACTATATATGAAAAAATGACATATAAAAAATAAAAATGACTACATATAAAAAGAAACTGACTATATATGAAAAAATTACATATAAAAATAAAAATGACTACATATAAAAAGAAACTGACTATATATGAAAAAATTACATATAAAAAATAAAAATGACTACATATAAAAAGAAACTGACTATATATGAAAAAATGACATATAAAAAATAAAAATGACTACATATAAAAAGAAACTGACTATATATGAAAAAATGACATATAAAAAATAAAAATGACTACATATAAAAAGAAACTGACTATATATGAAAAAATGACATATAAAAAATAAAAATGACTACATATAAAAAGAAACTGACTATATATGAAAAAATGACATATAAAAAATAAAAATGACTACATATAAAAAGAAACTGACTATATATGAAAAAATGACATATAAAAAATAAAAATGACTACATATAAAAAGAAACTGACTATATATGAAAAAATGACATATAAAAAAAAAATGACTACATATAAAAAGAAACTGACTATATATGAAAAAATGACATATAAAAAATAAAAATGACTACATATAAAAAGAAACTGACTATATATGAAAAAATGACATATAAAAAATAAAAATGACTACATATAAAAAGAAACTGACTATATATGAAAAAATGACATATAAAAAATAAAAATGACTACATATAAAAAGAAACTGACTATATATGAAAAAATGACATATAAAAAATAAAAATGACTACATATAAAAAGAAACTGACTATATATGAAAAAATGACATATAAAAAATAAAAATGACTACATATAAAAAGAAACTGACTATATATGAAAAAATTACATATAAAAATAAAAATGACTACATATAAAAAGAAACTGACTATATATGAAAAAATTACATATAAAAAATAAAAATGACTACATATAAAAAGAAACTGACTATATATGAAAAAATTACATATAAAAAATAAAAATGACTACATATAAAAAGAAACTGACTATATATATAAAAAAAGGACTACATATAAAAATAACAATGACACACATGAAAAAAAGGGCTACATAAAAAAAAGAAAAGAATTAAATAAAAAGAAAAAAGCTACATATGAAAAAAGGGCTAAATAAAAAGAAAAAGGGATACATATGAAACAAAGAAAAAGTGCTACATATGAAAGAAAAAATAGCTAAATAAAAAGTAAAAAGGGCTATGTGTGTTTGAAAAAGAAAAAAGTTACATATAAAAAAAGGAAAAACGTCAAAAAAAGAAAAGAAAAGAAAAAGAGCCATATATAAACAAAAAAGAAAAAGGGCTATATATAAAAAAGAAATTGGCTAATAAAAAGAAAAGGGTTACATACGACAAAAAAGAAAAAGGGCTACATATGAAAAAAAGAAAAAAGCCTACATATGAAAAAAAGAAGGACTAAATAATAAGAAAAAGGGCTACATATGAAAAAAAGAAGGACTAAATAATAAGAAAAAGGGCTACATATGAAAAAAAGGGCTACATATGAAAAAAAGAAGGACTAAATAATAAGAAAAAGAGCTACATATGAATAAAAAAGGGCTACATATGAAAAAAAGAAGGACTAAATAATAAGAAAAAAGGCTACATATGAAAAAAGAAGGACTAAATAATAAGAAAAAGGGCTACATATGAAAAAAAGGGCTACATATGAAAAAAAGAAGGACTAAATAATAAGAAAAAGGGCTACATATGAAAAAAGAAGGACTAAATAATAAGAAAAAGGGCTACATATGAACAAAAGGGCTACATATGAAAAAAAGAAGGACTAAATAATAAGAAAAAGAGCTACATATGAATAAAAAAAGGGCTACATATGAAAAAAAAGGGCTACATATGAAAAAAAGAAGGACTAAATAATAAGAAAAAGAGCTACATATGAATAAAAAAGGGCTACATATGAAAAAAAGGACTAAATAATAAGAAAAAGGGCTACATATGAAACAAAAGGGCTACATATGAAAAAAGAAGGACTAAATAATAAGAAAAAGGGCTACATATGAAAAAAAAGGGCCACATATGAAAAAAAGAAGGACTAAATAATAAGAAAAAGGGCTACATATGAATAAAAAAGGGCTACATATGAAAAAAAGAAGGACTAAATAATAAGAAAAAAGGCTACATATGAATAGAAAAGGGCTACATATGAAAAAAAGAAGGACTAAATAATAAGAAAAAGGGCTACATATGAAAAAAAGGGCTACATATGAAAAAAGAAGGACTAAATAATAAGAAAAAGGGCTACATATGAAAAAAAAGGGCTACATATGAAAAAAAGAAGGACTAAATAATAAGAAAAAGGGCTACATATGAATAAAAAAGTGCTACATATGAAAAAAAGAAGGACTAAATAATAAAAAAAAGGGCTACATATGAAAAAAAGAAGGACTAAATAATAAGAAAAAGGGCTACATATGAATAAAAAAGGGCTACATATGAAAAAAAGAAGGACTAAATAATAAAAAAAAGGGCTACATATGAATAAAAAAGGGCTACATATGAAAAAAGAAGGACTAAATAATAAGAAAAAGGGCTACATATGAAAAAAAGGGCTACATATGAAAAAAAGAAGGACTAAATAATAAAAAAAAGGGCTACATATGAATAAAAAAGGGCTACATATGAAAAAAGAAGGACAAAATAATAAGAAAAAGGGCTACATATGAAAAAAAGGGCTACATATGAAAAAAAGAAGGACTAAATAATAAGAAAAAGGGCAAGATATGAATAAAAAAGGGCTACATATGAAAAAAAGAAGGACTAAATAATAAGAAAAAGGGCTACATATGAATAAAAAAGGGCTACATATGAAAAAAAGAAGGACTAAATAATAAGAAAAAGGGCTACATATGAATAAAAAAGGGCTACATATGAAAAAAAGAAGGACTAAATAATAAGAAAAAGGGCTACATATGAAAAAAAAGGGCTACATATGAAAAAAGAAGGACTAAATAATAAGAAAAAGGGCTACATATGAAAAAAAAGGGCTACATATGAAAAAAAGAAGGACTAAATAATAAGAAAAAGGGCTACATATGAATAAAAAAGGGCTACATATGAAAAAAGGACTAAATAAGAAAAAGGGCTACATATGAATAAAAAGGGCTACATATGAAAAAAGAAGGACTAAATAATCAGAAAAAGGGCTACATATGAAAAAAAGAAGGACTAAATAATAAGAAAAAGGGCTACATATGAATAAAAAGGGCTATATATGAAAAATGAAGGACTAAATAATAAGAAAAAGGGCTACATATGAAAAAAAGAAGGACTAAATAATAAGAAAAAGGGCTACATATGAATAAAAAAGGGCTACATATGAAAAAAAGAAGGACTAAATAATAAGATAAAGGGCTACATATGAATAAAAAACGGCTACATATGAAAAAAGAAGGACTAAATAATAAGAAAAAGGGCTACATATAAAAAAAAGGACATAATAATAAGAAAAAGGGCTACATATGAATAAAAAAGGGCTACATATGAAAAAAAGGACTAAATAATAAGAAAAAGGGCTACATATGAATAAAAAGGGCTACATATGAAAAAAGAAGGACTAAATAATAAGAAAAAGGGCTACATATGAAAAACAGAAAGACTAAATAATAAGAAAAAGGGCTATATATGAATAAAAAAGGGCTACATATGAAAAAAAGAAGGACTAAATAATAAGAAAAAGGGCTACATATGAATAAAAAACGGCTACATATGAAAAAAAGAAGGACTAAATAATAAGAAAAAGGGCTACATATGAAAAAAAGGGCTACATATGAAAAAAAGAAGGACTAAATAATAAGAAAAAGGGCTACATATGAATAAAAAAGGGCTACATGAAAAAAAGAAGGACTAAATAATAAGAAAAAAGGCTACATATGAAAAAAGAAGGACTAAATAATAAGAAAAAGGGCTACATATGAAAAAAAGGGCTACATATGAAAAAAGAAGGACTAAATAATAAGAAAAAGGGCTACATATGAAAAAAGAAGGACTAAACAATAAGAAAAAGGGCTACATATGAACAAAAGGGCTACATATGAAAAAAAGAAGGACTAAATAATAAGAAAAAGAGCTACATATGAATAAAAAAAGGGCTACATATGAAAAAAAAGGGCTACATATGAAAAAAAGAAGGACTAAATAATAAGAAAAAGAGCTACATATGAATAAAAAAGGGCTACATATGAAAAAAAGGACTAAATAATAAGAAAAAGGGCTACATATGAAAAAAAGGGCTACATATGAAAAAAGAAGGACTAAATAATAAGAAAAAGGGCTACATATGAAAAAAAAGGGCTACATATGAAAAAAAGAAGGACTAAATAATAAGAAAAAGGGCTACATATGAATAATAAAGGGCTACATACGAAAAAAAGAAGGACTAAATAATAAGAAAAAAGGCTACATATGAATAGAAAAGGGCTACATATGAAAAAAAGAAGGACTAAATAATAAGAAAAAGGGCTACATATGAAAAAAAGGGCTACATATGAAAAAAGGACTAAATAATAAGAAAAAGGGCTACATATGAATAAAAAAGTGCTACATATGAAAAAAAGAAGGACTAAATAATAAAAAAAAGGGCTACATATGAAAAAAAGAAGGACTAAATAATAAGAAAAAGGGCTACATATGAATAAAAAAGGGCTACATATGAAAAAAAGAAGGACTAAATAATAAAAAAAAGGGCTACATATGAAAAAAAGAAGGACTAAATAATAAGAAAAAGGGCTACATATGAATAAAAAAGGGCTACATATGAAAAAAGAAGGACTAAATAATAAGAAAAAGGGCTTTATATGAAAAAAAGGGCTACATATGAAAAAAAGAAGGACTAAATAATAAGAAAAAGGGCAAGATATGAATAAAAAAGGGCTACATATGAAAAAAAGAAGGACTAAATAATAAGAAAAAGGGCTACATATGAATAAAAAAGGGCTACATATGAAAAAAAGAAGGACTAAATAATAAGAAAAAGGGCTACATATGAATAAAAAAGGGCTACATATGAAAAAAAGAAGGACTAAATAATAAGAAAAAGGGCTACATATGAAAAAAAGGGCTACATATGAAAAAAGTAGGACTAAATAATAAGAAAAAGGGCTACATATGAAAAAAAAGGGCTACATATGAAAAAAGGACTAAATAAGAAAAAGGGCTACATATGAATAAAAAGGGCTACATATGAAAAAAGAAGGACTAAATAATAAGAAAAAGGGCTACATATGAAAAAAAGAAGGACTAAATAATAAGAAAAAGGGCTACATATGAATAAAAAGGGCTATATATGAAAAATGAAGGACTAAATAATAAGAAAAAGGGCTACATATGAAAAAAAGAAGGACTAAATAATAAGAAAAAGGGCTACATATGAATAAAAAAGGGCTACATATGAAAAAAAGTTGGACTAAATAATAAGAAAAAGGGCTACATATGAATAAAAAACGGCTACATATGAAAAAAAAAGGACTAAATAATAAGAAAAAGGGCTACATATGAAAAAAAGAAGGACATAATAATAAGAAAAAGGGCTACATATGAATAAAAAAGGGCTACATATGAAAAAAAGTTGGACTAAATAATAAGAAAAAGGGCTACATATGAATAAAAAGGGCTACATATGAAAAAAGAAGGACTAAATAATAAGAAAAAGGGCTACATATGAAAAACAGAAGGACTAAATAATAAGAAAAAGGGCTATATATGAATAAAAAAGGGCTACATATGAAAAAAAGAAGGACTAAATAATAAGAAAAAGGGCTACATATGAATAAAAAACGGCTACATATGACAAAAAGAAGGACTAAATAATAAGAAAAAGGGCTACATATGAAAAAAAGGGCTACATATGAAAAAAAGAAGGACTAAATAATAAGAAAAAGGGCTACATATGAATAAAAAAGGGCTACATGAAAAAAAGAAGGACTAAATAAGAAAAAAGGCTACATATGAAAAAAGAAGGACTAAATAATAAGAAAAAGGGCTACATATGAAAAAAAGGGCTACATATGAAAAAAAGAAGGACTAAATAATAAGAAAAAGGGCTACATATGAAAAAAGAAGGACTAAATAATAAGAAAAAGGGCTACATATGAACAAAAGGGCTACATATGAAAAAAAGAAGGACTAAATAATAAGAAAAAGAGCTACATATGAATAAAAAAGGGCTACATATGAAAAAAAAGGGCCACATATGAAAAAAAGAAGGACTAAATAATAAGAAAAAGAGCTACATATGAATAAAAAAGGGCTACATATGAAAAAAAGGACTAAATAATAAGAAAAAGGGCTACATATGAAAAAAAAGGGCTACATATGAAAAAAGAAGGACTAAATAATAAGAAAAAGGGCTACATATGAAAAAAAAGGGCTACATATGAAAAAAAGAAGGACTAAATAATAAGAAAAAGGGCTACATATGAATAAAAAAGGGCTACATATGAAAAAAAGAAGGACTAAATAATAAGAAAAAAGGCTACATATGAATAGAAAAGGGCTACATATGAAAAAAAGAAGGACTAAATAATAAGAAAAAGGGCTACATATGAAAAAAAGGGCTACATATGAAAAAAGGACTAAATAATAAGAAAAAGGGCTACATATGAATAAAAAAGGGCTACATATGAAAAAAAGAAGGACTAAATAATAAGAAAAAGGGCTACATATGAATAAAAAAGTGCTACATATGAAAAAAAGAAGGACTAAATAATAAAAAAAAGGGTTACATATGAAAAAAAGAAGGACTAAATAATAAGAAAAAGGGCTACATATGAATAAAAAAGGGCTACATATGAAAAAAAGAAGGACTAAATAATAAAAAAAAGGGCTACATATGAAAAAAAGAAGGACTAAATAATAAGAAAAAGGGCTACATATGAATAAAAAAGGGCTACATATGAAAAAAGAAGGACTAAATAATAAGAAAAAGGGCTACATATGAAAAAAAGGGCTACATATGAAAAAAAGAAGGACTAAATAATAAGAAAAAGGGCAAGATATGAATAAAAAAGGGCTACATATGAAAAAAAGAAGGACTAAATAATAAGAAAAAGGGCTACATATGAATAAAAAAGGGCTACATATGAAAAAAAGAAGGACTAAATAATAAGAAAAAGGGCTACATATGAATAAAAAAGGGCTACATATGAAAAAAAGAAGGACTAAATAATAAGAAAAAGGGCTACATATGAATAAAAAAGGGCTACATATGAAAAAAGAAGGACTAAATAATAAGAAAAAGGGCTACATATGAAAAAAAAGGGCTACATATGAAAAAAAGAAGGACTAAATAATAAGAAAAAGGGCTACATATGAATAAAAAAGGGCTACATATGAAAAAAGGACTAAATAAGAAAAAGGGCTACATATGAATATAAAGGGCTACATATGAAAAAAGAAGGACTAAATAATAAGAAAAAGGGCTACATATGAATAAAAAGAAGGACTAAATAATAAGAAAAAGGGCTACATATGAATAAAAAGGGCTATATATAAAAAAAAGAAGGACTAAATAATAAGAAAAAGGGCTACATATGAAAAAAAGAAGGACTAAATAATAAGAAAAAGGGCTACATATGAATAAAAAAGGGCTACATATGAAAAAAAGAAGGACTAAATAATAAGAAAAAGGGCTACATATGAATAAAAAACGGCTACATATGAAAAAAGGACTAAATAATAAGAAAAAGGGCTACATATGAAAAAAAGAAGGACATAATAATAAGAAAAAGGGCTACATATGAATAAAAAAGGGCTACATATGAAAAAAAGAAGGACTAAATAATAAGAAAAAGGGCTACATATGAATAAAAAGGGCTACATATGAAAAAAGAAGGACTAAATAATAAGAAAAAGGGCTACATATGAAAAACAGAAGGACTAAATAATAAGAAAAAGGGCTATATATGAATAAAAAAGGGCTACATGTGAAAAAAAGAAGGACTAAATAATAAGAAAAAGGGCTACATATGAATAAAAAACGGCTACATATGAAAAAAAGAAGGACTAAATAATAAGAAAAAGGGCTACATATGAAAAAAAGGGCTACATATGAAAAAAAGAAGGACTAAATAATAAGAAAAAGGGCTACATATGAATAAAAAAGGGCTACATGAAAAAAAGAAGGACTAAATAATAAGAAAAAGGGCTACATATGAATAAAAAAGGGCTACATATGAAAAAAAGAAGGACTAAATAATAAGAAAAAGGGCTACATATGAATAAAAAAGGGCTACATATGAAAAAAAGAAGGACTAAATAATAAGAAAAAGGGCTACATATGAATAAAAAAGGGCTACATATGAAAAAAAGAAGGACTAAATAATAAGAAAAAGGGCTACATATGAAAAAAAAGGGCTACATATGAAAAAAGAAGGACTAAATAATAAGAAAAAAGGGCTACATATGAAAAAAAGAAGGACTAAATAATAAGAAAAAGGGCTACATATGAATAAAAAAGGGCTACATATGAAAAAAGAAGGACTAAATAATAAGAAAAAGGGCTACATATAAATAAAAAGGGCTACATATGAAAAAAGAAGGACTAAATAATAAGAAAAAGGGCTACATATGAAAAACAGAAGGACTAAATAATAAGAAAAAGGGCTATATATGAATAAAAAAGGGCTACATATGAAAAAAAGAAGGACTAAATAATAAGAAAAAGGGCTACATATGAATAAAAAACGGCTACATATGAAAAAAAGAAGGACTAAATAATAAGAAAAAGGGCTACATATGAAAAAAAAGGGCTACATATGAAAAAAAGAAGGACTAAATAATAAGAAAAAGGGCTACATATGAATAAAAAAGGGCTACATGAAAAAAAGAAGGACTAAATAATAAGAAAAAGGGCTACATATGAATAAAAAGGGGCTACATATGAAAAAAAGAAGGACTAAATAATAAGAAAAAGGGCTACATATGAATAAAAAAGGGCTACATATGAAAAAAAGAAGGACTAAATAATAAGAAAAAGGGCTACATATGAATAAAAAAGGGCTACATATGAAAAAAAGAAGGACTAAATAATAAGAAAAAGGGCTACATATGAAAAAAAAAGGGCTACATATGAAAAAAGAAGGACTAAATAATAAGAAAAAAGGGCTACATATGAAAAAAAGAAGGACTAAATAATAAGAAAAAGGGCTACATATGAATAAAAAAGGGCTACATATGAAAAAAGAAGGACTAAATAATAAGAAAAAGGGCTACATATGAAAAAAGAAGAAAACAGCTAAATAAAAGAGCTACATGTGTTTGAAAAAGAAAAAGGGTTACATATAAAAAAGAAAGGGGCTAAATAAAAAGAAAAAGCGCAACATATGAAAAAAGAATAGGGTTAGATAAAAATAAAAAGGACTACATATGAAAAAAGAAGAAAAAGGTTAAATAAAAAGCAAATGGGCTACATGTGTTTGAAAAAGAAAACTGGTTACATATGAAAAAATGAAAAAATGAAAAAGCAAAAAACAAAAAGAAAATGGAACTACATATGAAAAACGTAAAAGGGCTACATATGAAAAAAGAAAAACAAAAAGGCTAAATAAAAAGAAAAAGGGCGAAATATGAAAAGAAAGAAAAACGCTAAATAAAAAGAAAAGGACTACATATGAAAAAAGAAAAGAGGGTTAAATAAAAAGAAAAGGACTACATATGAAAAAAGAAAAGAGGGTTAAATAAAAAGAAAAGGCTACATATGAAAAAAGAAAAGAGGGTTAAATAAAAAGAAAAGGACTACATATGAAAAAAGAAAAGAGGGTTAAATAAAAAGAAAAGGACTACATATGAAAAAAGAAAAGAGGGTTAAATAAAAAGAAAAGGACTACATATGAAAAAAGAAAAGAGGGTTAAATAAAAAGAAAAGGACTACATATGAAAAAAGAAAAGAGGGTTAAATAAAAAGAAAAGGACTACATATGAAAAAAGAAAAGAGGGTTAAATAAAAAGAAAAGGACTACATATGAAAAAAGAAAAGAGGGTTAAATAAAAAGAAAAGGACTACATATGAAAAAAGAAAAGAGGGTTAAATAAAAAGAAAAGGACTACATATGAAAAAAGAAAAGAGGGTTAAATAAAAAGAAAAGGACTACATATGAAAAAAGAAAAGAGGGTTAAATAAAAAGAAAAGGACTACATATGAAAAAAGAAAAGAGGGTTAAATAAAAAGAAAAGGACTACATATGAAAAAAGAAAAGAGGGCTAAATAAAAAGAAAAAGACCTATATGTATTTGAACAAAAAACGGCTACATGTGTCTGAAAAAAAAAAGAGGCCTATGTGTGTTTGAAAAAGAAAAAAGAGCTACATATGAGAAAAGGGATACATGTGTTGACAAAAAAAGAACTAGATGTGTTTGAAAATAGGTACGGTCTAACTGTGACATAAAACAGAGCTAGACTAAAAGTCATATAAAAATGGAAACAGCTAAATGATTGAAATGATTATAAAGGGAGGATTATGGGCAGTAAAAGAGGGAGTACACATGTTTGAACATGAAAGCTGAACGTGACATAAAAGGAATGAGATACTTTCTGGAGCAGTAGAGTGATCCAACCATTTTGCCAGCGACCTTGGTAACAGATTTGATGTAAGCAATTGAAATAGTAGTTTTTGTGTACATTGGTGACGGCACATTCTTGGACGTACAAGGGCTTGTCGTTTAGTTTCTGTTGGATTTCTTGAAAAGTCCGAAGCTCTCTATGAATGAAAATAGATCCTTAACCCTCTGGAGTTGTGTAGATGTTGCATTATTTTGTGTTTTGTGTGTGTGTGTGTGTGTATATATATATATATATATATATATATATATATATATATATATATATATTATTGTTGGGACGATTAATTGGAATCGCAATTGGGAACAGGAAAAATCGGAACTTTTAGACATATCAGAATCGGAAAAATTTATGCTTATTTTCTGCCAAAAACGATTCCTTTGATTATGTTTTTTATTTGATTTATTTTAAAACAGAATCTCCCATTGTTCGTAGTAATAATAAAATAATAACTATTTATTTATTTTAAACTACAAGTAAAACTAAAATTTATAATTCCCTTCTGCAAGTGTATTTTTTACATTTCAGAAACATGCACATTTAACATCTGTTTTTATGGTAATTAGGACAAAATAACAATTTTTTTTATGGTAATTAGGACAAAATTTATGGTAATTAGGACAAAATAACAACTTTAAAGTTAAATATTAAAAGATTTATAAAGAATCGGAATCGGAATTGGTAATTGTTTGTGATTCGGGAATTTAATACGGAATCAGTAATTGTATCGGAATTGGGAAAAATATTGGAATAGTCCCATCACTAATATATATATATATATATATATATATATATATATATATATATATATATATATATATGTGTGTGTGTGTGTGTGTGTGTGTGTGTGTGTGTGTGTTTATATATATAAACTTGTGTGTGTGTGTGAGAGAGAGAGAGAGAGAGAGAGAGAGAGAGAGAGAGAGAGAGAGAGAGAGAGCTTGTTCTCTATGGACTTCTAAACGGCTGGGCCGATTTTAAAAAATTTCACATACATGTACTTTATGTGCCTGGCAGTGTTCTTAGATAGGTTTTGTATAAGAATATCTTTGGTAAATATTGATAATCGATAATCGAAAAAATCTGATGAAAGAAGGAACAAGCGATTTTGATTAAAATTAACACCTTATACAGCCTACCAGCACAAGTGCATTTGAGAAGTTTTATTATCACATAAGTAGAAAGGTCCGGCATATAAAATCAACAGTAGATTCTTTGATATGATTGGGGCGAAACGGAAATGAATGTTTCTGTTTAGAGCACAATTGAACCATGATGCTTGACTTTTGCATTTTAAACTTTAATTCAAGCCATTATATAAAAAATATTATCAAATCAACAGTAGATTCTCTACAGTGCAATGTATTGTGGACTAAGTCACTGCCGCGAGGCATGTGAAGCTTCCTCCCGATGCATCGCAGTGGGTCCCCAACTAGAACAGTTTTAACAAGTTTTAACAGTTTTTGATTGAAAAATGGATGATTTCCTGTTGACAATAAAATATGGGAGGGTGAAACATTCGTTTATCCTTATTCAATCCTGGGCAACGTCGGGTGTATAAAGTTCAGTATGCGTGAAGCTCTCTATACAAACAGTTAACAATTCAATTAAGCCGGTGCATTATTTTCAAACATGGAATTCAGGGGTATTTCTGATACGAACGATCTGATGCTGTCTTAAACAGTCATCAAGTATCAATACACTGAAGACAGACAGCAGAAATCGTAACACACTTTATTTTGATCTTAATTGAGACAGCGTAATTGGAAGATTCTCATAGAAACCGAACAGCAGATGAGCGCAGTTTGTCAGAAAAAAGACCGAGATTTCCAAATTAAAGATATGTGCGTTAGTTTGTTAACAATCTGTTTGGATTACAACTTAGGGAGAAATCGTGACAAAGCCTCCTTAAATCATCCATTTAACGTTACGAACCGGGAAATTTCCACAGACGTGAATTTTGACAGAAGGATGAGCATTTTATCAAATTAATTTTTATCAGAGATACTTTCAAAGTAATTTCCGTCATTGTGGGGATGATAGAGAGTAAATATGAATGTAGTGCTATCAGTAACTTTAACTGACCAGATGCACACAGGTAGTTCACCAGTAGGATCTGTTCTAGTCATACACTGAGGATAGGAAGAAAACTCTTTCAACTATTGTCATTATAAGATTCCCTATCCCCAGTATAACCCTTCCTTACTACAGCAATATGTTAGTGTCAGAGCTACCTGGTTAAACAAGGCTCTGGTTAAAATTGAAGAGGATTTACATCAAGATTCATCGTCCTCTGGTCGTCACTGTTTCTGTATGTGTCAAGCAAGCACATGTCAGGCATGAAACCTCAAATCCATGGAGTGAGAATAATAATGTTGCTTGTGCACAGATGTGCTTTGGAGTTAAATCGTACAATCTAAGACTAGTTAGGAGGACTTCATGCAGTTCAGACAATAAAAAGGCGCTCTCTACATGTGCTCCATAAAAAAGTCTGATTCGCTCAATAACAACATAAAATTTTTCTTTTTACTTTTCACAAAAATAAAAAAATTGAAAACTCGTCTTTGAGAAAGTGTAAATAAGTATCTAATTTGTATGCGCAAAAAAAAAATCGGTCTTCATTCAGAGAGAGAAAGGTTTGATACAACTAAATTAAAAAAAAAAAATGGTAAGTATTTTGTTTACATAAGATGAGAAGGGATACATTTGGAAACTTGAATGCCTACAGGAGAGAACTTAAATGCCTACTGGACACTATCATCGAGTGTCTAAGGTCTCTATGTTGTCAGGACAACATAGCATTAGAATACTTTTCCCTATAAGTAATTCCTGACCAAATATTCAAAATCCCATTTCGTATTCGTGGTCCAAAAAAGTTCTCATTAGTATGGCCAACCTACACTAGATTTCACAAGGAATGGTGCACCTTGTCCAAGTGATGTTATCTCAAGTAGCAACACGAAGCTTGATACTCCACCAGACTAGATGAATTCTTGTTCTAGAATCCAGTAAGACCAAGAAACCAAAAAGAAATATATACTATAGCATAAAATGGTCAATTGGGGAGAGGAAAATTATATTCTCAATTTCTTTACTTACCCAGTGTTTGAGAGATAACAAACTTTTATGGAACATTCGAAGATGTATGTATCTCATACAGAGTTCAAGTGAAGGAAAACGAAACAAAGAGAACATGCAATAAAATGCAGATTTTTTTGCATGTTTCACTGCAGTTGATGCAATTCTTATTGGTAATGATCTCTGCTGACATTGCTTCTTTCTCACTTACTATACATCTCCCCCCCCCGCTCACATAATAATCTTTTGTGTTCATCAATTAAGAATCTGTATACTTTGATTATTTACTGGCTACAAATAGAGTTTATTTTTAATTTCATGTTTGATAGAATTGTTACATATTATCTAGCTGTAATATTTTTTTTATATTATTTCGGTTATTCGGATGACTGTTCTCATCTTGGATGTTATTCTCACAACGATTTGGTCGATGTAACCTCGAACCTTCTTGAAGTGTATTTTATTGCCCTCAGAAGTTTTTATGTTGAACTCAAGAATCTGTATGGGATTTCGACCAGAACTCTATTTAATTCATAGATGTAGATTGCTGTTGCTCCCTCAACTATAAGTGGGTAGAAGTCTTAAGTAATTTTTAATTATATTCTTAGTATCTTAGTATCACCTGCGACGAGCATGCACGGAAGCACTCAAGAATGGTGTGTCAATATCTTAATCAGGCCTACCTATGATGGAGATGAGTTTGTGCAAGGGCTATAAAAAAGCGAACGCCAGAGTTGTTCAGCAAGTAACTGCCGAGGTTACTCTGGTACCAAGTCATTTCGACAGAGTTGTTCAGGACATACCATGTCGTTTTGATGGAGTTATTTATGATCGTGTCGGGTCGTTTTAATAAAGATGTTCAGGATCATATCAATGGAGTTGTTCAAGATTGTTTCATGTCAGGAACTGTGCCGGATCATGTGGATGGAATTGTTTCGAACCATGCCAGGTCGTGTCGACAGAAGTGTTCAGTTTATGTTTATTGTGCAATTGACTTCACAGTTGTTGCAGTCGTACTGCTACATGTGATAACATTTTTTTTTGTGTGTGTCTCTCTTCCATTGTGAAGTCATACTGAGGGTGAACATCCAACCCCCAAAAGACTGTCATTAAGAACTGATTAATTAATTAGCACTTTATTGTATCACGGGTTTATATGGGAAAGGGTTCAGTTTATTATGCCATACAGATTCCCAAGTTTGACATAAAGATTTATGAGTTTGACTACATGTATCTGAAAAAAGTCAACTGAGCTCCAAACACTGATCGCCTCCTGTAAAACTTTAACTGCAAAAACTCTACCTACAAAACAGTAATTTTTTTTCTTCTGTGTTTCTAAATGGAATTTCCATGAAGAAAGTTCGTTTCCAAAAACTTCCCATCTGTGGAATACAATACCATACTTAGCTGAATTCAACATGGTCGTATTTCAGTCCAATGTCAACTTTTTGTCAAGTTACCTTCTTTAATAATGAAATTCTAGCCATTTCACCTTTCATATCCAATACTCTCTCTGACAATCACGTTAAGCCTTATCCACAAATGGACTTTGGCCTTAATAAGTGACGACTCATTAGTAAAGGAAAAAAAGCGAGTATAAGGTCAGACACATTTAAGCTGGTAAATCAAATTTTGCTTCTGATAAATCAATTTTTTAATTTGTTATTGTTCACAATATAATAACATACTTCACTGTAATTTAGTTAAAAACTACTTAGTAAGGCACAAACAACTGATAATATGCAACATTCTTAACTAATTACCAAAATATTTTGAAAGAAATCATGAAGGAGCATAACTCATATTTTTTACATGAATAATTTGAAGACAGTTGTCTCCCTTACAACTGAAAATTTATTTTTCTATATAGGTTTAAAATATTGCAACCAAATAAAAATTAAAAACCAAAATGACTTCATTGCATTCCGAGCAACGCCGAATAAATACAGCCTGTATGTCTATAAATAAATCGTGCAAGAAAAAAAAATCTTAAGTCAAAAAGCAAAACAAACCTATTCTTAGTTTTGATCAAACACAACTAACGACATTTAAGTCGAGACACTTTTCAGAAGTTTTCTTTTTGTTTTCATACTTAGATAAACATTTGCATATTATTTAAACATTTAAGGATTGAAGCAGACACTAATACAGATGTTGAAAATTTTTTTTTTAATGCCACAGTTTTCTGATACAAAGAATTCGTTTTTCATCTACTAAAAATGTACATTTCGTTTGGAAATTCTTGAGGAGAAAATGTATAATTTCGATTCCTAGCAATGATAATAAAGGGTTACTGAGTTCAAAAGTCGTACCTGAGAAGATCGGAATTACATTCATGAGAATAATATTCCAAACAATCCCAATCATACATTGTTTTATGGCATATCAAGCCTTTCGGTGATTCATGTAAAGATGAATCCAGTCAATTCAGGACAAATTTGTATGCTTCAAAGATTTGTAGATTATAGATTTTTTGGCATATATTTAATCAATAAATAGTCTGAAAATAAATATGCTATAATAAATAAGTCTAAAAAATAGGCTACAAATATATAATTAACAAATAAATAGTTTATAAATAAACTACCTAAAATGAGTACTCTTCAAATAACTATTCTACAAATAAAAATTCTAAAAATGAATATTCTAAATATAAATATTCTGAAAAAGTATTCTAAAAATAAGTATTCTAAAAATAAATATTATACAAATATTCTAAAAATAATTATTCTAAAAGTAAGTATTCTAAAAATAAATATTATACAAATAAATATTCTAAAAATAGTTATTCTAAAAAGAAATATTCTAAAAGTAAGTATTTTAAAAAAACATTCTAAAAATAAGTATTCTAAAAATAAATATCCAAAAAATAGTCCAAAAGTTAGTATTCTAAAAATAAGTATTCTTAAACTAAATATTCTAAAGCAAGTATTCTAAAAATAAATATACTAAAATAAATTATTCTAAAATTAAGTAAAAAAATATTATGAAAATAAGTATTCTACAAATAAATATTCTAAAAATGAATGTTCTAAAAATACGTATTCTATAAGTAAATATTCTAAAATAAATATTAAAAATTATGTATTCTAGAAATAAATATTCTAAAAATTAATATTGTAAAAATAAATATTCTAAAAATAAATATTCTAAAAATAAATATTATAAAAATAAGTATTCTAAAAATAAGTATTCTACAAATTAGTATTATAAAAATAAATATTCTAAAAATAAATATTATAAAAATAAATATTATAAAAATAAGTATTCTACAAATTAGTATTATAAAAATAAATATTCTAAAAAATAATTATTCTAAAAATAATTATTCTAAAAATAAATATTCTAAAAATAAATATTCCAAAATAAGTATTATAAAAATAAATATTCTAAAAATGTATTCTAAAAATATTCTATGAATTAATATTTACTTGTGAAATATTTATTAGCAGAAATACATAAATATATACATACATACATACATATTTTACAAATAAATGAATATTTATTTGTAAAATATTTATTAGCAAACAAATATTCTGCAAATAAATAATATATATAATAAGCAAAGAAATATTCTGCAAATAAATAAATATTTATAAGCAAATTAATATTCTGCAAATAAATTTTTAGCAAAAAATATTCTAGCAATAAAAATCCATAAAAACAAATATTTTAAAAATAAATATTCTAAAAATAAGTATTATACAAATAAATATTTTGCAATACAAATTCTACACAAAATATCTTCAAATAAAAATCCATAAAATGAATAATCTGCCAAAAATATTCTACAAATAAAAAAACATAAAAGTAAATATTCTAAAAGTAAATATTCTAAAAATAAATATTCTAAAAATAAATATTCTAAAAAATAATGTTCTAAAGATAAGTATTATGAAAATAAATATCATGCTAATAAATATTTTATGAATAAATATTCGGCAAATACATATTCTTAAAAAAATATTCTGCAAATAAAAATTCATAAAAATACATATTCTACAAATAAATATTCTACAAATAAAAACTCTACAAATACCCAGCCTAAAAATAATCACGCTTCAAATAAATTTACTACAAATAAATATTCTTGAAATATATATTCTACAAATATATATTCTACAAATATATATTCTACAAATATTGAGCACGTGGTACAATGGGGAAAGAGGTGGCTTGTTACTTTAATGCATCTAAAACCAAACTTCTATCTTTACATTATCAATGTTCTGATCCCCATCTGACATCAATTGAAATGAATTGCTCACGTCTTGAGGGGGCCTTATGTTTTGACAAGCTTCTGGGCTTGACCTTTACTCCTGATCTAGAATGGAACACATACATTACATCTGTTGCCAGGGCCACTGGAAAAATGTTGGGATCCTTCTATCGATCCAGTAGATATCTCACTGCTGATGCAATTCTCTATCTATATAAGAGCCAGGTACGTCCAAGGATGTAGTACTGTTGCCACATTTGGGCAGGAGCCGCTAGAAATGACTTGTCCTGCCTTGATAGAGTTCAAAATAGACTTTGTAGTCTCGTAGGAGATGTCCTTTTCTCTTCTCTGCAACCTCTATCTCACAAAAGAGATGTTGCGAGTTTGTCTCTGCTTTATCGTTATTTTCATGGCAAGTGCTCCATTTAGCTTCAATCTATGCCTACCTCGCCAAACTTTCACAAGAAACACTCGTCTAACTGAAAACACTATCAATAATTCCTCCCATTCTTTATCTGTGCCTAAACCTAAACGTAGATTCCATGAGAAAAGCTTCTTTCTTAGAACAGCACGCCTGTGGAACTGTCTTTCGTGCTCCTGGTTTTCAGCTCACTACAATCTGATTATCTTCAAGTCCAACGTAATCAAGTTCTTAATGAGCCGTTCCACTTAAGTTAACAATTTTACCGAATTTCTACTCATAACAATTACTATATTGTACAATTGACTACTGTACACTCTTAACCCTTATCCTCGAGTGGTATCTGGGCATTGGTAAGTGGTTATGCCTATGTAATATATATATATATATATATATATATATATATTCTACAAATATATTTTATGCAACTATATATTCTACAAATATATATTCTGAAAATATATATTCTGCAAATATATATTCTACAAATATATATTCTACAAATAAATATTCTGCAAATAAATATTCTACAAATAAATGTTCTCCAAAAATTTTATTCTAAAAATATATTCTAAAAATATATATTCTGCAAATAAATATTCTAGAAATATATGTTCTAAAAATATATATTCGACAAATATATATTCTACAAATATATATTTGTATAATATATATTCTACAAATATATATTCTACAAAAATATTTTCTGCAAATATATATTCTGCAAATAAATATTGTACAAGTATATATTGTGCAAATATATATTTGTAGAATATATATTCCACGAATATATTTTCTACAAATATATATTCTGCAAATAAATACTCTAACAAATATATATCAAACAAATAAATATTCTACAAATATATATTCTTCAAATATATATTCAACAAATAAATATTCTACAAATATATATTCTACAAACATATATTCTACAAACATATATTCTACAAACATATATTCTACAAATATTCAGCAAATAAATATGTTACGTTGTGAGTGTTATTTTTGAAGTACCAAATATGCGAGTATGTTTCGTTGTTCTTATTTAGATGACGACTTATATATTTGTTGTTGTTGAGTGTTCATGTTGTTGGAGATAGCATATTGGAGACATAAACAGGGTACATATAAAGAGAGAGAGAGACAGTTCTGTATATATCTATAATAGACAGTGTACATGTTACTACAAGAGCACCAAGCCTGTAATTCAACTAGGAGAGATTTTTGAATATCTTGATAGATAAATCGAGAGATAGTGCGTTTGACATTTACGTTGACAGTTGTATATATAATATAAACACGTTACCTTTCTCGTTGTAATGATGAACACAGAAAGACGGCAGTTATAAAAAACATGATGATCATTTATTCTTCGACCGGTCGGAAATGATTCTGAATTTCAGGGATTCAAAGTTTTTAAGTCCAAGTAACTTTTACCCACACACACAAGTCTACAGCCACCATTTTAGACCAAGAGTTCTTTATAGGATAAATTTTCCATCTCAGACCATCATTGTTTAATTCTGTAATATTGTATTTTTTCACCCATTATAAATTCTCCCTTGATCAAACTCTTCCTTTTTTTTTTTTTTTTTTTTACATGGAGGTCAAACTTATCAAGGCCCGGAAGCCACTCGGGGATAAGGGTTATTGCGTATACAGTAATCAATAAGATAGTGTTACGTACTGGGTGTTATTTTAGAAGGTACCAAATATGCGAGTATGTTTCGTTGTTCTTATTTAGATGACGACTTATATATTTGTTGTTGTTCATGTTAGTAAGAGTTTTAGTGTGTTATCGAGACAGTCTTAGGAGTGTTCATGTTGTTGAGTGTTGTGAGATGCTTGATATTATATATATATTCATTGTGAGTGTTCATATTGTTGAGTGTTGTGAGATGCTAGATATTATATATATTCATTGTGAGTGTTCATATTGTTGAGAGATGGAGACATTGGTGAGATATAGAGACAGGGTACATATAAAAAGAGAAACAGTTCTGTTTATATATAATAGACAGTGTACATGTTACAACAAGAGAGCCTAGCCTGTAATTCAATGAGAGGAGATTTATATCTTGATAGATAGTGCATTTGACATTTACGTTTACATTTTCATAAACACAAAGTTCATATTAATACAATTTCACTTTACCTTTGTTTTGGTGATGATCATTTCCACAAAGTTCTTATAACATAAATGGACAATACCTTTTCTGTTGAACCACAACACGAAAACGCAGATACAAAACCACATAATGATACGTTTATTTCTTCTTCGACTGGTCGGACATGATTTTGTATTTCAGGGATTCAAAGTTGTTACATGGTTATCTCTAAACCCTCTCGCTTCCAGAGGGTGCCTTGACTCTAACGGAGAATCGGTCTAATCTCCTCTGCTTCTCTGATATGACTCCTTTCTCTGGCTCCTCCTAACTGACTGATTCTGATTCTGACTTATCTAACTAAATTCATAACTTATGACGTCACTGCATGACCAAGCACGTGCATATGAAAACACATGGCACGACATGCCTCCGTGTTTAAGCATGCATTGTTATTCACATGTTTCTTACAAAGCCGACCCTCTAACCTAATTTTCGTTACCCACTTTACAAATAACATTTTCCATTGTCCGTTTTTAAATTCCTTATTTTAATTGTCATTTTTATAACAGAAACAAAATTCATCATTACATTCCTTTTTCAATAAACAGATATCTAACTATTTTGCGTGAGCTAAACAATGGCAATTCCACATTCCTTATTTTCAATAACATTCTGTATTTATTTTAACTTATGATTGGAATTCTCAATTCCAAGTCTAGCTTCGCAAGTTCGAATCCTTGACTATTCTATTTCATATTTACATTTTACTAATTCCATATTTTTTTACTTACATGAAACAGGGAAAAGCCCTTATCATGTAACAAATATTCTAAAAATAAGTATTCTAAAAATAAATATTCTAAAAATTAGTATTCTAAAAAATAAATATTCTACAAATATATATTCTAAAAAAAGTATTCAAAGGATAAGTGATCCAAAAATAAATATTCTAAAAATCAGAATTCTACAAAGAAATATTCTAAAAATTAATATTCTAAAAATAAATATTCTAAAAATAATATTCTAAAAATAAATATCCTAAAAATAAATATTTAAAAAATAGGTATTCTAAAAATAAATATTCTAAAAATAAATATTAAAAATGTATGTATTCTACAAATAAATATTCCACAAATAAATATTATTAAAATTAATATTATAAAAGTAAGTATTCTAAAAATACATATTCTAAAAAGAAATATTCTAAACATAAATATTCTAAAAACAAGTAGTCTTAAAATAAGTATTCTACAAATAAATATTCTAAAAATTAATATTCTAAAAATAAATATTCTACAAATAAATATTCTAAAAATTAATATTCTAAAAATAAGCATCTTAAAAATAAATATACAAACCAATGTTCTAAAAACATATATTTACAAATAAATATCCTAAAAATAAGTATTATGCACATGAATTTTCTGCTTATACATGTTCTACAAATAAATAAATATTTATTTGTAAAATATTTATTAGCAAATAAATGTTCTACAAGTATATAATATTTCTTAGCAAATAAATGTTATTTGCAATTTATTTATAATTAATAATTAGCAAATAAATATTCGGTAAATAAATAAATATTCTGCAAAAAATTCTAGAAATAAAAATGGATAAAAATAAATATTCTAAAAATAAATATCCTGAAAATAAATATTCTAAACATAAATATTCTTAACATAAATATCTTGAAAATAAATAGTCTAAAAATAAATATTATAAAACAAATATTCTAAAAATAAGTATTATGCAAATAAATATTTTGCTAATAAATATTTTACAAATACCTATTCGGCAAATACATATTCTGCAAATATACATCCATTAATAAATATTCTAAAAATATATATCCTAAAAATACATATTCTAAAAATAAATATTCTAAAAAATAAATACTCTAAACATAAATATTCTAAAAATACGTATATATATTCTGCAAATATATATTCTACAGATATATATTCTACAAATATATATTCTACAAATATATATTCTACAAATATATATTCTACAAATATATATTCTGCAAATATATATTCTACAAATATATATTCTGCAAATATATATTCTACAAATATATATTCTGCAAATATATATTCTACAAATAAATATTCTACAAATATATATTCTACAAATAAATATTCTACAAATATATATTCTACAAATATATATTCTACAAATATATATTCTGCAAATATATATTCTACAAATATATATTCTGCAAATATATATTCTACAAATATATATTCTGCAAATATATATTCTACAAATATATATTCTACAAGTATATATTCTACAAATATATATTCTGCAAATATATATTCTACAAATATATATTCTACAAATATATATTCTACAAATATATATTCTGCAAATATATATTCTACAAATATATATTCTGCAAATATATATTCTTCAAATATATATTCTACAAATATATATTCCACGAGTATATATTATTCAAATATATATCCTGCAAATATATGTTCTGCAAATGAATATTCTACAAATATGTATTCTGCAAATAAATATTCTACAAATATATGTTCTGCAAATAAATATTCTACAAATATATATACTACAAATATATATTCTGCAAATATATATACTATAAATAAATATTCTACAAATAAATATTCTACAAATATATATTCTACAAATATATATTCTGCAAATATATATTCTACAAATATATATATTCTACAAGTATATATTCTATAAATATATATTCTGCAAATAAATATTCTACAAATAAATATTCTACAAATATATATTCTATAAATATATATTCTGCAAATAAATATTCTACAAATAAATATTCTACAAATATATATGCTGCAAATATATATTCTACAAATATATATTCTACAAATATATATACTATAAATAAATATTCTACAAATAGATAGTCTACAAATAAATATTCTATAAATATATATTCTGCAAATATATATTCTGAAAATATATATACTATAAATAAATATTCTACAAATAAATATTCTACAAATATATATTCTACAAATATATATTCTGCAAATATATATTCTACAAATATATATATTCTACAAATATATATTCTATAAATATATATTCTGCAAATATATATTCTACAAATAAATATTCTACAAATATATATTCTACAAATATATATTCTGCAAATATATATTCTACAAATATATATATTCTACAAATATATATTCTATAAATATATATTCTGCAAATAAATATTCTACAAATAAATATTCTACAAATATATATGCTGCAAATATATATTCTACAAATATATATTCTACAAATATATATTCTGCAAATATATATTCTGCAAATATATATTTTGCAAATAAATATTCTACAAATATATATATCCTGCAAATAAATATTCTACAAACGAGATTTTGTTTACTCCGGAGATAGGACACTTACAAGTTCTACCACTAATCCAAAGTTTAAACTTTAAATGGTCAAAATGTAATCCATTTAGTTCTATCAGAAAAATTCATTTTAAATCTTAAAACTGTTATTTAGAAAATTGTTTGTGATTTAAATTGAAGTTTCAAAGCCAGGATTTTACTGCCAACTTCCTACTTCGAACACCCCTATAAATATATTCTAAAAATACGGTATCTTCTTACGTCTCAGTCGATAATTTGGTGTGAATAAAGTAATCACAAGAAGAAAAGCCAAGCATCATGGTTGTCTTGCATCTCTAAAGCAAAGAAAAGCAAAATTTTAATCACATATTGTAATTTTATTCTTTTAGCTAATGAATTGCAGCTTAATAAATTAATCAAGTGTTATGGTGTTAAATGGTAATAAAACAAAAGGAACACAGATACATTACAGGCAAGGTGGTTTAAGCAATACCATTCCTCAACTATTGGGCGTTTGCACACGACCTCGTGGGCCGCGTACCAATCTCTGACTCCCGTGCACCGGTACTCGTTACCGGAAGTGACGTCACCAGAGGTAGTGACGTCATGAGATAGTCCATTAATCCCATGGAGGGGCGTCTCCAACCCCACTCTCAAGCTATTTGTTTGTAAAAGCTGTCAGTACCTCTTCCTTTTAGGGTTTACCATCAATGACTCAGTAAACTTTCTCTTATGGAATGACCACCATAGTTCAGGTGTTGGTTGAGGAGGTTTAAGATCAAAAGTTTCGAAGACAGTGTCTATCGGCTCATCTTCTAATGGTGGACTGTCACTGGTTTGAACTGATCGACATCTTCTTAGTTGGTTCTGGTGACGTTTGTGGGTATATGTTGGTCCTTGGATGATATATAACATGTCACCGACTCTCTTAGTAATTGTACCAACCTCCCAGAATGATGTGTTGTTTTCATAACTTTTGAAAAACACTCTTTCACCTGACATGAAACGTTTACTGGGTACACAAGTGGTCATTAGTGGCCTTGATTGTTTGGGTAATAGCTTGTCAAAAACGGATCTCACTTTCCGTGCAAACATCGTTTCTGCAGGTGAGACTGCTGTTGGTGTGTTCGGGTTGGGTGCAATCCTATACACGTGTAGAAATTGTTGAAGTGCTTCATCTGTTGGGGTCCCTTGAGCCTTCTTCAGTGCTCTTTTAAGTGTGTCCACAAAGCGTTCCGCTTGCCCATTCGACTTAGGATGATATTGGGTAGTGGTGATATGATTAACTTGGAACGTATCACAAAGACTTTTGAACTCAGCAGACATAAACTGGGTTCCATTATCACCTACGATGCAATCGACTACACTGAAATGTAAGAAATTTATAGTCATTCCAGTTGTCGGTCTTCTGCACCTCGATACCTCAAGCCACTTGCTGTAACTATCGACTACGATTAAGTAATAATTGTCCTCGAGCAGACCTGCAAAATCGATGTGCACCCTAGACCATGGCTGGCCAGTCTTCGGCCAAGGTTTAAACATAGTAGGTGGTGATTTAGCCGCAAGGATAGAGCCTGGGCATGAGTCTATCCTCTCATTGATGTCCTTGTCCATTTTAGGCCAATAGACATAGCTCCTCCTCAAACTCTTCATACGATTTTTACCAGGATGTCCTGTGTGAAAATCCTGTAGAATTCATTTTTGGAGACATTTGGGAATCACCACTCTTTTGCAATATAGTAAAACCTCATTGCAAAGCGAAAATACTTCCAGAACATCGCCCTTTGTTGCAATCTTATTTTTTATGTCACAGATGAAGTCATCCTTGTCTGCTTCCCTTTTAATCTCCGGTAGAGACACCGGGAGTTCTCTGATTGTGTTGCCCATCATCGTTTTTATTTCCCCGTCCGTCTGAAGAGTGGCAATGATAGAATCTTCAAACGGATCCCTTTTCAATAGTATCAGCCTAGATAGGCTATCTGCATGGCTAATTTGTTTCGACGACAAGTACTCCAGGGCGAAATCATAATTCAGTAATAATGTACCCCATCTCAACAGTCTATTAGCCGTATCTGTCAGTAAGCCTTTTTTGGAACCAAAAATCATTAGCAACGGCTTATGATCCGTTTGCAATGTAAATTTTCTGCCGTGTAAATACCTATGAAACTTTGTTATATAATACTCAAGGCTTCTTTTTCAATTTGAGAGTACTGTCTTTCGGTCCTTAGTAGCACTCTTGATGCATGTGCGATTGGTTTCCTGGTACCCTCAGACATTATACGAAGTATGCAAGCTCCCACACCAAATGAGCTTGCGTCACACGCTACTATTATTCTCAATGTTGGATTTTAAAGTTAACGTCTCTTTAAATTTTAAATTTTAAATTTAAAGTTAACGTCTCTTTGATCTTCTCAAACACCTTCTGGCATTCTGGTAATACTCTGGTAATAAAAGAAACACAGGACTTTTTAGAAACAAACATGCATTCAAATATATTACAGGCAAGGTGGGTTGAGTAATACCATTCCTCAACTGTTGAGCGTTTGCACACAATCTCCTGGGCTGCGTACCAATCTCTGACTCCCGGGCACCGGTACTCGTTACCGGAAGTGACGTCACCAGAGGTAGTGACGTCATGGGATAGTCCAATAATCCCATGGAGGGGCGTCTCCAACATCAAGTTAAGTTAATGAGATGAATAAATTGTGAGTAGAATATTATGAGAAGATTGAAAAAGTGAATAAAGAAAGTTTGATTGCTTATGGGGGCGGTTTATGATAAATAATTCTTAGCCAAACATTCCGTATAAGGACTTATATTGTGTTACAATATTTTTGGCATTGAAAGAGGGTATAACCATAAAAATTTGGACGATCATATTTATAACCAGAGGTGATAAATACGAACGAAACAGATACCAGAATTGCTTTATAAAATATACTCAATATCTTTGAATTCTTCACTAATAGCTTTTCGTTTTGACATGAAAAGAGACTTTGTTGGTTCTAACCACCATTCATACCACCATTTTTATTTTCCCTGAATTCCTTATAATTCTCAGACTGGATTGATGCTACCAATTGTTGCTTGGGATAACTACATTAAATAGTTGCAATTGGATAATTTTCTTTTCTGTATGATACAGTTGTTTCTTTTACCATCACCTTTTTTAAAATCATTTTTCTATTACAAAGAGGTCTTTTCACTCAAGACATTTCCAACATATTTTTTTGAATAAGCAATTTAGAGATTTGTTTTGTTAAGCAAAAAAACATAAAAAAAAAAAAAAGAAAAAAACAGATACAAAAAAAAAGAAAACTGCAAAAAATTAAATTACATATTTAAACTATGAAACCTATTAAGTATTTAAAACAAACAAAAAATCTGTTTTTTGTTTTGTGTCTCAAATGATTTAAAAGAGCAAATGTTATAAATACTGTGTATTTTTTTTAAGAAATAAAAAATAATGAAAAAACTGTGTAGGTTTTAAATTTTCTAAAAGGATAAAAAGGACAAGTTAAAACTAAACATTCCAGATTTGGAGAGAGAAAGAGAAAAAAAAAATAATAAAAAACAGGGAGTAACAGGAACATTCGAAGCAACGGAGTCATCCAAAATGTGCTCTCGAGTCTTCAGGGTGACCCAAACTATAAACATATGTCATATGAGATTTGTCCAGAAGTTGGTAAGTAGGTCCACTCTGATGGCTGGGTATTTCAGAGTTTCTCTACTTAGCTTAGCTTAGATTACACACACACACACACACACACACACACACACACACACACACACACACACACACACACACACACACACACACACACACACACACACACACACACAGATATGTAAATAAAAATATGTAATTGAAGATGGGATTAATTTCTCTTTGTAATCATATGGAAACGATTCCAACAAATTCTCTCCAAGTTTAAGCAGTTAAAATGTAAAGCATACATATAAACCTTTTTTCAAAGTGACATAACAATTACATTTGATTTTTTTTTACTGAATTTTTGGCATCTTTTTTTTTATTCTAATTTTTGTTTAAAAAATACAAAGAAAATTTAATTAATTTTTTTATTGCAAGCACTTCTTTAGTTGTACTTTATATTTGTTTGTTCACAAACTCTTTCTAGGGTTTGGGGAATAGACCCCCCCATAACCACACACACACACACACACACACACACACACACACACACACACACACACACACACACACACACACACACACACACACACACGTATATACGAATGGAAATGTATAAAAAAAGAATACGAAAAGTATAAAAGCTTATAACTTTTCTTTATTCATTTTCAATTGGTGACGTGCAGGAATACAAAATAATATTATGAAAAAAAATTAAAAAACTTTTTTACAGGTACATAATTTTCGACCGATCCTTCAGTCTTCATCGGTGTAGTGAAAGTATGAGCATACACGGGGAAAAGGGGAATGGAAAACGAAGGAAGGAGGAGGAGATGGAGGTATAGCCAATGAGAATGTGCCACGTCAGTTTTAAATATATACACATATAAGTACGCAAATACACACATGCACACAGTACATATACACATATAAACGAAAAATTAAAAATTAAACAGTAAATAAAAATGAAGAAACGCGTCTTTAACTGTCCAATATTTTGAATTCTGACGATATTATTTATTCCAAGAGAGAATAAGAATTCAAAGGATATAAGACGTTATGAGGAGAAACGCTATGATGCTCATTTGTAAATCAACGGCTATTTCTCGTTCGAAAAAGAACGAAAACATCGTTTCCAAATTGAACCGTTTAAAGACAGAAACGAAACGCTACTTTTTATTAATTCATATATTAATATGTACATACACATACGTATACAAACAAATACTCACATGTACAAATATATACATATATACATATATACACACATAAATGTATATATATACACATATACATATACTAATACACATGCACATACATAAATGTTTGCGCATATATTTACACGTAGAGACAGCTATACATATATACACAAGTTTGCATAAGCGAATGTAGGGGGAGAGAGGGAGAGGGGAAGAGAGGGACGGGAAAAGAAGTATAGGTGTGCGAGAAATACATACATATATATATACATGTATGGTAATATGAAGAAAATTAACATTTAAAGAAAATGTGTTTTGAAAACACACACACATACATGCACACACATACACATATATCCACATGTACATACATACATATATATATATACATATACATACACATACATATACATATATATACATATACTGACGCGTACATACACTTTCATGTACACATCCACATACACTCGCATAAATACATGCATATATGCGTACATAATACGAACCCACGCACACATGCATAGACCAATGTGTATGAGAGTATAAAGAAAGAAAAAATTAGGGAAAATGTGAAGGTTTCGGAAAGAGTTAGAAAAAAAAAGAAAAAAGTTTACCGTGCATTTTAGTCCTAAGGAAATGTTTATGGAAAATCTTTGTAGCTATAAAAATTGTAGTCATTGAGTAGTCCTAGGTTTTTGTTAAGGTCTGAAGTGTGCGTGTTGAGTTTTATAATTAATTTTTGTTCATATTTTCGTCTCTGGTGTTGCGTAATAAAATTGGATGCTATGAGGATGTATCTGATGTTGTCTATTGTGTGGTTTGGTAAATTATAGTGGATAGCTACTGGATGCTGTGTAGATTTGTCTCTAATGGTATGTTTCTGGTTATTAAGGTGTAGGCGGAAATCCAGGCCTGTTTCCTCCATGTAATTGCCTTTTGTGCATTCAGTGCAGTATAACAGATATATTACATTTGAGCTATTGCAATTTAGAGGGGGAAGTTTGAGATGGATATTGGTGCCTGGAGGAGTGAATGTGCTGTTGGTGTTAATATGTGTACATATTAGACATCTGGGCTTATTGCAAGGTTTGTTTCCTTGAAATATGAGGGTGCGGTTGATCCGAGTGGATGTGAGTAAGGAATGTAAGTTGGGGAGCTGTCGTTTAGCACAAATGGGTGGTTTATTGTATATTGTGTTGAGTGTGGGATCCTGTTGTAATTGTCTGAACATCTGTTTCATGGGGTTGTATAAATGTTTGGTGTTATTATTGAAGTGAAATACCATAGGTATTCGTGTGGATGTTTTGTTGTTTTTGTATGATAGTACGTTGTGTCTGCTAATGTGTGATGCTCTGCTGATGGCTTCTTTTAATATTTTGAATGGATAGTTTCTGCGAAGAAAGTGGTTGATTAAGATGCCTACCTGTGCATCATAATCGGATGGGTCTGTGCATATTCTTTTAATGCGCAGGCATTGACTGTATACGATTGACTTTTTTGTTGTGATTGGGTGGCAACTTTCAAAATGTAGGTAATCGTGTCCATCGGTCGGTTTTGTGTGTAGAGATGTAGTGATATAATTATTTGAAATATTAAATAGAACATCTAAAAATGTGATGTGTGTGGTTGAGTGTTCAATCATGAATTTAATACTATTATGGCAGTTGTTTATATGCTGGAAGAAGTCCATCAATGTCTTTTCAAAGATGTCATCTATGTACCTGTAATAGTGTGTCGGTTTGAGGTGGTGTGTGTGTGTGTATTTTTGTTCGAATGTGTGCATGAAGATGTTGACATAGCTGGGAGCCATTCTAGTTCCCATGGCTGTGCCTTTTATTAGTAAAAAGTGTTTGTTGTTGAATGTAAAATTATTATGTGTTAGAATGTACTCTATAATCCTGCATATGTTTGTGATGTGGGTGTCTTGTAAGTTCTGCGTTTGTAAAAAACTCCTGCACGCGGATATTCCTTCCTCATGTGGAATATTTGAGTAGAGAGAGGAAACATCCATCGTGACGAGTATTGTATTGTATATATATATATATATATATATATATATATATATATATATATATATATATATTTAATATTTGTAACCCTATTTTTTTTTTGCATTTTATAATATACTTTTTTTTAAAGGGGAGAGCAGCATTATATATATATATATATATATATATATATATATATATATATATATATAATCTGATAAAACCCTCTCTCACTCATATCAGTATACACACACACACACACACACACACACACACACATATATATATATATATATATATATATATATATATACTAGCAAAAGTACACGTCGTTGACTGGGTTCAGAAACAGCCTACAGAAAATGGACTCTGATTTATTAAAGTATGATAGGTTATGAAAAGGATGGGTTGTAAAGAGATAGCTTCGAATTTGGGGGTATCAAAACCAAAGCAAAATATGATGAAAGTAAAAATAAAATAGATAAACCCCATAATTTATTATACCATACCTGTTCACACTGAAACACTTATCACAATATTCTGTGGATCTATATTAAAAAACCTTGTTAAACTTTGTGACATATTTCCATTCTATGGAGATCAGGCGCGAACGAACACCCCATAATTTTATTATACTATATTTCTTCAAACTGAAACATAATTATCAAAGTATACTTACGCAGATAGATATGAAAAGTCTTTATTAAAGTTTGTGCCTATTTCCATTCTATAGAAGCCAGGCGCGAACGCAGACCCCACAATTTTAATGAACCCCCGGTTCTGCCAGATCAAACATACCCATTCCTGTGTCTCGATACATCTTCTATCATTATATGTAATCAGTTTTTTAAAATAGTCAACCATATAGGAGCCTATTCGTGACCACACACACACACACACACACACACACACACACACACACACACACATTCAGCTTTATATATATATATATATATATATATATATATATATATATATATATAAATTGAAACTACATTGCCTATAGTACTTGGATAAGTATATTTCATTTTGATCAGAAGAGTATAACGTTATCATGGTGTTTCTGTTTGCTCTTTCCAACTAGGAAAAGGAAATATGACCTTTTACTTCATTTTATTTATAAATAAAGAATAAAATAAATAAAAGAATAAGCATAAAAATGCTAATAAGGGGTTCGGGGCTTGGCGTAGAAGTTCACGAGGGTTCCTCACTGAACACTGTGTGTGCTTTGAGAAAGTTAAAGACTTTCACCAAAAGTTATTTCAATAAATGTCACTTGACTTATATTCACTTTCATCCAATCAATGCTGCTCTCCCCTTAAAAAAAAGTATATTATAAAATGCAAAAAAAAAAAAAAAATAGGGATACAAATATTAATGTCGTATTATAGGCTAGGCACAAAAGGACACACGGTTCGTCATTCAATCCTAGTTAACACCCAGATTTTTGCTAGTCATGCTACAAGATGACTCCTCCCCATTCCATTTTTAAAATTATTAATGAACTTCACAATCTTTTCTGTAACCTCTTCCTTGCAACCTCTATCTCACAGAAGAGATGTTGCGAGTTTGTCTCTGATGTATCGTTATTTTCATGGAAAGTGTTCGACTGAGCTTCAATCTATGATCCCCCCTCGCAAAACTTTCACAAGAAACACTCGTCTAGCTGTAAACACTATCAATAATTCCCCCCACTCTTTATCTGTGCCTAAACCTAAACGTAGATTCCATGAACAAAGCTTTTTTATTAGAACTGCACGCCTGTGGAATTGTCTTCCGTTTTCCTGCTTTCCAGCTGACTACAATATGGTTGTCTTCAAGTCTAACGTAAATAAGTTCTTGATGAGCCGTTCCATATAAGTTATCAAATTTAGCAAATTTTCATTACTAATGATTATTATATTGTCCAATTTCTACTGTACATTCTTTAACCCTTATCCTCGAGTTGCCCTTTTGACCTTGATAATGAGTTGATACCTATGAAAAAAAAAAAAGAAAAAGTCCAATGTGAACAAGTTCTAATTGAATCGTCCCCCTAAGTAATCCAAGTTTCAAAATTCCCACTGTTTACTATGCTAAAATTACAATGACTAATGTATACCTATTAACCCTTATCCTTGAGTGGCCTCTGGGCCTTGATAAGTGGTGACACCCTTGTAAAAAAAAAAAAAAAAAAAAAAACCTAACCCTATTAGGTGCAATTAAATTTTGACTTGTCCACCATATTTTAATCATGAATGTCCAACAGTCTTTATTTTATGCTGTTCCATGATTAGCACACTTAGATATGATGTACAAATAGTCAATAACTCTGACATACTCCTCTCTTGGCACTGCTTTCATTTGGCTGTAATGGCCTTCTTCAATTCAGAAATATTTTCCGTTTCGTTCCGAAAATGATGTATTTGATAACTGGTACATATCTCAATCATCTGATCAACTATTGCAATGAAATGGTTACACATGGAGTAGACCAAAATAAGGATAAAATCAAAAACCCTGTAATAGTCATGTGAACTCCTCATCAAACCTCTATCTAAATGCTGCATTTGGCATCAGTTTGCTTTTTCAGAAAAGTTTCTTAGTCTTGACTTGTCAATCAGTGTTTTATACCATGCGATAATAAAACCGTAAACGGTCAGCGAAAGCCATTCCTACTATTGATACACGTGACATCTGACCAAAATCTGGAAGCAGCCACTTAAAGTCGATGTGACTACAGATTGACCGTTCCATGTTCAGAGAGCTTTCAAACAAACAATTCTCACAGATGCAGATTGTTTGCAAGTCAAACTCATTCTCTTTTCTGCTTTTTTCTTTCTTTGAAGTAAATTAATTGAAACTGAAATACTTGTGTTTTCCTTCTTTTTTTTTTTTTTTTTTTAAAAAGCTATCGATCTGATTCGCCCATTACATGCGTAGCCTTACAACTCTTCCAACTTGAAGGTTTTAACTTTAACTTTCGGAGGCCGATATCCCCACACAACATCAGAACATTGATTATCATAATGATATTTACAAATGTTTTAAATGTTCTCAGTTGTTATATAAAGAATTGCGTTCACACTTTTCGATCTGTTGGCTGGTGAGAAGTTGCCCAATGAATCCACGCGACTCAGAACAACGACTAAACTTCCTTCTTGACACACAATCGAAATCTGCCTATAACCATTAGCATCGACATGTGGGTTTATTTTCCTAAGAATTCAGCACAGGCTTCCTTTCAAATAATAATCATAATATGAACCCTACAAGTCTTACAAACCAATCCTTATGCCTATCTACATACTATGAACTTTTGGATAACATTCTCCTCTTATGAACTCATAATAAAATATTTTCCTTATCGATATAGTAACCTTTTTCTCGTCCAGATTTATGGACTCCATATAACATTTCCTGTCGTGACTCAAGGACTTTTAATATCAACTTTTTCCATCAAGACATGACGTCTTACTTACTAACACCTGTCGATTACTTGTTAAGTGAATATAATAAATAAAGTATAACATATATTTAGTTTTTGTCGCCAATTTACTTATGACTGAATTGACTTCTACTACATATAGTTGGTTTACAAACGCTGGTAATCAACCTTCTGCACTTTACTACAGACTGGTAATTCTCCTCTGCATTATAAGTTGTTTGAATTTGTGATAAACCAAGACATTGTTGATCACCTCAGCATAAGTAATCTACATAGCGACAAGCAATATGGATTTCATTCTGTGCTGACTGTGATATCTCATAGGATCAGTGAATATCTTGATGTGTATTTTCTAGACAATAACTCGAAATATTAAGAGTTGACTTTCTAATCTTACTAGCTATGGAATATTTAGCAACCTTTTTGCAACCATCAAAACCTTTCTCTCTGACAGGTTTATAAAAGTCGTTGTTGAAGTCTAAAACAATGCTGACGTGCCTCAGGCATCTATTCTAAATCTAACCTTCTTCCTCATATTAATATGTGATCTTCCAAATCATATTCTGAGATAATTTGTTGACATTTATGCAGACGACCTAACCTATAGCAGCACTATTAAGACAATTGGTAATCAGGATCATAATGACTTTTTCCTAAGCTGGAGCATGTGTTACAATAGGGGAAAGGGTAGCTTATTACTATTAGCACCTCCATGACCAAGCTTCTCTTCTTTTACCACCAATGCTCGGATTCTTGTTTTTCCCCAATTGAAATGAATGACTTTCTTTTTGAGGAAGCTCCATATTTTGGTAAGCTCCTAGAACTGAATTTCACTACCAGATTTAAAATGGAAGACATGTAATCTCTGGCTTGGGTTGTTGGAAAAACAGCTGAATCATTCTACTACTCCTATTTCTGATGCAATTCTCTACCTATATGAGAGTCAGATATGTTCTGATATTGAATACTACTGTGATGCCTTGGAGAGATACCACTTCAAGCTCCAATTTCAGGTTTCTTTTTGTAAGTTATTCACAGCAATAACCCATCTTAGGACTACAACTGAAAAACATTCCTTTCTTCCTTCATGTGCTTAGCGTCAGCTGGAATTTCCATGAACAGAGTTTCTTCCAAGAATCTTCTATATCAATTGGGGAATAGAAGAAAATATACTCTCAGGTATCTTTTCCTTTTTCTTCCTTTTTTATATGACTAATAGTTCAGCCCGTCTCTGCTCGGGCCCTATGTACTGTTCATAACTTTATGTATATATATATTAAAGAGTTTGACTCATGTCTAGGTAACCTACATCTAAAATTTCAAGTGTTTAGACCCAAAATTGGTGGAGAAGTTTGGTAGAATCTGCAAAGAGCAACTCTTTTAATTTTGGCCTCTTGGCAGCCAAATTTTTTCCCAAAAATCGATTAAAAAGCTTGGTGCATGTCTGAATACCCTTTATGTAAAATTTCAAATGTTTAGACCCAAAATTGGCTGAATAGTTTGCTAGAGACAGCAAAGGTCAAATTTTTTTAAAACTTTGACCACAATTTTACCCCCTTAACATTTATTGTTTTGAGCTCAAATCAAATTAAAAGGTTTGATCCATGTCAAAGTAACCTACATCCAAAATTTCAAGTGTTTAGACCCAAACTTGGCGGAGAAGTTTGGTAGAGTGTTCAAAGGTCAAATCGTTGAACTTTGACCCCTTGACAGCCAAATTTCTGGTCGAAAGCCGATTAAAAAGATTTTCCCAAATCTCAATACCCTTATGTTAAATCTCCAGTCTGTCGACTGAAAATTGACAGAGTAGTTTGGTATGGAAATGCACACACACACACACACACACACACACACACACACACACACACACACACACACACACACACACACGCACACGCACACAGACAATTTCACTTTTATAGATATAGATCTATAACATCTATAACTAGCAGACACGGGTACCGGCATTGCCCAGTTGAAATATGACTCAAAGCCAGAACAGATTTGGTAAATGACCCACCCTTTCTGAAACCAAATTAAACTACAGTTGCTAGTCGGGACGCTTTCAGAATCAAAGGCACGTAATGACAGTGGAAATTTTGTATGCTACAGGTGCAGTGGTCCCATCCACATGACGAAAGACTGTTTACAGAATCATCAAAAGAGACTGGATGGTCAAGTGTGCAAGGTTTGTCGTGAGATACATTGTTTCAGTTGCAGTCACCATGGACGTGTATCATTACAGTGCCAGGAAAGGGATTAGCATTAATCTCCTCCCCAAGCAACTAAAGACTAAGAAACTCTCATTCATGAAAGTACATGTAGATGGACACGAGTGATCGATTCCGGGTGCTTCCAGATGTTGATGAATAAAGTTGGTCAAATTCTGGCTATCGAGAGAAAGGCTTTAGTTGTAGATAAACAGCTGTTGGGCTTTGAACTACTATTGGAGATTGATGCAATCAGGATAAGCATAAGATTTTATCGTGACATATGATCGCAGTGATAAAGTGACAGGGTGCAAGAATATGCAGTACCTTCTCATGCCAGAGATGCCTATGAGATTGAGCTCTTAGAGTGGCAATGGAATGAATAGTTGTTGTCATATCCAGAAGAACTTAGTCCACTCAAGGGGTTAATTCCTTCATAGCGGTCGTGTAGAAACAGAAACAGAAAGTGTGTCCAATGCTTGACTGCGAATTGAATGGTTTTGTAGATGTTTTCACTGTCAATGCAGAAACTGAGAGAGTGGTCACTTCTGAATCTGCGAAATGCATTTTTTCAAACTCATATCAACAAGGCACTATGTCCAAATGATAATTTTTAGGGGCCAGTGCTTCTGTTTTACATGGTTGGAATGTGGGCTGAATGTGGCGCCACTGATTATGAAGTCCATTATAGACGTTATTGTATCTCAAAACAAGCATATTTTGATGGCATTTTCGTTGATGAAAACATAGTTTCTGCATTGTACTTACAACAACATTTTTTGGATTATGGGTTGGTTTTCAAGGATTTAGTTCGACTGAGAGACGGAACCAAAGTTCTTGGCTTGCAGGTCAAGAATAATAATGGCAATCTACGATGAAAATAAGGAAGTCAAATTTCAGAAATCCCTCGTGGATTAACCTATTGGCATATATTTTCTCTCTGTGGCAAACTTGTAGATTACATTCGTGTATGGATGGCTTAGGGTGGCAGTTGCATTTATTAACCGCCTGGCAACTGCAGTAACAAATAGTTTCTCTGTGTCACATATTAGCAGACACTCTGAGCAGAGTAAAAAGCAGATCCTGTTGGAGGAAACTGGTGTATAGACGGTAAAAAATTACAGCCTGGGTGGATGCAAGCTGCATAGACATAGGAGTGGCATTAGAAGTGAATGGGACTGTCATTGAGGATGCATGTTGATTAATGATGCTCAGCACATCAATCTAGCTAAGCATGAAGAATAACTGGCAACGGACATAAACCACAATAATAGGAATTTTCTTACTCTCATCAATTGTGGTTCTTCTAAATTTGCAATATGGCGACCACTGCACCAACAAGATGCGACCACTGTTATCTGTCAGTTGGAGAATATTTTACTTGAGGGAGGCCCGCCGATGGAAATACAGACTGACAATAACATCACAACCGCATTCACTAACAAAGACTTTAGTGAATTTGTAAAGAACTGAAATGTGCATTTGAGGGTTTTTCTATGCCTACTCATTAAGTGGAAATGGAATTGTAAAATGATGCCATAGGACCATTAAGACCAGAAAGAATTTTACAATATTGGAGGTGGTCTACTGGTACAACGTCAGGATGACATTTCATCGTCCACTGCGCTGGCTGACACACTACATAGATACTATGTTCAAATAAAGGGCATTGAGGCTAACTCTCTGTCTGAACCAGAGATGACAGGGGGAATTATAAAAAAGGAGGCGTAGTAGTTTGGGTTAAAAACCCACGTGGCAGGTGCATGACAAAATACATAACAGATTATGTTACTGAAGCGATTAGCCTGCAATCTATGAAAATTGATGAGGTGTCACATTAAAGACCTCCAATCATCAATGCAGCCGCAATTATAATCGTGTTATAAAGGCGATTCTGAGAATAGTGAGTATTTAATCTATCTGAATTCAAATCTGCAAAACAGTGATTCCAATGTCAATAGTCTCCCAACTGATAGAGTAGCTATTGAAACTGGGTCCACGGGCCAGATTACGCATAAGGGTGAAGCCTGTGTCATTCCTTTTTGAAGAAGTACCCAACAAAGATGAATACTACCTCCGTGCCCTGATTGTGATAATGAGATCAAGAGGGAATGTAGGGAAAGCATAACTTACCGGGATAGTGTGTGTGTGTGTGTGTGTGTGTGTGTGTGTGCGTGTGTGTTTTAAGGTTTGGTTGCTTGAAAAAAAAAAGAGGAAAAAAATGGTGACCTGCAGTTACTTTTATACTTAATGAGTATCATGAATGAGAGATTGTGATCTCTCGTCATCTCTATGCAAATGAGACTACACCAGATGCATAAAAGGAACCGTGGAGAGCACAGGAGTTTGAGTTCGAATAAGGCGTGTTACTGAGACAGACATGTGCAGCAGACTATTGTAAATGATTAGGAAAACTGATAAAGATAAAAAAATTTATCGAAATTGACTTTCAAACTAGATTATGTTTACTGGTAGAGACTGCCTATCTTTACAAATGTTATCGTCGTTTCCCAGTGTTCACTGCCATTTAAGGCCATGAGCAGTATCGACCTCTATTGGAGTCTTCTGAAATTAAACTATTTGTCTTCAATGGCATTTTCAGATGGTTAGTTGCATTTACAACTACTGGCAATTGTCAATCATGTGATGTTAATTCTAAAATGAAATTGCTAATCTTCAATTGTTGGCCACTGTCATCCAGTGGTGTGAACTATCACCTAATGAGAGATACTGGCGGTTATGAGGTTGATTGATGGCAACTGTGATTAGTGCTTCTTCAAGATCGTTACTGTCATTTCATAACCAGTGCAGACATTAGCAAACACTGGCAGACAAATCAACTGTCTTCAATTGTCAGACATGGTCATCCAGTAGTAGGCACTGTCATCCATTAGCGGGCACTGTTGATCACTGACAGTAGTAACTGGTGGTCAGTACTCTTTTAAGGTCGTTACTGTCATTTCATATGAGGTGGCGGGCACTGGAGGCACTGGTGGTTACTGCTGTTTTGAGGTGTTCAATTGTAGGTATTGACGTTTACTTGCAGTGTCTGGTGAGCATTGGCTGCCTTAAAACTGTCAGTCACTGGTGTTAACTTTCAGTCAAAGGTGGCCATGACTAATGTCATGTTTTGCTCCAAACCTGAACAAAGCAACAAGCACCCTATTCTTTATTCTATGCATTCATAATTTGCTGCGTTGGTGTAGATATGGTTTTGTACTTATGCAAAATATGGACGGGTTATTTTTTAGATATGATGTTCAAGTTAAATTTAAGTTTATACAGTATTATTTGTTTATTAAAATGTTAGCACCCTTCTAAAATCAAAAATGGTGCTAATAACTGTTAAAGTAAAAGTTTATTCAATTTATGTTCTCCTAATAGTTTGATATAGCGTTGATTGTATCGCATGGACTAAACAACTAGCCAATCACATTAAGGTATTTCAAAATCACGTAATGCGTTTCATTATGAGACATTGCCCGATCGAAAAAAAACAAAACAAAAAAAAAAACAAAACAAGATATCCACTCTCCGTCAAACTACTTCCCTACCCCCTCTATTTTGTAAAATTAAAAATAAAACCCTTAAACTTTTTGTCCATGTCAAACGATTAACCACTGGTCTGTCAAAGTTATGCTTTGAGGATATGTCAAAAGGCAAGAGAAGCAGAGGAAAGCAAAGAAAAGATGGAGAGAAAATGTTTTTGATGGGACATCTCTCAACACGTGAGCGTATATCAACCAACTTGCCCTGGATCAGAAAGAATGGTGCAAAATAAGTCACGTGGGTTTGCAATCCAGACCAAATGGAAAATGAGACTTATGATAGGTGAAAGTGCAGAATAGTTAAACAAAAAAGCTGTCACCTTAAAAACAGATGTATAAATAAAAACGTTATCATTTTAACACGTTTCATATTCTGTTGCATTTTCTGTCACATCTATTTGAATGTTTGTGTAAAATTTGTGACAAACGATGAAGGTGAAAATGGTGACGGGACAGCGACAATGAATAAGATTTTTTTGGAGGAAATGTCAGTTATGATATCCGATTTCTTCATTGAGGCAGAAGTAAGCGTACGAAGGTAGATATTATTTTAGCTTTCGTTATCCTAATGTTGTTTTCTTGGATGACGCCATGTTGTTTAATTCACGATAATTGCGTGAAATTTTCTTAATCCTAAATCTGATACACGAATGTAAACAGCTATCAAATTGACTGGATAAATTGTGAAAGGAGGATTCACATTTCCATAAAGTATTTGTAATAGGGGTATGTTAAATATACAGAATAAGAAAGTAAACATTGTCACATGCATTGAAAGTTCCTGGTGACGTCTGGGAGAGTAAAATCAAAGAGTGAGAGGTAAAAGATGATGATTGATTATGTATTCTGCTACTACTTGTATAACTTGTTTGTGAGAGTGACTTTATAATTATTAAGGATTTACAACATTGAATGAAATTGACTGATAATATTTGGATAATCTGAATTAGGTATTGGCGGGTAATCTGACCATATTAAATTTATACGTGACATCTGTGTTTATATTGTATATAATGTTTTTTCCTAGACAGGAAAAATCGTCTCTATTTTATAGAGAATAGAGATAATACATGGCTAGATGCAAGGAACTTACCGGTTACATAGAAAGATGTAAGGTTGGTGTTGAGTGTTACTTTCCGTGATTATCACTTTATTAAGATACCAACCACTTCCGGGAGATTTGCTTTCATGGCCGATCCTAATCTTTTTGATTTCCATTATTGTCACAGCTTCTATGACAAATTCATCCATCTTGAAAAAAACAAAAAAAAGCAAAAAAAACAACAATGTTTTGTGAATTAGTACGTAGGGTTATCAGGTTTTTATCTGTTTGTTAATTGTTTTACGATTCACATTACGTTAAAAAATAAGTAGGTTCAACAACACTTTTTAAGGTCATGTCAAGCTGACCTAATGGATAGTGTACTTGACTCAATGTCTCTAAGTTTTCATTTCGATCTTAGTTAGAGCATTTTTTTTTTACTTACAAGAAAAAACGCAATACTTACATGTACATGTCTCAATTTCTTTTCATTTTTTTTTAAAAGGAATTTAACGTTACAATTAATGCCGGGTACATCTTTTAGTTGTTTTTATAAAGTTAGGCATGCTTATTTGTTTATAGATTTCTATGTATAACATTTAATTCTAAACTAATTAACTGATCATTATCAAGTTTGAGACACAACTGCTAGTGGATAATGTGGATTATAAATTAATTTAATTTTATACAAAAGGATAAAAAGGGGCTGAAAAACTTTCAGGAAAGTTCAGATGATTCTGATTTATGTGAAACTTTAACAATACACATTAGACATTAAGTAAGACATATTTCTCAGATTTCAGTTTCTTCGAAGTATTTTATCAACGTAAAACTTGGAAGAGTACTTCACTTAAATAACTTCAATTTGGAAAGTAATAATTTGACCGTGCTCAACTTTTGACACGTGCTATTCGAAGGTTAGTACTGTATAAAAATCATATACATTTTTCATTCGTGTCACTATCTAAATGCCAGACCCTGGACTTATTGAGTGATATGTCATATACAGGGAAGTATATGTATGTATTTATATATTTGTATGTAGTCATAAACTTATAAACTGATCATTATGAACATTAGAACACAGCTGTTAAGCGGAAAGAGTTGTAATGTGGGTTAAACTTATTTTTACTCAAAGGGATTGAAGGCCTTTTTGAAAATTCGGATACCTCTACTTTTTGTGAAATTTAAATCTACTATTATATAAAAGGAACTTTGTGTGTGTGAATTTGTTCCCTAGTTGGGCCGGTTTTTACAGAATTTCACACGAAGGTACTTTATGTGCCTGGCAGTGTTCTTAGATAGGTTTTGTATTGGAATGTCTTCGATAATTATCAATAATCGAAATAATCTGATGAAAGAAGGAACAGGCGATTTGGATCAAAATTAACACTTTACACAGCCTAAAATCAGAAATGCATTTGAGAAGTTTTATTACCACACAAGCCGAAAGGCCCAACATATAAAATCATCTCTGCACAAGCAGTAAGGCCAAGCATATAAAATCAACAGCAGGTTCTTTGATATAGCAGAAGTGTGTTTGAAATAATTTTTTTTAGTTAGAGCACAATTGAACCATGATACTTGACTTTTACATTTTAAACTTTAATTCAAGTCATTATATGTAAAAATAATTTTATAAAATCAACAATAGGTTCTCTACAGTGCAATGTAGACTACAATGTATTGTGGACTAAGTCACTGCGGGGGGGGGCATGTGGAACTTCCTCCCGGTGCACTGCGATGTGTCCCCAACTAGACCAAATAATCAATTGATTTGATTGAAAAATGGGCGATTTGACCGATTTTGATAACAATAAAAATATGAGAGTGTGAGACATTCGGTGATCATCATTCAACCCCAGAAGCATCGAATCTCCCTGCTAGTTATAAACACTTGGCATCAATTAACAAATATTCCACAATTTAAATTTCTGTGGAAAGTTTTAATGAGTTTTAAATAGCATAATATAAGCATAACTTACCATTCAAAAATTCAAATATTTCAGATTTGCATTAAATTTAATCCATAGTCATTAGACAAAAATTAAGCAAAGTTGCCTAAATTTCAATTTCTTCTTAAAACTCGTTAAGCTTAAGACTTAAATTTTAGACATTTTTTAGCATAAAAATCATATAATGAATTTTTATCAACATTGGAATAAGGATTCCAGACATAAGGTTTAATATCATTATATGTTGATTTTAATTTTCGTAAGAGGACATAAAAGTGGTGCAAAATAGTTCAGGAATTAATTTTACCCTCTCAGGTGTTGGTATTCTTTTCATTTTATGTCCCTTTTTTTACCCTCCCAGGTGTTGGTATTCTTTTAGTTTTATGTATTAGATTGAAAAAGAAGATAACAAGCTGTGATGCAAGTTTTGACCTTTTATTTGGTTAGCTGCAACGCAAAACATAATCTAACAGCACATGTGTTAATCGAATAATACAAACTTCATTCTAAAAATTCAGGAGATTAAAATTTAGAAGAATGGATTTAAATTGGTGCAAATAATGTCATTTAATAAAGACTTTTAATAGGAAATCAAAATATTAAAAATATGCTTCAATCTTTGATTTAATTGTTTCAACCAAAAAGCCATATTGTCACTTGTCACCACCGTCAAAAAAGGGAAGAGTCTATCAGGTATGTGTACACAGTATGGTGGTGCATATAAGCGAAACCTGGACAGTGAGAGTTGAGGACATATGTTTCATGGAGAGAAATGATATGAAAATGATGATAGATGTGTAATGTGAATCTTAAAGGCAAGGTTAGATCTGATGACGTCAGAGGAAGATTAAGGTTGGACAATATAAGGAGATTGCAGGACAGGCGATTTCAATGGCATGGCCATGTTGAAAAGATTGATGTGATGTTGAAAAAATTGATGTGATGTTGAAAAAATTGATGTGATGTTGAAGAGGAGTTGAGGTAGCAGGGTCAATTGGCTAAGGAAGGTCAAGGAAAGCATGGAAGAAATGGATAAGAATTGACTAATAAATACCTAATCAGAGATAGGTTTGTTTGAAAGCCAATTTCAAAAAGCCATTCAACGCATGACAGCATGTAAAACATGTTAAACTGATATGTGTGTGTGTGTGTGTGTGTGTGTGTGTGTGTGTGTGTGTGTGTGTGTGAATTTGTTCCCTACAAACTTGATAACGGCTGGGTCGATTTTTACAGAATTTCACACGAAGGTACTTTATATGCCTGACAGTGTTCTTAAATAGGTTTTGTATCGGAATGTCTTCGATAATTATCAATAATCGAAATAATCTAATGAAAGAAAGAACAGACGATTTTGACCAAAATTAACACCTTACACAGCCTAACATCACAAGTGCATTTGAGAAGTGTTATTACTGATCGATGTCTCCGTTCAGTTTCGAAGACAAAGGATACTCCCTGTATGGGCAGCTGCGCGTGTAATTGTGTGGCAAGGGTTAATGACGACGATTTTTGATTTGTTTTCGCCCTTTGGATGCACAATGCTTTTTATTGCTTTTTTTTTAATATTGAAATGTCAATTTTCTGCTAAATAGATGGCTTAAAAAGATTAGAAGTAAAAAAAAAAAGAAGCAAACTTGTAAGTTTATTTTTTCTGTTGACCACAGTTTGTGGACACCATTACAAAAGTGTATCTCTTCTAAGTTTTGATTCCATTTCTTCCAGTGTTTGGTTCTAGCCATTTCTTTATGTAGGGAGAGGAGGGGATAAATTTCTAACCACCCATGCAATACATGACCTAGCTCTTCATTTTATGACGGTGCATACTGACACAACCTAACAGAGCGATTGAACCCTAACCCAATACAAACTATAACACATTAAAATAATGAGTATCGCTCCAACTTATCAAATTTATATAAAACTAGTTGTACCTAGTCAGCGTTGCTCAGGACTTTTTTGTTTTCATGTTTGTTTCATTTTCCTTCTTTTCTATTACTTGGAAATTTTATTTTTTTTGTTTTTACCAAATTATTATTTTTTATTAAAAATAATAATTTGGTAAAAACAAATTTAAAAACAGATTTAAACAGTCAAATTTAATTATTATGGTATCAGTTGGTTATTAAATTATTAATGAACCAAATTACTAAAGCGAATCTTGTTAAGGTAATATTGTTGTAAGTTCTATTCGGAAAACTATTGAAAAATTCAAAAAGTTTCAATCTTCTAACGCACAAGGATTTGATAAGATTTTCAGATTTAGAAATGACTTTCTATTCAACAGTTCAAATTTCAAAACTTTTCTAATTTCTAAAGGTCATAAAATAATTTATTATTTTTTCAACTAGTTTTGGTACTTCAAGCTATTAGATATTTCATTTCATTAATCGATTAATAGTAAATAAAAAGAAATAATAATATGTAAGTCACATACAGGTGATAAACACACACACACACACACACACACACACACACACACACACACACACACACACACACACACACACACACACACACACACACGAGAAGTGGCCACACAATTTTCTATATTAAATTTCTCTTGGTCTGTCTGTTTGTCTGTGTATTCGTTCCACCATTTCTCGGAAACTACCAAGCCGATCTGGCTGAAATTTTGTATGGTACTTTGTTATGATACGGCGTAGCGAATCATTCGATGCATAGTTAGGAATTAATATGGATTAGTCGCCACATTGCCAAATTTACTTTAGAAGTTTGGCATAAAGCACTCATTCTAAGTCAACGGGTTATAACTTTTGCCCATTTTTAATGAGATAAAAAGTCTAGTTTTAATAGTTTTACTGAGTATTCAATTTTCATTTATTTGTTTATTCATTTTGTTTCTACTTTCAAATACGGTGTATATATATATATATATATATATATATATATATATATATATATATATATATATGAGCAAACAGTTAATAAAATATGTTAAAAAATATTATATAAAAAAATGTTATATATATATATATATATATATATATATATATATATATATAATTATTTATCTTCCACCAGACTATCCATTCACATGTAATCACCTTTTTCTTCACCATATTCTCTCTGCTTCACTTTTTTGTTATCAAGTAAGATCTTTGACTTACTTGTTGTTTCATCAAATACTTTTGCATGCAAAATCCGATCCCGCATTTTGCTAATTCCTACCCTCTGATGAGAAGGAAAGTATTTCTTCGAAACTCCGCGGATTAAGGACTATCCACTTATCTAGTGTTTCCTTTTCAGATTAAATATGTTTTTAACTCATTTCAAAGTGTTTTTTAACATGTTTTATTAACTGTTTGCTCGTATATATATATATATATATATATATATATATATATATATATATATATATATATATATATATATATATAAAGAGAGAGAGAGAGAGAGAGAGAGAGAGAGGGGGGATTCATTTCTGATGTAATTAACTGATTATTATAAATTTTGAAACACCGCTACTAGAGGGAAGGGGTCAAACTGTGGGCTATAGTTAGTTAAATTTACTTTTACGCAAAGGGGGCAAAAAGAACATAGACGCCCTTTGTAAAAATTCAGATAGTTTCGATTTTTGTAAAATAATGATTATTGTCCAAATTTCAGTTTCTTTTGAGTATTTTAAAAAGATTTAAGATGCACAATATCCTCCCCATTTTATCGCGTAAATACATCAGATTTTTATAGAATTGGATTTATAGTTATTAGACATTAATTAAGCAAGATTCCCTGAATTTCAATTTTTTATAGAGATCTATGAAGCACTTAAATTTTAACCTTAAAATTTAGACATTTTCTACAATCAAAATAATGTAATGGATTTTGATAAGAATTAGAATAAGGATTTGATGTGGACTCATGGTTGGGACCATGGAAGAAAAACATGGAAGACGGATTAGGTGTAAGAAACCAAAAATTACAAGGATAGGATAAAGGGTAATATCTGGTGGTGTCCATTATGGGTAGTCGTACGCGCGTACTCATACTTCTACTGATTCTACAGTATTACGATACTGCCCCCCTTCCTGTGAGTGTTATCTTACATCATAATCTAGTGCTGGAAGAGTCCATGATGCAGGTAATTTCGGTCTCACAATAGGATTCTAGGCATATGTTTTAGTATCATTATATATTGATATTTATCTTTGTAAATCGTGCAAAACTCTTCTGTGTAGGATATAATATAAATGAGATGTCTCTGGGAATGCAATCTATATATCTATAAAAGTGAACGTGTCTGTGTGTCTGTGTACATTTCCCTACGCAATAACTGTCAATTTTAAGTCTACAAACTCGAAATGTGATATACAGGGTACTGAGATTTGGGAAAATCTATGTGATCGGTTATCGGCCAGAAATTTGGCTGTTAAGGGCTCAAAGTTCAACGATTTGACCTTTGAGAACTCTACCAAACTCCTCCGAAAATCTTGGGTCTAAACAAAATTTTAGATATAGGTTCCTTGGACATGGATCTAACTTAATAACCTGATTTGAGCACAAAACAATAAATTTTAAGGGGTCATAATAGGAGTCAAAACTAAAAAAGTTGACCTTTTTTTTTTTTTTTTTTTTGCTCAGCATACACCTCCAAACACCCGGGCAACGTCGGGCACCCATGCTAGTTGAAAATAAAAATAATCCTATAACAATTGTCTTGCGTCAAATCTTATGAGAACTCCAATGTTGGTATTGTCTTAGAGATTGTTGCAATGTTAGTATTGTCTTAAAGATTGTTGAAATAATATTATTAAAAGTGTGTGTCATAAACATCAAAGACAACGTCTTACTTTATTTTATTTATAACTTGAGAATTCAAAATTATAAAAATAAGAACAAAAATGGTAATATGGTGTTCAGAACTGGGAGTAAGAATACACAACTTACCTATTCCCTGCTTATTCCCGGGCAACACCATGCTTGCAACTCATAAGATAATACTTTATCTGAGAATTTCAATATTTCGATTTGAATAAGTTATTTAATAAAAGAGGATATCTCTACAATCTATATCTAAGGCTAATTTCATGTTTGCATGTACGTTATCACCTTTCACATACATTTAATAAAATAAATTCTCTAAGATGTAGTGATTAATCTGATGTCGCTAAGGTAAAAGTTTCCGACTTTACTCATTTTTAAATGAATTTTTCCAAAATTAAATGATGTCATCTGTTCGACTAAACAGTAGAATTTTAAATAAGTGAAATTTCAATAAGTGAAATTTGTTTTAGAGCCTGGAAAATATTTAACTCACAATTATTTTTTTATAGTAAAAGGCCAAAGAATATTTAATCAATTAGAATAAAATTGCTACAATTTTAAATAAATAAACGCATTCGTTTTATTTATATAAAGGATATTTAGTAGACAATTAATTTTACAGAAGAAAGAAATCATTTTTTCTTAATAGTATTAACCATGACAGATATTTATTAGCTTGAAAAAGTTTATTATTAATCGTAAATTATAAAGATTGATGTAGAAAGCACCACAGAATTTCCATGTGGTCTCGTTAATAAAATTAATTTCAATAAGAAATGCATAGCTCACACTCGTTAATGTATTTATGAAAATTGCATGCAGTTCTTAACTTGACAGCAGAAAGGCATAAAGAAGCGGATCCAAAAAAAATATGCAAGGATTAAATGAAATTTTAAGTTACGTAAAAAGAAAACCTTTTGGGGAATTAATTTTAAGTGCAAACTTCTTTGCTGACCTGATTTTATTTTCTGTGATTATTAATAATAATTTTACACACAGAGAGAACACACACACACACACACACACACACACACACACACACACACACACACACACACACACACACACACACCAACGAAATAGGGAGATGGGGTAGATGCTGATAATATATCCAATTAGACCATATGAACAAATTAATATTACCATATGTTTAGGAAATCATTCCGATGCCAATAGCCAGACTAACAAAAATCCCTTGACAGCGATTTATGAAAATATTCCAAACTGCTTAAAAGAAGAAATTATTTCCCCGAGACGTTAAAATGGAGAAACAGACTTTTGTCAATTTTATCACAAAACTTATTGTTACAGCAAGTTTTGTTACATTTTTCATGCAACTTCTAAAACCAAGCTTTTCTCCTTCCATTACGAATATCTAGATCCTTGTTTTCCCCCAGTTGAAATAAATGACTCTCACCTTATAGAAGCTTCTTAATTTGATCAGCTCTTATAGATATATATTATTAGAACAGACTTTCACTTAAGACCTTAAATGGAAGGCTTACATCCAATATTTTGCTGAAGTCACTGGGAAAATATTTACATCATTCTACTGCTCCAGAAAGTACCTGGCTCCTGATGCAATACTCTACCTATATAAGATATCCTATATATGAATAACAAAAAAAAACTTATAGCTCTTAAAAATATCGCTAAGGTAGCGGAAAAAATAAAAATAGCAGCACTTTGAAGCTGTTAATACTGCTAAAAAAAAAAAAAATGCCAACACCACATCTATAATATAAATCTCAATATCTGTTTAAATGTATGTATGTATGTATGTAATTTTGTCTGCCTAAAACTTTCGACAAAGGCAACGGATTTTCACGAGATTGGTATCATTTTGAAGAGCGATCCTTCGAACGACAAATATCGAAAAATTGGCTAAAAACATTAATTCCTTCACCCTCAACTGGGCACTTATCTACAGGGAAGGGTCGCTTTTTTCGGCGATATTTTTCGAAAGTCATCGCCTCTTTTCGATTGTCTAGCCTTAATTTAAACCTACATTACTTCCGGTTTGGCGATGGGCGCAACAGCAAAGACGTCACGTTTTTTTCACGGTCTTTTTCTCCTTCACGGTTTGTGCATTGATATTCCTATTAAAACCCCGTCTTTCTATTGGTATTTATTTGCTTCCCTACGAAAGCAAAATGTAACACAAGGTCGTTTTTAATGAGGGTGAACCCTTTTTTCGATTTATTTAAAAAGAAAATACAACTTTGTTATATATGAGTCGTGGAATTGCATTCATTTGCAAAAGATCTAGCTAATTTGCATATTCGTTTAAAATTCGTTTTAATTAATTCCCTATTAGTTTTTTTCGGTTTTCTTATAGGATGATCATCTTTAGTTAACTATTACGTGTAATTATATTCATGCAGATATTCTACATGATTTATACTTGTGTAATATTTGCATAAAAAGGTTATAGTAAACACAAACCTGTTTATATATATATATATATATATATATGAATTCAAAACGTATCGAAAAACAAAAGCAAATAACATCTATCTATATATATATATATATATATATATATATATATATATATATATATATATATATATATATATATATATGTGTGTGTATGTATATATATTTGTTTAAAAAATTTTGCCTATCGAATTCCTCTGTCAGTTTTTATGCTACAGACATGAAACTTAAATATATAGGGTATTCGAAAAACATGCAAAACTTTACATTTGGATTTTAACCAGGGAAAATCGATGCAAAAGTGTGAAAATAAAAAAAATGAAATTTGCCAGGTGAAGGTCGAACGACAGCATTATGAACATGCATGCGTAACATAATAGCTATTGGTTCATGTTTTAATTTTTAGCCTTGTAGCAAACATGTTTTCATAGCTCAGGTTTTAACGTTAAAGGAAAAAGGAAATCGTAAGCTAAACGTTTTGGTTTTGGTTTTTGGCGGTGGCACACAAGTCATTATTTTTAAACTTTTCAAATCATTATTATATATTGAGTCCCATATAATATAATAATAAATACGAAATCTGCATTAATCAAAATATATTTAAGCGTATTTTGCGACCAGGCAATGCCGGGTGGCCTGCTAGTATATATATAAAATTAAGTCAGGTCTTATGCTACTGATATTAAGTACCCCAGAACTACCTGCCACATGGTCAGGTTACCGGTGACTAAACTGGTTCCCCCACCAGCTTTGATGAGGTGGGTAGTTAGTCTCTCAGAAAGAAAAAAATAATACCTTTCCAAAGCGGATGAACCCTTATTGGTTCAATGGCTAACTAGCATCTAAGAGAAGGAAAACTACAAAACTAAGTGCCTGGTATAGACCAATCGTCTCAATTTATGTGCCATTGGAAAACTATAACATATTCGAAACGTGCAGTGCAAGCCCAATTTACTATAAATAAACTCACACACCTCCTTGACCTTTTTGTGTTTTCTTGTAATGCATTCTTACAAGCATCACTCAACTTAAAGTCACAAGTTCACTGACGACATATATATTTTTTGCTGAAGCAACTAAATAGGAGTATCTTGCTCGAACTGTGCACAGTTGTGACTCTTAACGTTAATCTTAATGTTAATCTTAATGTTGTTTCAATTGTCTAATCAAGGTGAAAGGTATGATTCAGTGGAATTAAGGATGTCAAAGCAGCCTTTTTAGGAGAGCACTATTTGCTTTGTGCGGGAATAAGAAAATGTATCCTAAACAAATGATTGTTCATTTAGCGGTAACAAAATTAAGGACAATAAATTGGCATTATCAAGAAACGACAAACATACAAATCGGTTTTCCACCTCCGACGTTATGAAAGTTGCATGCTGGAATGTACAAACACTACTTGAAATGAGTTGTCTGAAAAATCACGCCACAGAACTAGCTGTTAGGCAAGGAGCTTTCTCTGTATGACATTGACATTGTTGATCTCTCTGAAACACTTCTTGCTAATGATAGTCAATTCACCGACACAAGCTCTGGTTATACTATCTTTTGGAAGCTTTTGCAATTTTGCAATGAACACGATCTCATGATTGGAAACATGGTTTTGTCAGGAGAAAATAAATACAAAGGTACATGGCAACATCCATGCTCTACGTACTGGCATATGATAGATTATGCTATTGTTCGCAGGCATGATCTACAAGATCTGCACAATGTTCAAATCATGAGAGGCGCTGAATGTTGGATGGGTCATTGCCTGGTAAGAGCCAAAATGGAACTAAAAATTCCTCCCAAAGTATGCCATACAACCACAACACATGCAAAAAAGCTTGGCGTCTTAAAGTTCTTCCATTTTTCTGAAATGAAGAACATTTTTCAGAATGCACTTACCTCTATTGCACTGGATTATGGGATGTTTTTAAAGTGAAAATACTATTTGTAACTCAAGACATTTTAGGATTTCGGAAAAAGAAGAGCCAAGACTAGTTTGCTGAAAATTATGAGGGAATTAATGCACTCTTTGAAACAAAAAGCAATATTTTCTTAAAATCTTGGCATCAAATCTATTCACCCAATCAAAAAATGGAAACTGCCAAAAACATACAAGGATTTCCAAAAAGTAGCACAAACATGCGTGAAAGTAAAAACCAGTGATGGCTCAAGAAGGCAAAAGAAGTACAACTCACAGAAAACAACAAAAACTCGAACCTGTTTTATCAAATAATTCAAGAGTTCTATAGGCTATAGTAATCACTGTTGCTCCTCTCAAATCAAAAAACGGTACCACCTTGAAACAACCAAAAGAGATCAAGAATCGCCATCCAATCATTCAATCCAATCAATCTGTATTGGATCTCATGAAGCAACTAAGGCTTTTGATGAGGTGTCTTCTAGAGGTGAAATAAAAGCTTCCTGGAGTCAAATGAACAACAATGAAGAATAGCCGTGAGAAAATGATCGATGTCTTAGAGCAAATCATCCAAGTTTATGGGGAAGTGAATTACTTCAAGACTAGAGAGATGCGATACTTGTGTTGTTGTAGGTTCAAAGTCAAACTGCGGCAATTTTAGAAGAATAAATTTGCTGTCTATTGTTGGAAAGGTGTTTTCAAGGATTATTCTAAACAGATTAGCCCACACAATTGTAAATAGAATACTATCAGGAATACGCTGTGATTTTTGTGCAAGCCGTGGCACTGTGGATATGATTTTCAGTGCTCAGTAATTGCAGTAGCGCAAAGAACAAAATCGTCCATTATACCAATGTTTCAGGCTTTTGATACTATAAACAGATCAAGGCTTTGGAAAATCTTACTGAAGTTGTGGATTTGATTTGTTCTTTTCACAACAGAATGAAGGCTACTTTCAACGGCACTCTGTCTGAGGAAATGAGATCAACCTAAAAAAGACAGTCATGTATGATCCAACACCCAGATTACCTTATATGAAACCAACTATCTTCATTGAAGGTAATGAATTAGATGTAGTTTACTCTTTTGTATATCTAGGCAGTACCCTCTCTAAAGATATATATATATATATATATATATATATATATATATATATATATATACTAGCATGAGTGCCCGGCGTTGCCCGGCTGTTTGGAGGTGTATGCTGAGCAAAAACAACAAAAAAGGGTTAATTTTTTTAACTTTGACCCCTATTATGACCCCTTAAAATTTATTGTTTTGGGCTAAAATCAAGTTATTAAGTTAGATCTATGTCCAAGGAACCTATATCTAAAATTTCCAGTGTGTAGACCCAAAATTGTCGGAGGAGTTTGGTAGAGTTCTCAAAGGTAAAATCGTTGAACTTTGAGCCCTTAACAGCGAAATTTTTGGCCGAAAACCGATCACATCGATTTTCCCAAATTTCAGAACCGTGTATATCAAATTTCGAGTTTGTAGACTGAAAATTAACAGAGTTATGTCGAAGGAAAATGTACACAGACACACAGACAGACACACAAACACACAGACACGTTCACATTTATAGATATACTAGCATTTCAGCCCGGCGTTGCCCGCGCGTTTGGATGTGTATATTGAGCAAAAAAAAAAAAGTGGTAGTGGGAAGGCAGGCTCGAACCCGTACCGCAAAGGAGGAAAAGAACGGGGTAAAACCTAACGTTTATGCTGTTACGACCACCGCCAAACCGGAAGCGACATTTTTAAAAATTAAGGCTAGACAATTTAAAGGAGAGGATAACTTTCAAAAATATCGGCGAAAAAAGTGACCCCCCTCTAGAAAAGTTCCTAGTTGAAGGGTAAGATATTAATGTTTTTAGCCAATTTTTCGATATTTGTCGTATGAAAGGTCGATCTTTAAAACACTACTGATCTTGGTAAAATTCGTCGCCTCTATTGAAAGTTTAAAGCAGACATGCAAACAGACATACATACATACATTTATATATTGGTAACTAAACATTTTCGACCCAAACTGATGAAAAAGCTTGCCCTATCTTTGAATATCCTTTATGTAAAATTTCAAATATTTAGACCAGAAATTGTCTGAGTAATTTGTAAGAGATCGCAGAGGTCAATTTTTAAAAACTTTTGACACCTATTATGACTCCTTAAAATTTATTGTTTTTGGCTCAAATCAAGTTATTAAGTTAGATCCATATCCAAGGAACCTATATCTAAAATTTCAAATGCGTAGACCCAAAATTGTCGGAGGAGTTTGGTAGAGTTCTCAAAGGTCAAATCGTTGAACTTTGACCCCTTAATCGCCAAATTTCTGGCTAAAAACCGATCACATCGATTTTCCCAAATCTCAGTACCCTGTATATCAAATTTCGAGTCTGTAGACTAAAAATTGACAGAGTTATTGCGTAGGGAAATGTACACACACACACACACGCACGTTCACTTATATATATATATATATATATATATATATATATATATATATATATATATATATATATATATATGCATGAAAATAAAATAAAAATACCAGCGATGGTTGACATTATGTTGTTTTGAAAAAAGAAAAACCGAATGAATTTATGAAATGATCAACGTTTCGTCCTTATTGCAGGGGACATCTTCAGGATATTAAAAGGAAAATAAAGAAGAAGAAAACGATCATGGACCATACGTAAGTGAAAAGGAAATAGTGTTAGAATCCTACCCATATCGGGAAGGAAACCATGTGTGTGTATGGGAAGGTTGGGTTGTTCGATGCCTATATATATACACTTTTAAAAATACGTTAAATAAATATGTACACTTTTTTTCTCTCTCTAATCTTATTCATTTTAATTATTTAAGGATTAAGGAAAAACGGTTAACCAGGATCCGTTTTTATACTTTGTTCTTTAATTATTATTTTCCCTGTACTAGGGGCTAAATGGTAGAAGCCCTTTCTTTGCATAATAGTATTAGTGTTTATGGGTAGAATTCTAACACGGTTTCCTTTTCATTTTCATATGGTCTATGATTGTTGTCTTCTTCTGCATTTTTCCTTTTAATATCCCGAAGATGTTTCCTGCAATAGGGACAAAAGTTGATCACCATTTCATAAATTCATTCGTTTTTTTCTTTTTTCAAAACAACATAACGTCAACCATCGCTAGTATTTTTATTTTATATATATATATATATATATATATATATATATATATATATATATATATATATATATATATATATATATATATATATATATATATATACAAACAATATAAACACTAATACTATTACGCAAAGAAAGGGCTTCTACCATTTAGCCCCTAGTACAGGGAAAATAATAATTAAAGAACAAAGTATAAAAACGGATCCTGGTTAACCGTTTTTCCTTAATCCTTAAATAATTAAAATGAATAAGATTAGAGAGAGAAAAAAAGTGTACATATTTATTTAACGTATTTTTAAAAGTGTATATATATAGGCATCGAACAACTCAACCTTCCCATACACACACATGGTTTCCTTCCCGATATGGGTAGGATTCTAACACTATTTCCTTTTCACTTACGTATGGTCTATGATCGTTTTCTTCTTCTTTATTTTTCCTTTTAATATGATGAAGATGTCCTCTGCGATAGGGACGAAACGTTGATCATTTCATAAAATCATTCGGATTGGGCCAATCGCCGGCAGCTTCTATTACTGTCAGTTTGCAGGTAATTTGACCTTTAGCGCCCCCGCTAGCACACTTGACTTATTTTGACAACAAATCTGACTCTTGTTTGCGAACAATGTGGAAGGGGGGAGTTATGATTGACAACTTTCTATTGCCAACAGCTTAGCCCCAATTTTAGTCTAACGTCGTGAAAAAGGAGCACCTCTCTTTGCCTTGAGCATATATATTCTATACTGTAGCATCGAGCCATAAGAAATCATAGCTGTATATTTGGATTTTTTGGGTTAAATGTTTTGGAAACCTGTATTACAGATTTATTCTAATGATTTCAGGTAAATGAGTATTAAACAAATCTTTGCTATATACATTTTCTAAGATTAAACGTAAGAATTAAATTCATGTCAACGATTGTTGTATTTATAAATATATTCATCTTCATAAAATAAAGTTGTTTTCTCGTACTTTATTGATATTAATAGCTTTAATAAGAAATAGGAGATGAAAAGGTATTTCTTCAGACATTTATGCCAAACATTGTTTCATGTTCTTAAAACATAATTTTTATTTTTGTTTTTATTTTTAATCGATTTCATAGTTTTTTTTTAATATTTAATCCTGACCAATATTTTATTATTTTAATCAGGTTACAGTTTTGACTCTTTTAATGAAACCATAGTAGACTTTGAGGAAATTGCGCCAGCTTGTTAACTTTATTCGTTGATGTCACTTTCTGACACCACATTTGTCAATGAGTTTGTTTAATTCTCTCTATTCTCTCTAGTCTCGAATGAAGATATTCATTATATAAAATTAGCTCAACGTTTAATTGCATACATGATAACCTTTCGGAATTTGAAAATGACTAATACAAACCATATTTCCTCATGCATTTGTTCCTTAAATCATAAATAGTTGGATGTTGAACGTGAAGAAGATAAGGCATTATCAAAAGGAAAAGAAACGTCTATCTGTAACGTAGTCGCTAATATGTAGGGCCCTAACACGTTGTAGACTCCGTCGCAAGGAACATAAGAAAGGAAGAGGAAAAAAAAATTCAACTCGCTGTTTCAGGTTTAACCTTTATTCGTCCATCTCTGGCCACGTGTGACTTCTTGTCTCAGCTTTGACATCATTCATGATCATTGATCTGTGCACGCGTTCTTCTTTTTATAACTTTTTCTTTCTTCTTTGCCGTGACGTCACCTCACATACAACTTGGTGATACGCATGTCCTCTGCCATACGCACGCACATGCTCTGTTACATATCTATACAAGAATGTATAATTTGTTAAATTTGTCAATAATTTGTTACAGCAGTAAAAATGAACAATTCGTGAAGATTGTGAGTTCAAAGAGTCCGTGAAAGTTCTGGGGGAAAAAAGGAAAGAGTTTGTTTGTAAGGATAAACTAAGTACACGTTTGTTTCAGCCGTTGCCATGTATATTTACACGTGTTTAACATGAATAGGCATCTAAGTATGTGTGTGTGTGTGTGCATGTGAGTGTGTGCATGCGTGTGTGTGTGCATGTGAGTGTGGCTGTTTTGTTAGTGAGAGGACGTCTTTGAACTTGTACACATGTGTGTTTATGAGTGGCGTGCGTGTTTTTCCAAAATTTCTGTGATCTGTGAAAATCTCTCATTATGTATGCACTGCTTTGCAAAGGACCCTTTTTACCCCACCCCCCTGAGAAGGGCCCGGGCAGCATAGTGTAGTGCGCACATCTCTGTTTCTTCATAAAAAGAAAAGAAAGAAAATCTGATTACTCATTTTTTCCCTGGCAATAATGCGTTTCCACGAGCCCCATTAGTCAGTCTCTCTCTCTCTCTCTCTCTCTCTCTCTCTCTCTCTCTCTGTATATATATATATATATATATATATATATATATGAGAGAGAGAGAGAATTGTGTAGATCGTCATATAATGATTAGATCACTCTGACTGACGTTAAAAGCATTTAAAAAGAATAAATGTTTAATTTCAACTGTATCTCTCCCCGTTGTCAGTAGGTGAATGGTTCGGGTCCTTGCTAATGAAGTCAGACATGACTTCTGTTGCCAGGGTTCGAATCTCTCGACTGGCATTAATCATAACACCCTGCACTAATGATTCCCGAAGGATGAAACACTAGTGTCTGTAGGTATTTAATAATTATTATAGTAAATAATTATGTCAGCCTTTTTAAAAAACTTGTTTCTTATCGTTGAGCACTTTCAGTTGTAATAAGTCGGTCAATTTAGCTCATATGCGTAGATCGTCATATAATGACTAGATCACCTTGACTGACGTTAAAAGCATTTAAAAAGAATAAATGTTTAATTTCAACTGTATCTCTCGCGGTTGTCGGTAGCCGAATGGTTTGAGTCCTTGCTAATGAAGTCAGACATGACTTCTGTTGCTGGGGTTCGAATCTCTCGATTGGCGTTAATCGTGACACCCTGCACTGATGATTCCCAAAAGGATGAAACACTAGTGTCTGTAGGCATTTAATTATTATAGTAAATAATTATATATATATATATATATATATATATATATATATATATATATATATATATATATTAGTCCTTGCACGAAAGCGCAGGACACAAAAATGTTTTAAATAATAATAATAATAGAATAATAATAACAAAGTCTTTTGCGAGCAAGGACTACTATTGAGTGTAACCAGTTATACACTCCTTTTGAAATTTTCATCTCTATTTTTTTCGTTATCTACTGAATATTTTTGATGAAACCTATATGAAATATGTTCCTTATTAAATTGTAAAGATTTTCTATTCTGAAAGAAGTTTTAAAAAAATTAATCTAAAAAAGTTATTTTAAAGTTTTTGTTAAAAAAATTCAGATTTTCTTATTATTCAGACATGTATGACAAAAAGTAAGGTATTAAATTTGCATACCTTACTTTGTAAAATTTATAAAAGTACACTTTGAAGATAAATAAATTTCAAATTGAATCTTGTACCTTTATTTTTAAAGCCTATAGTAAAAACATTTTGTTTAACAATTTTTACACACATAGTGAAATAGAAAGTTGCAATATACCTTTCCTCTTTCAAATTTATTGTTGTTCGTTTTTGAGTTGGCCAACATGCGTTCTCCCGTGTCTCCAAGAGTTCCAAAAATATTTAGAAAGATGTTGGCATCAGTTCCAGCTCCACGGACATCTCCAGTGTATACTTCAATCTTATAATTAATAACTGCAAAGAAGAATTATAATGCAAATTATTGCATGCTATTTTTTTTATAAAGAAAGAATGTTTTTTCTAGCCTTTTCTATAAATTCGGGGATAATTTTTTTAAACTATGAGAAAGTTTTCATGAATTCTGAGTAAAAAATATTAAAATGTTTGGAAAATACATTTAAAATAAGTAACATTTATGAGGATTGATTATTATTTATTATTTAGATTATTCACACCTATTTTCATACTGGGTATTATTTTCACAACATTTCGACAGATCACGTGCATCTTTTCTAACTAAACTTTTTAGTTAATCCATAGGGAGTTGGGATGGAGTGTTTCGTCAGCCATGAACAGGTAGAAGTGTTAGTTTATGCTATTTTTTTTTTAGTTATTATTGCCTGTTGAAAGAATTGAATCATCGCCCAAAAGACTTAGAACTGATTGTTAACAAAAAAAGTAATTTTATGTTAATGAGTAAAAAAGTAATTTATGTTGATGAGTAAAAAAGTAATTTTATGTTGATGAGTAAAAAAGTAATTTATGTTGATGAGTAAAAAAGTAATTTATGTTGATGAGTAAAAAAGTAATTTATGTTGATGAGTAAAAAAGTAATTTTATGTTGATGAGTAAAAAAGTAAATTTATGTTGATGAGTAAAAAAGTAATTTTATGTTGATGAGTAAAAAAGTAATTTTATGTTGATGAGTAAAAAAGTAATTTTATGTTGATGAGTAAAAAAGTAATTTTATGTTGATGAGTAAAAAAGTAATTTTATGTTGATGAGTAAAAAAGTAATTTTATGTTGATGAGTAAAAAAGTAATTTTATGTTGATGAGTAAAAAAGTAATTTTGTGTTGATGAGTAAAAAAGAAATTTTATGTTGATGAGTAAAAAAGTAATTTTATGTTGATGAGTAAAAAAGTAATTTATGTTGATGAGTAAAAAAGTAATTTATGTTGAGTAGTAAAAAAGTAATTTATGTTGAGTAGTAAAAAAGTAATTTTATGTTGATGAGTAAAAAAGTAATTTTATGTTGATGAGTAAAAAAGTAATTTATGTTGATGAGTAAAAAAGTAATTTATGTTGATGAGTAAAAAAGTAATTTATGTTGATGAGTAAAAAAGTAAATTTATGTTGATGAGTAAAAAAGTAATTTTATGTTAATGAGTAAAAAAGTAATTTTATGTTGATGGGTAAAAAAGTAATTTTATGTTGATGAGTAAAAAAGTAATTTTATGTTGATGAGTAAAAAAGTAATTTATGTTGATGAGTAAAAAAGTAATTTTATGTTGATGAGTAAAAAAGTAATTTAATGTTGATGAGTAAAAAAGTAATTTTATGTTGATGAGTAAAAAAGTAATTTTATGTTGATGAGTAAAAAAGTAATTTATGTTGATGAGTAAAAAAGTAATTTTATGTTGATGAGTAAAAAAGTAATTTAATGTTGATGAGTAAAAAAGTAATTTTATGTTGATAAGTAAAAAAGTAATTTTATGTTGATGAGTAAAAAAGTAATTTTATGTTGATAAGTAAAAAAGTAATTTTATGTTGATGAGTAAAAATAGTGCACATCTCGACAATATTTAAAGTTTAAAGTTCCCAATATTTGCAGTAAAATTATCTCTCGTAAATATTTAGCATAATAGATAATAGAATTGGTTTTACATTCCTTCTGGAGGCTGAAGGTTTAAGCCTTACAATAATAACTAAGAATTAAAAAAAAAAAAAATGAAAACTTAACACTTATATATGGTCATGGCTAACAGAATGAAAGCAATTTACCTCCGTCGATTAATTTTTTAAAAAACTCTGTACGAGTTTTCGAGTTAGACATAATGGTTTTCAAGTTCAAAAATGCACCTAAAAAGGGTGAGAGGTTGTATAAACATAACAATCAAGGCAGGAATAATAATCTGAACAATCGAAATAACTGTTAATTCAATAAAGCTACATCAAATTAAAAGTAAAATAAGAATTGAATTTAGTTTTATCAGTCCACGTCATTAATATTTTTCATAGATTGTTAACTAAAGTATTTATCAGCAATGGGTGAAAGATTATAATAATAATCTGGAAATTTGCATCAGTTTTAAATAAATAAATAAATATGGAAGAGATATATTAGTACTATTTATTTAAAGAATATTTAACAGTGATAATTATCAACCTTTCTTCTTGTAGCTCAACTATACAAAAGCAATCTCCAATCAAAAAGTAAAGTTTATATACTAATGATACTACCTTCTATGCAAATTGACTGCCAGCCAGAGACATCTAGCTTTAGAAAATCGAAACAGTCAATCTGCAAAGAGGAGATAATTCAGTTAACAATAATTATTCAGTCATATAGTCATTTTTCATTTAATTATTATTTAATTTACTAAGAAATATTCATCTAGAAAGCACCGTGAAATTTCCACGATATTCTGCTAGTAATGTTTATATATTATTTACTAAGAAATATTTATTATTTCGAAAGAAATATTAACAGTAAATTATACAGATTCATCTAGAAAGCACCGTGAAATTTCCACGATATTCTGCTAGTAATGTTTATATTATGTATTATTTATTTTGATCTCTTATTGAATCTTGAAATCTTTTTATGATGCACAAACGCGAATATATACTTGATTTGAATAAAGTTATTTTTAATGACTTTTATGTGACGTTATGACTAATGTTGATTTTGGTAGAGAAATGTGTGGCAGACTTGACGGCACTAGTATAATCCGGAACTAAACGTAATGTAGGTATGGACGTAAGTAATGATGTGTGCGTTGATTTATATAGATGGTAGGAGAAAGAGAGAAAGAGAGAAGCAGAAAAAAAGAGAGATATTATTCTTTCAAATTCTCATAAAAAACTAGACTGTATAAAAAATGCATTAAAAGTGCATTAACCCCACAAATACCTCCTCCTCCTCTCATGTGACAGAACATATACATCTATCCACTAGTACACGTCTATCAAACTCGATGACACAAAAGGGCATTAAGAGATGAGACAAGATGTCACGGGTCAGAAGCAGGCAACTTCACCGGGGTATTACCAATTAGGATGAAATCAACTCCAGTGGAATAGTTTGGGGAGGAGAGTCAGAGGGAGAGAAAGGGAGCATATTTTCTTACATAAGGATTACTTTATCTCTTCTTAGTTATAACCCCCCCCCACCACCACCATCGATAGAAGTTTTCAAATGTGCATCCCTTTTCAATTTATGAAAACAAAATCTTTTATCTGAGTTGTAGTATCACAACTAGATCATTCCCACTTCCAATTGTTGTTCTTTGAAACAAGCCGTAATCATGGTTTGGTTTGGTTGTTTTGTTTTACGGCATATCAACCCTTTTCGAGATATTTCATACCGAATCCAGGTATTTTGGAAATAATATTCATGTCACATCCAGTTATTTTGTAGAAGGATTTTATTCTTCAAGCTTTTTGTATCTTCAATCGCTAGTTTGTAGTGTTTGGTTTGGTTGTTTTATAGTAAATTTTATCGTTTTTGTTCCCTGCAGAACATGAATGAGTTTTGCAATGGGAGAAGGGAAAGGGTTTCAGTATTAACGTCTGGTAGGTTTTAAGTTAGAAAAGCTGTCAGGAAGTGGAAGAGATGGAAAGAGAAAAGGGAAATGGGAAGAAGGAAAAAGGGGAAAAGGTAGGTTGTTGTTTTTGGTTTTGCAAAACATAATTAAGTTTTGCAAACGGAAATAGAAAACAAAAAACATCAATGTTAGGTGCATTTCATCTCAGGAAGCCAATATCTTCAGACAGCCTGATCTGGTAGCACCAGCCGTAATCATGCAACTTTCAACCAAGCATTAATCGCTTCAAAACGGTCGGTCAGATATGATTTTGAAACTAAAGCAAATCAAAGCAACATATTTTTACATGTAAAAGGTCTAATATCTTTTCAGAGAAAGTATTATAACAATGATATGACACACCACTAAATAAATCCAAAGCAGACATATAGATGGCGATACTAATAAAAAAATCCTTATGGTTTTTATAAAGTACTAACCTTCAAATAGCATATGTTAAAAGTGGAACCCGGATTATTAGTTTCCAAATTACAATTATTTAAGTGAAACTACTGTCAAAACAATGGAAAAACCTGAATTTCGTGTATGAATAAAGCATTGCGATTTTTTTTTGAAAAACATATTGTTGAAACAAAGTAATCGTTTGATAAGCAGTGTTTGATTATTCAGTGTTTGCTGTGTCGAAAACAAAGGTTAAGGGCTGTTATGCTGACTTTAAATGCGATCGAATAGACACAAATGATGTTGAAAGCTTAGGTCGCTCATATTTGGCAGTAGCTCTGAAAAAAAAGTTCTGTTGAAAAACACACACACACACACACACACACACACACACACACACACACACACACACACACACACACTCGTTTTAACTGATCATAAATTAAAATTCCGTAAGTTAGTTGAGGAGTTGAAGATATCACATATGGTTTGATAAATGTTATTCAGTTTTGGATATCACAAGGCAGTACGTTCCTTTATTTGCATCAACATTTGTCAAGAAGACAGCTATGTTCATAGTGCACGTCATGTTTACTCACAATCAATGAAAAATAACAACACGTCAACGATTCAGAGCGTTATTTTGCAATAATTTCAGTGCCATAAAAAGGAGTTTTTGCCTCAATATGTAACAATGGATGAAACATTCTGAGATCAAATTAATAATCAGCTGAGGGGACAACAAGCGACCAACAAGCGACCAAATATGTAAATATTAACCTGCAATTTTTTCAATCTTAGGATGGGCAAGGTTTTTTTTTTTTCACTTACTTAGAGAAATAAGAACCACCAATAGCGAATATTAAATAACATCATTGAAGGAAGAAATCGCCAAAAATCTGCCATAAATAAACAGGAAAAATGTGTTCTTCCACCAAAACAATGGATCATGTCACACGTTGATTGCAACGTTGGCAAAACTAAGTATTTATTTAGTTTTGGACTTCGAATTGTTTTTGCACTCGCAGATCTACCTTTTTTTTTTACATGGTAGTCACCACTTATCAAGGCCTGGAGGCCACTTGGGGATAAGGGTTATTGCGTGTACAGTAATCAATGGGATAATATTGCGGTAATCATTAGTAATGGAGATTTGATAGAGTGTCTTACGTAAGGGAGCGGTTTATCAGGAATTTGTTTATGTTGGACTTGAAGACATCCAAGTTGTAGTCAGGTGGGAAACAGGCAAATGGAACAGAGTTCCACATGCGTGCACTTCTAAGAAAGAAGCTTTGTTCATGGAATCTATGTTTTGATTTAGGCACAAAGAGTGGGGAAAATTATTGACAGTGGTTTCAGCTAGACGGGTGTTTTTTGTGAAAGATTGGTGAGAGGGGAACCAGGGATTGGAGCTCAGACGAGCACTTACCATGGAAATAACGATAAAACAAAGACAGGCTATCAAAGTCTCTTCTGTGGGAGAGAGGCTGCAGGGAAGAGAAAAGGGCATTCCCCACAAAACCACAAAGTCTATTTTGTACTCTGTCAAGGCAGGATAGGCTGTTTTTAGCAGCTCCTGCCAGATGTGGCAGCAGTACTTCATCCTTGGATGTACTTGGCTTTTATATAGATAGAGAATTGCATTAGCAGTGAGATATCTTCTGGAGCGGTAGAAGGACCCCACTATTTTCCCAGTAACCTTAGCAACAGACTTGATATATGTGTCCCATTTCAGATCAGGAGTAAAGGTCAAGCCCAGAAGCTTGTCAAAACTTGAGGCCTCCCCAAGACGAGAGCCATCAATTTCAAATGATGCCAGATGGGGATCAAAGCGTTGATGATGTAAAGATAGGAGCTTGGTTTTAGATGCATTAACCAGCCACTTCTTCCCCCACTGTACCATGCACTCAAGATCAGAGGAGAGAGAATCAGAGAGAACTTTGTCATTTACGGCCTTTGATGTGTTGCCATAGATGGTCGTATCATCAGCATAGATGTCTACGAATGATTTATGTGTTTTGGGAGATCATTGATTTACCTCAGCGTCTACCAGAATCTACCAGCGTTTTGCAGACCTAATAATAGGTAACATCGGTCTAAAATAACAGAAAATTATGGGGATTACTTTTAACATTATGTGGTCTGAGTCCGTGCTTAATCAGATGAGGTTGGACATGAGACTTCTTGGGAATTTAGTTTCCTGGGCAACGTCGGGACACAGGTCATCTAGAATAGTGCAGTGGGATATGTTGAAAAGAAATCAGATATATTAAAAAGAAATGAGTAAATTGCTTGATCACAATAATATGAGTGCTAAAATACAAACTATTTATTTAAAAACTATGCGTTAAATATTTTAGAGACGTGCCATGGTTCCACTGACATGGATTAACGTATATATATATATATATATATATATATATATATATATATATATATATATATATATATATATATATATGTCAATGGGTAGAACTGCCGACTATCAATGTGATGGTTCTAAGTTCAATCCTTGGCTAGGGAAAGGTGTTAGTCTAGCCGCACTGATGAGTTGTGATACAACGAAACAATACTGTATGTGGATGACTATATATATATATATATATATATATATATATATATATATATTGGTTAAAAAAACGGACCTCATCTTAAGATGTGGCCATTTAATTTCGTTTTAGTGATGAAAATCTTATTTAGAATTGAAGCCTGACAGATCGCCTATCCAATGGACAACGCCTGTTATCACTTATTCACACAAACAAACCATCTTTTATGCTTTTCACATGAAATCGTTTGCAAATCCAAGAAATGAAAACGCGCATTTCTTACTCATTCTGAGTCTTTGCATCCTTTTTATTTCTCTATTTGTTGTTGTTGTTGTTGTTGGTCGTCAAGTGGAGGAAGGAGTGAGGTTAATAGTTTAAGTTGTCTTTCTTTTTAATTGAATCTTTTTGGCAGGGAAATGACCAATTAAACGACATTAATAAATACACCTACTGACTAGTTTCATCAAGTCATCAGGTTATATGTGTGCGTGTGTATGTGTGTGGGAAAATTATTTGACAACGATTTAAGATTGCATATATATATATATATATATATATATATATATATATATATATATATATAATTATTTTGACAGCCAAACAACATCGCAGCGCATAAGAGCCATGACAGCAAACAAACATATATGTGATGTGTGTGTGTGTGGTGTGTGTGTGTGTGTGTGTGTGTGTGTGTGTGTGCGCGCGCGCGTGTGTGTGTGTGTGAGAGTGAGAGAGAGCTTATACGCAAAAGAAATAGATAACGTTTTCGATGATAGGAATGCAAGAGTTAAATTACAAATTATTCATTTAAAAACTGTCCATTACATATTCTAGAGATGGACTGTAGTTTTATTGAAATATATAGGCCTTTACTGTTTGGTAAAGGCCTATATATTTCAATAAACCCATTGTTTGATAAAGGCCCTTAGAATCCACTTCAAATCCCTAGCATCCCATGAAACGAAGATAATCCAGAAAAAATGGAAGAGTCGGTGGTGATCATTACCTATAAACGACCGGTGCTATGTTTCAAACTGTCTTTTTGAAGAAAATGTCCGTGTTTATGGGACGGACTGTCTCTATTGATTTCTGAGCTTTAAAATTTTACTTACAACTCAGCATTATCTAACTGCAACTAACTGTTACTAATTAAGGATGTCGCATGTTTATCTGTTTTGTTTTGTATATTCGAATTCAGGGATAATAATGTGTAGTGTTATTTATATGACGAACTGTAGATAACCTATTATTGATTTTATAAAATTATTTTTATATCTTGAATGTCTTGAATTAAAGTTTAAAATGTAAAAGTCAAGTACCATGCTTTAATTGTTCCCTAAACAAACCCATTCATTTCAAACGCACCCCTGTCATATCAAAGAACCTACTTGATTTTATATACCTGGCCTTAATGCTTGTGCGGTGATAATGGCTTGAATTTAAATTTAAAATGAAAAATTCAAGTATCATGGTGTAATTGTGCTCCTAGCACAAACATTCATTTCGGACGCGTCCCTGTTATATCAAAGAATCTACTGCTGCTTTTGTTTGTCAGACTTTTCGGCTTGTGTGGTAATAAAACTTCTCAAATGTACTTGTAATCTTAGGCTGTGTAAGGCGTCAAAATCGCCTGTTCCTTTAGTCATCAGATTATTTCGATTATCGATTATCTAATACTTAATGAAATTATCGATAATCTAATACTTAATGAAATTATCGATTATCTATACTTAATGAAATTATCGATTATCTATACTTAATGAAAACATTCCGATACAAAATCTATTTAAAAACATTGCAAGGCACATTAAGTATCTTTGTGTGAAATTTCATAAAAATCGGCCCAGCCGTTTTCAAGACCATAGGAAGTGAACTCGCACAGTTACAGACACACACAAAGTTCCTTATATATATATATATATATATATATATATATATATATATATATATATATATATATATATATATATATATATATATGTTATTTGAGAAGGAAAACCGAGAATTAATAAAATAGTAATCAACGTTTCGTCCCTATTTCAGGGGACATCATCAGAATTTCGTAGGAAAAATGTAGAAAAAACGATTACAGACCACATGCGAGTGAAAAAGGAAAAAAAAAATCCTAAAGGCTTTCCCATTCTGGGCAGAAACTATAAATGTGTGTGTGGAAAGGTTGGATTATTCTATGCATACATATACACCTTAAAACGTTATTCAAATACATATGTACATGCACATTTAATTTTTTTTTTATCTTATTTATTTTGTTGAAATTATATGAGGATATATAGACTGATTACCCACGATCTGTATTCATATTTTGCTCTCTGATTATTATATTTCCTATAATAGGGGACAAATTGTAGAAACCTTTTCTTTGCGTGATGGTGCTAGTATTTGAAATAAGTGTTGATTCTAGAAGTCTTCGTTTAGCTCTATCTACAACGAATTTGATAATTTTTGCATGATCAAAGTTAAACGAGTGATCATGTTCAGCACAATGACAGAAAAGTGCATTCAAGGAGTCTCCATTCTTTATGTCTCAACTTACGCTGTGTTTCTCCTATAAATGTTTGGTGGCAGTCATTTTTATTAATTCTCGGTTTTCCTTCTCAAATAACATAACGTCAACCATCGCTTGTATTCTTATTTTATTTTTACTCATATACATATGTCATCGACATAGTCCTGTTTCGTTGTATCACAACTTATCAGTGCTGCTAGACTAGCACTTCTCCCAAGCCGAGGATTGAACCTAGAACCATTGCGTTGACAGTCAGCTTTTCTACCGATCGACCAACAGGAGAGGCGGCCGTAAATTATTTCGCCAAATGTGTATTTAAACAAACATTTGTCCACCACTTTTACAGTGCTCTAACCGCTTGTTAATAAACAAATAGTGAGCGTCGCATATATATATATATATATATATATATATATATATATATATATATATATATATATATATATATATATAACGGCATTTTTCTACTGATTTTCACCATTACATATTTGATTAAAAACAGGAGTTGCTGAAATTTTCTTATCCTGCAATGAGACAAAATATTTAACAATATGTATATATCACACTTCTAAAATCGTTCCGCTTGAATTGGATAAGCAAAACTATGAGTTGCAGCGATTGATTTACTTTTGTTATTTATTCCCTATTTATTTATTAACAAATTACATCCTATGAAGCTCCCAAGATCTATTAAATACTGCATTCAACGATTAAAAGATAATAATTCGGTGGATTATAAAAATTTATAACGTAATTAAAATTGTAAATATAATAATCTACTTCTGGAAATTAACGCTTAACGCTGTTTCTAAAAATCTTTTTATAATACAAAAAGGAAACCTAAACAGGGAAACTGAATCACAAATAACAGTTGCACAAGATAACGCACTTATTACCAACCATATCAAAGCAAGGATCGAAAAGACACAAGAAAACAGCAAATGCAGACTCCGTGGACAACGAAATGAAACAAGGAACCACATAATAAGTGAATGCAGCAAACTAGCCCAAAAAGAATATAAAAATAGACACGATCAAGTGGGGAAAGCAGTATATTGGCAATTATGCAAACAATTGCTTATTGAACACACAGACAAATGGTACAAACACAAACCGGCAGCAGTACTGGAAAATGAAAGTCACAAGATCCCATGGGACATGGATATACAAATAGATAAACCCATCCAAGCAAGAAGACCGGATTTTCATAATAGTTAGCAAGTAGGAAACGTCCTGCCAGATTGTGAATATGGCCGTCCCAGCAGACCACAGAGTAAAGATCAAGGAAACTGAGAAGTGGAGCAAATACACGGAACTGACCAGTGAACTCAAAGGAATCTGGAAAATGAGGAAAGTAAAGAAAAAATCACTAATAGTAGGGGCGTTAGGAACGATATTGAAAAACTTTGGAAATCGAATGGGAGATATTGGAATCAGAGGGATGACAGAGAAGATACAACGAATTTCAATAATGAAAACGGCAGAAATGTTAAGGAAAACTCTTGAATGTGGAGACTAGCACTTCACATAAACTACACACAACTTGACACACAGAAACGGCTACAGATGCAAAACACAAAGGAGCATCACATGGAATCATGAAAACTGAAATTGTATGATTGTAAGATATCGTCCCCCCCCTTTTTGTGTGGTGTGTGTCACCATAAACGAGCACCACACCAAATAATGAGGGTCAACGAGGATGGAAAGACCAAGGAGAGAAAGCACTAGCCAGACTTTCACTGGCTGAGTGCAAAGGGGGGTTTTGATCTTGGAGAGCTTATTGCTATCAAATTCAAATGAGGACCAATGGTCGCCACCAACGAGAAACTAATGGTAAGCGGCTGTTGTGATAATGCAAATTCTTTTGCAAAGGTTATCGAAAGAGGTGAGGAGTACTGGAAGTCTGTGGAGACTTATTGTCACTCAGACTCCAGGAAACAGCACAAGTTGTTCTAAAAGGGCAATCTTTGATGATGACTTGTGTGACTTCTGCTAGTGAGTAAATAATAATAATTACAGAACTATCAGAAACTGAAGGTGGAGATTGTTAGGTTGTGGAATAAGAAAACTTCCATCGTGCCAATAATCATAAATGTGCTTGGCTCAATCCCTTGTGATCTTATGAAACAGCTGAACTTCTTCGGATTCAAATACAACATTACCATACTTCAGAAGTCAGTTCTGCTTGGCTCAGCAAATATCCTACACCAGATGCTTTTCATCTAATTGATTCTTTATCCTCACTAGCTTTGGTGAAAAAGCCCGCTCTTGAGGAAAAAATTTGGTGTAAAACATCACAACACTGTGAAGTTAATGGAATAATAATATTACTACTACTACTACTACTACTACTACTAATACTACTAGTAATAATAATAATAATAATAATATCATCATCATCATCATCAGAATAAAACTCGAAAAACTTTGTTTTCCTCCTCATCATATAGACATCATAATCTGAGATGGCATCTAGTGGATATATATGATGATGAGAAAAGTCATTAAATATAAGCAGATGAAATTTGAAAGGCATTATGAAGTGTTGATTTTTGAGATTCATTATAATATTTAAAATTGTAAATATATCATAAATTTTATAATCTACTGAATTATTATATGCATATATTTTTTTAAAAGTTTGCAATAGAACACAAAAGTGGCATTTTAATAATAAATATAAAGACGTTTGTTTCAATGTTACTTTTTAAAGTACTTAATGATGATGATTATGATTATGAAAACTGTACATTATTTTATTAATGTACCATGACAACTGAACAGGTACTACATCAACCCACTCATACTGTTTCAAACAAAGTACAATAATACAATAGTCTCAAATAGTATAGTGTCGATTTCTGACAGACAGATACGAAATCTTCATTATTTATAAATAGTATGCAAAAATTTTTTCATTGGCAAAAGGTATGAATATCTTTTTCCTATACAACATAGCTAAGGGCAGAATTCTCAAACCTTGGTTAATAACCAGTCTAGACAAAAAACAACTCTTAGTTCAAAGCCTTGTGGGTATGGCAGCAACAACTTAACTGTATAAAAAACAACAACAAAAATTGCATTTCATAAAAACTGAAGTGATTTGACTCCAGGTCAGTTATAACGAGTTTGCAGAAATAAACCAAATAAATTCATATCATTAAAAAATAATTAGACTAAAATATAGCAAAATGCTTAAAATATTCCACAGTCTCTTTCAAATAGCATGTTCACTTATATATTTCTCTCTCTCTCTCTCTCTCTCTCTCTCTCTCTCTCTCTCTCTCCCTCTCTGTCACCCCCCCCCCACACACACTGCTGCTTTTCTTGTTAATCTTCTTATCCCTTTGTTCTAGCTGGGGATGGGAAATCCTACCAGATTCGAGACATTCACCCACTGTCTCATAGATTCCAACTGAGAGATCTTTTTAAGATTCTAACCGTCCTTTTAAGTGAAGATTTCCTGTAAACATGACTCTTCAATAATCTTAAAATGTCAATAAATATGCAGTGTCTCATGTCGTTTCTGTCTCATATATGACTTGAGTACTCACCTGCTAATGCCTTTTTTATTCCTTTCCCAGTGGCAGGAAGTTCTCGTAATATTTGATTGTCATCTTCATCAGTTGCAAGCCAACGACTACAGTAAAAAGTATATTGCTTTTTGGTTGCAATATTTTCAAGTTCAACCTATATTGCAAAAATAAAATGTATGAATAAAATCATTTTTCAATACTACAATCATGTTGAATATTTACATTGGAACTGAATTTATTCTCTCAGGTCATTTGGATATTGGACCAGTTCTGCCTATAAGAAACTTCTAAAAATATAGTCATTAAAAAGATTCAAAATGAAAATATTGCACATTTTAATTTACATTAACACATCACTCAATAAGTCCCGGGCCTAACTAATAAGACAATTTTTAGGCAAAATTCGACTTTACTCATCAACAGAGTCACTTTCTAGATTGATACACACTGATTCCGACATTTCTCTAACAATTCCTTTTTTTTAATAGAACGATTTGCCTTTTGCCTCAAAATGTGCGGCAGTTTCTAATATGACTTTTTCAATGGAGCCAAATATCTTATCTGGACCATTCTTTTGAAGTTTGCAAACAGCCTGTAATTGCTAGGGGCCAGATTCGAAGAATATGATGAATACAGAAGCAATTCAAAGGGTAATTCATGTAGGGTTGCAGAGTCGGATGGTGAAACTCTGACTCTGACTCCAACTCCTTGAATTCCTAGAATGCCGACTCCTTTGATATCTTAGACTCCGACTCCAACTCCTGACTCTGACCCCGACTCCTGACTCCGATTCCCGACTCCTGGACTCATATGTGGACCCATATCTATTCAGCATGCATTTTATAATTATTTTTCATGTATATTATTTTTGACGTTTAGCATTCACTTGTATGATAAATATACTCACATATACACTCAACTATTATTTATTTTACTCACATTAATACCTAACAAGGCATATCACCACTTGGATGAAAAGGCTACTTTTTGGGATCATGTCTAGGAAAGATTAGCAAGATTTCGGTTTATGTTACATTTAAACTTCTGCATAATCAGTCCGACCAGGAAAGCAGGTAGCAGGGAGGAAATTCCAAAGTCTAGCTGTTCAAGGGAAGAGACTATTAGAATAGAAAGTGTTTTGGCATCTAGGGATTTCAACAATGAAGGGGTGAGATCTTATTGCTAAACGGGTTTGTTCGGGATATGTACGGGGTACAAGTGTAACGAGTTCATCAGAACACAATCCATTAAATCATGCACAGAGATGCAACATTGTGACGCTGGGACAAGAGCTGGAGTTTAGTTGATAAAGTGGGACCGATTAGATTGACAACTCTTTTTTGGACCCTATCCAAGATGGAGAGGCTAGTAGTAGATGCATCAGCCCAGATGTGGAAACTATACTCCATGCATGAGCAAATGGTGGCCTTGTAGAGGTACGAGATACTCTCAGGTGTCAAAGGCTTTGGATGTATCAAGGGCTACAGCTGTGGCTCCACCCGCTTTATCCAATACATGGTAAATGCATTCACAGATAAATGTTAAAATATCTGCAGTAGAACGACATTGCCTGAATCCATACTGTTTGTCAGAGGGAAGATTTGCTTTTGCGAGGTGATGAACTAGTGTTTGATTAATTAAGGTCTCAAAGATTTTAGTGAAGGGGGGGGGAGAGATTAATGGGGCGATAATTGAGAGGGTCTGTTCTTTCATCAGAATTCCTGTATATTGGTACCACAGAAGCCATCTTCCAACTATTAGGGAAACAAGATTCAGCAAAGCATTTATTATTATTAAACATTTCTTAAGTAGTATAGCAGAGATGAGATCAGGCCTTTGACATGAGAAGGGGTGATTTTTAGATCATGTAATGTGGCTTTATTCTGCATAGGCAAATTTGGGAGGGAGTTGTTTGTTGGCTCTAAGGTGGAGTTTGAGGTAATCGCCAGGATAGCAATTCCGCTTTCTCCGTTATCATGCATGAAACCTTCTGGTTGTTGTTCAGTGGAGGAATTACTGATTGTCCTTTATTGACTACACTAGTATAGATTTTTCAGAAATCACAAGTTCCTATCTTTAGCGATTCTATGCGTTCCCTGATTATTTCAGCATGCTTTCTTTTGGCTGTCATTATTTCTTTCTTACAATGATTTCTAGCATCTACGAATTTTGCCTATTTGTATTTGACTTATGACGTACAAACTGGCAGAATGCATGCTGTCTTTGTGCCATAGCAGCTGTACAGTCTGTAGTGAACCATGGGGGTGAGTGGGGCTTGCTATAATACTTCCGTGTGGGAACATGTGCTTCAATTCCTGCTTTGTACCATTCAGTTGTCTCATTGGCACACTGTTCAGCAGGAAGAGAGAAGATATTGATCCATGGGGCATCTCGGATATGTTCTCTAATGGCTTCCCAGTAAGCCCTGTTGTAGTACTTTGTGGTTTTGAGCAATGGTTCCTTAACTTGAGATTGGAATTTAAATATGATGTCAATTGATACCACTAGGTGGTCTGCGTTTCCAAGTGGACTGTGGACATTAGTCACACAATCCTCAAGTATTGTGGTGAGGAACAGGTCTAGAAGTGAAGCCTGCTGAGGTTCACGATCTGGTAGGCGAGTTGGAAACATTACTGTCTGTGTGAGGGAATGGACTATAGAGAAGCTATAAGTGGAGTGTCCAGCTGCATCTGTGTAACCTGAGAAACCAAGGCAATTTTTATGGTGGATGTTAAAGTCACCAAACGCATCTATTTGGGCGTTACTATCCAAGGAGAGTGCTGCATCTATACTATCAGAGACATGATCGATTGGGGTACAATCCTGACTTGGCAGAGAAAATAAAAGTAGCTAACGCAGTGATGAAATGTTAGTCGGACGCACATAAAAGCCTGGTCATCTGATTCAGGATTTTTCTCTCTAGTTTAAGGGAGGGTGCTACAAATATAGACTCTAAGTGCGTGCATACATCTATGCAAGTCCTTACGGCAAAGAGGGAGGTATCATGTCATGTTAAAGTAGTTGGAGGGGATTGAAGAGTGTAAGCTTGTTTCACTCCGCGGTCCCAAAAGCTACTTTTTTTTTTTTTTTCCTTATTCCAGGTTTAACTTTAATCCTTAATATTTGGCTTGTTTTCTTTTAATCTTTTTCCTAAATCTTTTTTGTCAAATATACTATTATTAACCAATACCTTTTCTTATATTTAAAACGAGAGAAAAAAAAAGTCTCCCATGAAATTGATCTTTTCCCAAATTATATTTGCATATTATCTGAACTCAAAAACATGCAGCTTTTTTTTTTCTTCTAAAGTATGCATTACTTCTAGCTAGTCTAAAGTTAATACATAACCCTAAAGGTATTACTTCTTAACCAGATTTTTAAAAGAGTTAAAAATAACCAGACTTTCCAATTTGATAAAAGTTCCATTATAGCATATTTATTATGGGGTGGAGCTGGAACGATCGAACATCCTAGCTCGAGGTAGATAAAGGCAAAAAGTATCCATGCATTAACATGGGAGGGGAGATTATCTTCAAGTAATATCCTAAACTGGGAATGGGGCAAAGGACTTATACTAAGTAGATATTAATAAGTCCTTCTCACCTTTTTTTTTTTAATGGAGAGTAGATAATGCATGTGGATGTGTTATCGGCAGCTCCACTGACTCTCACTTCTCCTTTTTTGTCCTTCAGTCCTCATTTCCAATGAGTGATTTTTCTGACAAAGGGTGAAGAAAAAGCAAGGAGTACTTTGTAAACAGTAGCCTGAGATGTCGGAAATTTTTCTGTTTCTATGTCTATCATTGTGGTCATGTCACTAGTAAGGGTGCTGGAGGTAAACGTTTCATCTAGGGTGACGTTACCCGCCTGATAGTCAGAGACCCGAACCTTGGATTAACCACTAAGGAGGCTGTCCTATTAGCAGGTGCAAAATATCGGGGCTGCTGGATTGCTATTTGGTGAATGGATTCTGGACCATATAGTAGTTTCTGGTAGGGCCTCTCGATGCCATACTAGTGGGTAATTGTTACGGTTTTACCTTATCATGTGCTACAAAAAAAAAAAAAATTCTTGTCTTTTTCTCTCTTACCTTCCCTCTCTGTCCTGCTCCAACCAAGTCTACCGACCTGCTCCACAAACCCCAAAACCTCATCATGACAAATCTCCCAAAAAAAACAAAACCGAATAAACCTAGAACCCCATCCTCCAACGTAGACCTCTACTACCATGTCTCCTTCTCCAACATCAGGGGTCTAGGTTCCAATCTTCCTGAGGTTGAAGCACAATTACAGGAGACGAAACCAGACATATTCTTTCTAAGTGAAACTGGCATAGGGCCAACCACTTCCCTAGACGAATTCATAATTAAAGGATACTCTAACTTAACTTCCAAATCTGACCCTCAAGATCGCCATGGGCATGGAATATGTGCCTACATCAAAGATGGCTTTCCATGTGGTAGGGATATCTCCAGAGAAGACCCTAATTTACCTTATATGTGCTTCCGGGTTGCACTAGCTTACACCACTGCATTTATATTTGCCCTCTATCGCCCCCACAACAGTGGGGTTACTATCTTTAAGAGCATATCTGAGAAAATTGACTACATCCTGTCTGCTCAGTCCTCGGCTAACATTCACATTTGCAGTGACTTTAATGTCCATAATATGGAATGGCTGACCCACTCGAATAAAACCGATGATGAGGGGAGGTTCTGTCATGATTTTGCCACTGCCTACGACCTCACTCAGATTGTTCACGAACCCACCCGTGTGCCCGATTCTACCGGTCAGTATGCAAGCCTTCTAGACCTTTTCCTCACAACTTCCCCTGAGCTATGTTCATGTTCCGTTCTATCTCATCTGGGATCCTCCGACCACTCTGTTGTAGCAGTTAAGATAAAAATGAAATGTAATAAGTCTTCAGACGTACCTCTCCACCCTACTGTATATCGATACTCTATGGCTGTCTGGGATAGCTTCCGTACATTCATATCTGACCTACCTCTGAATTCCATGTTTAAAAAGGATGTGTCGTCTATAGTATCAGACCTGACCGAATGGTTAATTATAGGCATAGACCGATTCATACCATCCAAAAAATTCCAACAAAAACCTTACAGCCAGCCATGGTTCTCCCCTGAATGTGCTGCTGCCATTGCGCACAGAAATCACTTTTTCCATAGCTACCAATGTAATAGATGTACTGAGACTAAAGCTGCTTTCAGGACTGCCAGCAACCACTGTAAAAGAGTAATAAAAAATGCAAGAAAGCTATATGCTCAGTCCGTTAAATCCAAAGTAGCTGAGCAGCGGCTTAGTTCCAACCAGTTCTGCCAAATAGCAAACAGGATCTTGAACAGAAGTGTGCATTCTATCCCAACCCTCATAAATGGACTTGAGGTCATCTTGTCAGCATCAGACAAGGCCAGACTATTTGCCAAGAACTTTGCAGCTAACTCTACCCTATGCAACAAAAACCATCAACTCCCCATATTTCCTCCTATAACAGACAACACGTTATGCAACATACAAATATCTGTGCATGAGGTCGCCAAGCTAATCAAGAACCTTGATTCCAGTAAAGCAACTGGCCCTGACGGCATTCCAGTTATAGTGCTGAAGCGTTGCCTTAAGGAGAAGTGCTTTCCAACACCCTGGAAAACCTCATTAGCATTGTATTTAAGAATTCAGTACAGACCAATAAGTCTTTCTGTGTCATGAGTAAGTTGTTGGAATCCATATTAAATAACCACCTCAACAGAAACAACCTTCTTAGTGACATGCAATATGGTTTCCACTCTGCAAGATCTACAGCAGATGTGCTAACGGTTATATCTCATAGGATTAGTGAATCTCTTGACAAAGGTTTCCTTTCCAGGGCAATTGCTCTTGACATATCAAAGGCCTTCGATAAGGTATGGCATAAAGGCCTACTTCACAAGATTTCCAGCTGCGGTATCACTGGAAATGTTTTCTCAATCATTAAATCATTTCTCTCCGATAGGTTCATAAGAGTAGTGGTTGATGGGCAGAAATCAGAGGCCCACAGTATTAATGCTGGAGTCCCTCAGGGGTCCCTCCTGGGCCCAACTCTCTTCCTGATCTACATCAACAATTTCCCAAAACACATACTTAAATCATTCCTTGACATCTATGCTGATGACACAACCATCTATGGCAACACATCAAAGGCCGTAAACGACAAAGTTCTCTCTGATTCTCTCTCCTCTGATCTTGAGCGCATGGTACAGTGGAGGAAGAGGTGGGTGGTCACTTTTAATGCATCCAAAACCAAGCTTCTATCTTTATATCATCAATACTCTGATCTCCATCTGGCATCAATTGAAATTGATGGCTCTCGTCTTGGGAAGGCTCCATGTTTTGACAAGCTTCTGGGCTTGACCTTTACTTCTGATCTGAAATGGGACACGTATATCAAGTCTGTTGCCAAGGTTACTGGGAAAATAGTGGGGTCCTTCTACCGCTCCAGAAGATATCTCACTGCTAATGCAATTCTCTATCTGTATAAAAGCCAAGTACATCCAAGGATGAAGTACTGCTGCCACATCTGGCAGGAGCTGCTAAAAACAGACTATCCTGCCTTGACAGAGTACAAAATAGACTTTGTGGTTTAGTGGGGAATGCCCTTTTCTCTTCCCTGCAGCCTCTCTCCCACAGAAGAGACTTTGATAGCCTGTCTTTGTTTTATCGTTATTTCCATGGCAAGTGCTCGTCTGAGCTCCAATCTCTCGTCTCCAATCGCCAATCTTTCATGAGAAACACTCGTCTGGCTGAAACTACTGTCAATAGTTTCCCCCACTCTATCTGTGCCTAAATCCAAACGTAGATTCTATGAGCAGAGCTTCTTTCTCATAAGTACACGACTGTAGAACTCTCTTCCGTTTGCCTGTTTCCCACCTGACTACAACTTGGATGTCTTCCAGTCCAACATAAACAAATTCTTGACAAACCGCCCCCTTAAGTAAGACACTCTATCAAATCTCCAATACTAATGATTGCTACAATACTATCTCATTGATTACTGTACACGCAATAACCCTTATCCCTGAGTGGCCTCCGCGCCTTGATAAGTGGTGACCCTCATGTAAAAAAAAAAAAATCTTAATTGTAAGATATCCGGGAAGTTTACTAAAAGGTATATTACCTCTAAGCCCACGGATATTTGTGAAAGCGAGCCTCAAGGGCGGAAGTGAATTGGTTTTGTTTGGGTGGTTGTCTGGTTTTTATCGTGATATTTGTTTGGGCTGTCATTTAATTATGTTTTTGTTTAATGCTAGGTTAGGAGAAGCGTTTTGAGTAAAGTGTGCCTGTTTTAATGCCAAGTATACACACACAGTGGTCCATTAGCCGAGTCCAATCTAGAATGTAGAATGTAGAGCAGCCAGTATGTGTTACCAAAGAGTTAGGGCTCCTGTACTGATAGTCGGAAACAACAGCAAGACAAGCTGTCAATCAGTTACCCTTAACCTCTCAAACAAGACTGGCCCAAACAAGTCTTGTGAGCACAAGTGGCATGCAAGCAAATTTTCTTAGTTTCTGAGAGAAAGAGAGAAATTTAAAATAGGGAATAGGGGAACAGAGTTCAATCTTCTAGTCATGAAATAAGGCCAAGCACAGGGTGAGTCCCTGGTATTGTACCTCTGGTCTGGCTAATAGGCAAAGAAGAAGTGTGAAAGCCGGCGATAGGAAAAGCCTATCTACTCCTTAAGTAAGTTACGTTTGCAAGCCAGGAATTTGTTTGAGTCACCAGCTCCAGGAAGGTTGTCAACCATGACTGAGGAGCCCTCCCTCTCTGTTTTGTTATTAGTTTTGTTTCTCTTAGATGGATGATCTGACAAGATCTACGGGTCCATCACACTGATAGGGTTAACCATGTGCCTGGTTTCTACACCAGGTATTTCTGGATGAAAATATTGAGTATCTTACTTTAAAGTTTTTCTCTATTCTTCATAAATAAGCCCAGGATTAGAGATAGATTCCCCTCTAACATTTACAAGAAATTTTATTTTTCAAGTACTGTGAGAAAACCAATCTGCTCTAGCAACTAATGTTTTAAAATAAATGAATAGGATATTATTTCTTCTTTTATTTAATTGAAACGACATAATTTTCGATTTCTGTATTAATAATTTAAAACATACAAACTCATTTACCAAAAGGGATGAATACTAGAAAAGAGATGAGTATTTCCAATTTTTCTATTCTGTCTATACATATATTGCATACTATAACTAATATATTACAAACAAATGACATGCGAGAAAAATCTGGGAAAATAGTTTCAAGTGGGTAGATAGCACAGAATATAGAACTGGAATAAAATAATACAATTAATTTTTTAGTAATATCTATTTTAAAGGCAGATTAAGGAATGGTTAAAATTTTTAATAGATTTAAAGCTTTTTTTTAAATGCAAGTCCATCTTAAAAGATTTCATTATCATATTTTATTGTATAACATGGGGAGTTAAAATGAATTCAGATAAGAATTGGAGTTTGGAAATGTGCTTTAAAATGCACTATATATACATTTAAAAACACAAACTAAGTTTATAGAATAAGTTAAAATAACAAAGGGATAAAAAAAAAATTACAAATAAATTTTATTATGCTTTCAGTTTAAAAGAGACTACAATATTTCGGGATAGGGAAACCTCTTTAGGCCATGGCATTTCGAAGCAAAACGCTTCTCTTATGAAGAGGGGAGTAAAGACATATTATACAGAGAAGAAATTTTTGAAAAGATAATATTGCCTTTATGGAAAGAGAATCAAAGGAAAAAGATGAAGCTGTACTGAGACTAAATCCGATTCTAGGACTGCCAGCAATCACTGTAAAAGAGTAATAAAGAATGCGAGAGAGTTGTATGCTCAGTCTGTTAAGTCCAAAGTAGCTAAGCAGCAGCTTGGTCCCCAGCAGTTTTGGCAAATAGCAAACAGGATCCTGAACAGAAGCATGTGCTCTATCCCAACCATCATCAATGGACCTGAGGTAATCTCGTCAGCATCAGAGAAAGTCAAACTCTTTGCCAAGGACTTTGCAACTAATTATACGCTTTGCAACTAAGGCCGTCAACCCATCGTATTTCCTCTTTTATCAGAAAACACACTATGCGCATACAAATATATGTGCGTGATGTTGCCAAACTAATCAAAAACCTTGATTCCAGTAAAGCAACTAACCCTGATGGCATTTCAATAATAGTGCTGAAAAAGCTTCAACCAAAACTAGTTCCCATACTTACAAAGCTGTTTAAGTGTTGTCTTAAAGAGAATTGCTTCCCAACACCCTGGAAAACCTCATCAGTATGCCCTGTATTTAAGAATTCAGGTGATCATCTTCCTCTCAGTATAGACCAATAAATCTCCTGTGAGTCATAAGCAAGATGCTGGAATCCGTATTAAATGGAAAAGTAGTTAACCATTTCAGCAAAAATAACCTAGTTAGTGACATGCAAGATGGTTTCCATTCTGCTCGATCTACAGCAGATGTGCTAACAGTTATATCTCATAGGATTAGCGAATCTCTCAATGAAGGCTTTCTTTCGAGGGCAAATTCTCTTGACAAATCAAAGACCTTTATAGGGTATGGCATAAAGGCCTACTTCTGTGTGAGTGTGTGCTATACATGGGGAAAGAAAGTCTTTAAAAAGAACCCTAAAAAAACATAAAAACCTTCACCAAATGGACCAAAAGCCCCTCTTTGAATATAACTTTGACCGGACACTTTGAACACTTACAGTTGGAGACAGAATGTTTGAGACCACACATCACTCTGAAAAACACATTTAGTATCAGCAGAGGTAAAAATAACTCTACAAACTCCCATTTTAAAGAAAAACTTTTTACGAAAACATCTGAAGAGAGCACACCCTAAGCTCGAAACGCGTTATAAAAATATTTTAAAATAAAAATATGATGAAAACCTTTTAAAAAAACCCACAATTGTTGATGGCTACACTCTTTTAAATATACATTTTTTTCTCTCGTTGGAACTACACAACCATCACTTTAAATATATGTGTGTGTGTGTGTGTGTGTGTGTGTGTGTGTGTGTGTGTTGTTGGATACAGCTCCTGACTATCGACTCAATGGTTGTTGGTTCAATCCTGTGCTTGAGATAGGTTTTGGTCTGGCCACACTGAAGACTTGTGATACAGCAAAACAGTATGTCTGTGGATGACGATAATATTTCAATTTTATTGAAGAACTGAAAACCATTATCTGAGTTCAACTTTAACCACCTCATGGTCTCTCTTTAAGAATGTCTTACAAACTAACTCAAGTATTTTTTGTCAGCATACTCTCGTAAAACATTATCCTATGGTTTACATACAAGCAAAATTTTTTTTTTCGAAATATGTCTTCTTGGTATTTTCTAAGTTGGTCTTTAGATGATATGAATTTAATTTGTCATTCACTGTAACTTACAAACATTGTATAATGCGTTTTCACACTTCTAAGTCTGCCATAAAGAAGGTGGGCTCCCTCTACCAAGCTAGAGAACTTCTTACAATAGTCAGTATCTTATAACTGTTATTCTGTCAGTCGAGAATGTAAAAGAAATTCTTTTTTATTGCATTTTCACCCCAAACAAGGCACAGTGCCACTTTGATACAGGGGGCTACTATCTGGGACATAATTTGTAGCGGTACTATTTAGGGAGCTGAGCAGCAAGATGTCTGTTTACATTATACTTGAACTTCTGCATGTCAGTACTGTTAGGGAAGCAGGAACTCGGAAGGGAATCCTAAAGTCTAGCAGTCCTAGGGAAGAAACTATTAAAGTAGAAGGCTTTCTTACATCTAGGGATTTCTATTGTGTAGGGGTGAGATTTTGTTGTTTGTCGGATTTGTTATGTGTATTTCCGTCGAGGTGTCACAAGAGCTTGTAGTTCGTTGGAGCATCCACTATTAAAATACTTGTAAAACAGGCAGAGGGATGCAACATTTCGTCGATGGGACAGAGGCTGAAGCCTAGCTGATAGTGCAGGACTCTCTTTTGGACTTTGTCTACCATGGTAGAGACTAGTATCAGTCTAACCCGACGGTAGAGAGAACCCATCTTCTTTGCTGCAGCCTTAGCAATGCCCTCAATGTACCTGTTCCAAATCATGTTCCCTATAAATGTCAAGCTGAGGAGTTTGAACGAGTTACTTTCAGATAATGTATCATTAGCCATGGCTATTGGTCGTTGAGAATGTTTCTTGTAGTTATTAAAGGAAAGAAGCTTAGTCTTGGCAGCAATGAATGTTACCATCCATTTTTAACCTCATTCCACTACAGACTGGAGGTCTTCCTCTAGTGTTTCTGCCATTTCCTTGGATACATGTTCATTTGTTTTTTCCCTCATGTCTGTTATAGAGGATGGTGGCGTCAGCAAATATACCCATCGGAGAAACAATTTTATCAAGGAGATCATCTATGAATATTAGGAATATTAAAGATCCAAGGATCGACCCCTGAGGTACGCCTGCATTTATATCATATTGTTTTGACGTACGACCATCGAGGACGACCTGGATTCTTCTTTTATTTAAGAAGGATCCTATGGTATTACTGGACATTCGTCCAGTAATACCATAGGATCTGATTTTCATGAGAAGACCATCGTGCCATACTCTTTCAAAGATATATCTAAAGGCTACTACCCTAGCCCCCCTGCTTTATTCAATGCATGGTATATACGTTCAGAGATTACAGTTAGGATATCTGCAGTAGAATGAGCTTGTCTACACCCATACTGTTGGTCGGACAGAAGTTTAGCTGCTGTAAAGTGATAGACTAGAGCTTGGTTAATTATAGATTCAAATATTTTGGTGAACAGATGGAGGAGTCTAATGGGGCGATAATTTAATAGGTTAGTTATTTCGCCAGAATTCTTGTGAACAGAAGCAATTTTCCGGCAATCAGGAAAGCACGATTTATTAAGGTATTTGTTGAAAAGTTTGGAGAGACAGAAGCAACCTCAGCAGGGATGAGATCAGTTCCATATGCTTTTGAGGTGTCTGTTTTTTTTTTTTATAATATTATGTACTTGAGGAAGGATGATTTTCAGATCATCTAGTGTGGTTTCTGTCCGTAGAGGAAAATCTGGGAGGGAGTGGTTTGCTAGGTCCAAAGTAGAGTTGGAGGCAAATCGATGGGCAAGCAGATTAGCATTCTCGGTTGCCATGCAAACAACTTCAAAATTGTTGGATAGTGGAGGAATTGTTATTGCCTATTATACACTATACACTGTTATGTATTTTCCAGAAATCTCGAGTTCATAATTTCTACTCTTCAATGTGTTTTCTGATGGTTTCAGTATATTCTTTCTTGTGGCTATTTTCTTCTTACAATTACTGTTTATTTGTACTAGATTTATGTCAGCTAAGTCTGCAGTATACATATTGCCTTTGGTAGTTGTGCAAGTAAAAGTGTGGGAACATGTGCTGCAATTGCCGCTTTGAACCATTTAGTTGTCTCATTTGCGTACTGTTCAGCAGAAAGAGAAAAGATATTTCCCCTATGGAGCATCTCTGATGTGATCCCTGATGGCATCCCAGTCAGCTTTATTGATGTTTTGAGCAGTGGCTCTTTAACTTAGGGTCAAAAGTTTCGGGTGATGTCTATCATTATCGCAGCATGATCAGCATTCCCTAGAGGGCAATGGGCATTTGTTACAAAACCCTCAAGAACTGTGATCAGAAATAGGTCCAAAAGTGATGCTTGCTGGTCTTAACGATCTGAGATATGGGTTGGGAATGTTACTGGCTATGTCAAGGAATGGGATATAGAAACGTTATGTGTGATGCTACCAGCTGTTTCAGTGTAGTTAGAGATGTGGTAGACATTAAAGTTGCCAAATACATGTATTTGGGTGCTAGTGTCTAGGGAAAGTGCTACATCTATGATGTCAGAGACGTGATTGATTAGAGTACAGTCTTGGGTCGAAGGAGAGAGATAAAGAAAGTATCAGTAGGTAATACTATGTTGTAAAATTAGTCTAAAACACATGAAGGCCTGATCGTCTGTTCTAATTTAGATTTCTTAGTCATGGGGGAGGATGTTACAAATGTAGATTGCAAGTACGTGCATGTTCCTGTCAGAGTCCTTACGACAAAGTGGAAGATAGCCAGACATGTTAAAGTGGTTAGAAAGGATGGAGGAGTACAAGTTAGTTTCACTTAGTGCTAAGATATTTATTGAATAAAGGTATATATTATAGATAATGCATTTCTGCTAACAGATAACTATAGATATTTGGTATCAATTTTTATATTTCTATCTTCAAAACTTAAGAACTGGAAGATAAATCCCGTCTTCCATGATGTGTGTATGTATTTGGTTTTATAGCAGTTTGGGTAGAAGGGCAATTAGTTTTGATCCAGTTGAAATAAAAGATATTATCTAAGCTACAAGAATACATTAGGATATTCAAGAATTAGGGTAGGATTCAGAATTTTAAGGACTTATGTTTATCATGCAAAACAAACAGAGGCAATCGTCTTATAGGCAAAGTAACAAGCCCTTTTAAATCAATATTTAGAAAAGAAATGTTCCAGTTATTTGAATATCATACATAAGGAACCATATACTTACAACAAGTATAGGCTTTGTATGTAAACTTAGTCAAAGAATGATAATTAAGAGCTTGGGAAGAAAGTATCAGACAATTGAAATAATAATTTAGGTAAATAAATAACTTTACAAAATTTAGTAAGAAATTAAGGAATGAGTAGGAGGCTTGCCTTTCACGAATGTTTCAATTACACGTTGTGTTCAGCATTATGGACAACTATGTTCCTGTTTGTTTTCAGCTCATGGTCAGTACTTAAGCATCTTAGCAGGGGGAGGTCTTTTCGTGGATTTTGGGGAATTTATTTTATCAGGAAAGTTTAATATGAGTACACTATGCAACAACTTTACAATGACGGTCTAAACAATTCAAATGAATATAAGTAGCATTCAAGCAAAGCCAACTATAAAATTCAGATATCAAATATCATACTTAAATAAAGTTCTTCTAGGTCCTAACGTTTTAAAAAATGAAAATCCCCCCTTACACTAAATACGATATTGTAATGTAATTGTATCAGCTTGGGGAGTAGACTCATTATCTTGGATTAATTTGGATTAGAAAAAGTGGTTCGAAAATTGGTTAAATAACAAATAAAAACACAGTATTAATGCATTATTAAAATACAAGGGTGTAGTTAAGTATTGAATTAAGACGATTTAAGAAGATGTATAATACAGAAGAGATTTAGGCGGCATTCAAAATAGCTGTTCATTTTCACATTTGAAATAATTTTTCACTTTTTCTTGGGCGACGAATTTTACTTGTAGACATTCAAGACATCGAGAGAGAAAAACGATGGCTATTTTTAGAACACATTTGTCAAAAGAGATTTAAAAACCCCAAAAATGAATATGATTTAAAAAAAAGTTTGCAGTGTTTAGAACGTGTGGATTTCAGAAAATATAGTAAATGAAAAAATGGCTTATCTTTTATCCCGGAAAGATTCTATTTAAGTGTGTGTTCTTCCGTTGAATGGTCAGTATTGAAGAGTCAATGAAAACGAACCATAAAAGCAAGTGTATGTGAACAGAGCTTTCTGTATTTACATGGAAAATGTAAGTTAGCACGAGATAATAGCAAGATCAAAACGTGAAACAAACAAAACAGTTTTGAAAATATGTGTCCTATGAAGAAGACCTCTAAGCACGAGAGTGAAAATTCCAAGATGTTAAGGCAGATAAAAATGTAACAATTATTAAAAATAACGGAAAACATGCATTAAGAATTGGTCTGAATCGATGTGAACGCAGACTCATGTGTGCAGTTTTTGAATAGAAAGTTATACTGGCCAAAGAAATGGGGGAAATCAATTAACTTTATATTTATAAGATTATCTAAATAATGACTTTAAAATTCTTAGAAATTTTATCTAAAATTTTTATGATTTATCAAATTAAAAAAAAGAAATGATGAAGTAAAACGCTTTAAAAAGCATTGAGTTGTTCAAGTGTTTTGTTACTCATTATGCGTAAAGTAGAGCAGATGCAGAGTATTTATAAGTCTTTTAAAATTTGTTTAGCATACATTTTCGTTACTTTATCTTGAAGAACCTCATTTAAATGACGTGATTTCTTTGCGACTTCCTGTTTAGACACACAATTAAAACACTTCCATTTCTCATTTCTCTTCCTCTCTTCTTCTTATATATGTCTTTATAGTCAGCCTCAGAAACAGGAAATCTTCTGTCCACAAAAAAGAAATTTACTCATTGTCAGGATGTGACTCTTATTTAAAACTCCAATGGGATTCTTGTAGAAAAAGATTCATGATGACGCATATCACGTTCTTTTAACCGACTCAACCGACTAGCTGCAAGATCCCACCAAAACTAAAAACTAAAAACAAAGCAACAATTAAACATATAATGATGAAGTGCATTTCTGTTTAAATGTGTGGTCTTTAACAAATGATCCGTGGACCACAATGCACCCAAAAGTTGTCTCTTTGTGGGCTAGAGAAAACATTTTCGTGATCAATATTTTTCTTAAATTTTGATAAGTTTAATAAATTTGTCTGTCATAATTTTGAATTAACATTATTGGACTTGTTGACCTATCTAGCAAGTGCAAACGAACAGTCAATCAAAATCAAGGTTAACAAAGTCTGTTCTGAGAAGGAGAAAGGAAACTGTATTCTCTTTATCACCATAATTCATACAGAAAGCTTCTCAAGCCCATAGGAAACACATTAATTTTTTTTTTTTTAGTAATGGGTCACCACTTTTCATGTCTACAAAACACTCGCGGGTTAGATGGATAGATTAACAGTTTAATGATGATTAATACTATGAGACGATTGATAATGTTCATATAGCACTCACTAAAGACAACAGCGGGCTAAAAAAAACCCAGTAATTATTCCCTCTTTGTCAGAAACATCACTCATGAGATGTGAGAACTGCAAAAACAAAATAGATGGGGGAGGGCCATTAAAAACACTAAATAATAAGGAATTATTTTCCAATTACGAGGGCGTTCAATAAGTAATACCCCTAACCCACTTCCCATAGATGTAGAGCAACGAAACTTGGCACAGTTATTAGTATTTCTCTACATAGGAACCACCCAGAGTTATGCATTTCTCCCATCGTTTTATGCAGCTTTGGAGACCGTTTTGTAGAACACCCCAGGTCGGTCCTTCAACCATGACGTGACTTCAGAAATCAATGGAAAATGCTTTCTTTTCAAAAACAACTTCATGGCTGGGAAGAGGTGAAAGTCAGAGGGTGCAAGGTTAGGAGAGTAAGGAGGATGGGGAAGGATTTCATAACCACGCGCCCGTGCTTCTGATCTGGCGACATGCGAGTTGTGGACCGGAGCATCCTGCAGGAGGAGGGTACCTTTGCTGATCTTGCCCCGTGTCTTGATTTTGATAGCTTCCCTTAATTTCCTCAAAAGTGAAGCATAATAGGCTCCTGTAATTGTGGTACCCTTTGCCAGGAAATCTGTCATAACTACTCCGTCTTGGTCCCAGAAGACTGTGAGCATGACCTTGCCAGCGGAGGGCTGCACCCTTGCCTTCTTTGGAGGTGGTGAGTCCAAGTGCTTCCATTGCATTGACTGGGCTTTGATCTCCGGATCATAGTGATGGATCCAGGTTTCATCCTGTGTAATCAGTCTTTTGAAAAACTTTGACTCATCTTCTTGGCACATCTCCAAATTCATCCTCGAGCACTCAACGTTTTCTCGCTTCTGGAATGGTGTGAGCAACCTGGGAATCTATCTGGCAGACACCTTATGCATATGCAAATGGTCATGAATGATAGTTTCCACAGACCCTGTACTAATCTTGACATCTTGGGCTATTTGGCGAATAGTAATGCGCCTATCTTCCAAAATGGCAGCCTCAACTTGACGGACAGATGCCTCATCAATGGCAGAAGAGGGCGAACAGGTCTGTTTGAATTCACGATGCCAGCTCATATGATGGGGTATTATCACCATAAGTTTCTTTCATTTCATCAAAAGTCTCCTGTGGTGTGCGTCCTTTCAAATACAAAATCCGGATCACTGCTCGACATTCAACAGGCTCCATTTCACACCTAACTCAGTTCAAACACCTGTAAAACAGAAACCACAATGAGTTCAGAGCTGTAATTTGCCACATAACCCGTAGAGATATAAATCATTGCACATGCAAAATTTCAGCTAGATCAGACAACTGGAAATGGGTCAGGGGCATTATTTATTGCATGTCCCTCGTATCTTGTAGATATCCAATTGAGAAAGTTTAACAACAGAATCCGACTATTTATTAAACAAACATGAAAGTATATATTTATGAAAACAATTTAGTTTATTATTATAACACTACTTATGTTCCGGGCAAAATTCAGTAATCTTGCTAGTCGAAAAGTAGAGCGATTGGCGGTCGTGCGTGTTAAAATGTCCAGATTGCACGAAGAATGATAAAATATGTATCTTTCGAATATGTCAGAAAAATAGACCTCGCAATGATAATTGAGAGCGGAAACCGATGAGATTGTTTTAGCAAATAATACAGCCCTTTTCGCCTCGATCGGCTAAGAGTGCAGATCGACCCTGTCCTCTTCCCCACCATCCAACCCAAATATAGATCCATGCTCTGTGAATTCGGAGAAGCTGAAAATTAGTTTGAAATCCCCAAGTCTGAGAAATTGAGAAATATAATTGAACTTTGTTTTAAGTCGAAAATCCTGTATCTAGAACCAGAATAATCTATCCTTTTTTTTTGCACGATTATATCTGGAAATATCTTATGAATAATTATTCTCGTTTATAAGAAAAGGATCTCCGAGTTATGATTGATTATTGATTGATTATCGATTGATTATTGATTGCTTTGATTGTGGAGAGTAACCCAGTTAATTTCAGATCTACCCTGAACCCGACGCCAAGTTAACAGTTGAAAGAAGCGATACACTAGCAGCACCTACGAAGAAGAACTCAACAACAGTGTCTAACAGTAATTATTCCTCCTTCGTCAGAAACATCACTCATAGGATGTGAAAAATGAAAGACAATATAGATGGGGGAGGGGCATTAGGAGCACTTAATAATAGGGAATTACTTTCCAATTATCTTGTTGATATCCAATTAAGAAAGTTTAACAACAGAATCGGACTATTTATTTTATAAACATGAAAGTATATTTTCATGAAACAATTTAGTTTATTATTATTTAATAAAACTAGAAAAAATATGTGCTAGTATGTATGACAAACGAACATATACTACACTGCCTCTCAAAGAAGAGGCAATGCCTGGGTGGATGGTATCATAACAACTGAACAGATATTACACTACACCTCCCTAAAAAAAGAAGTGGTAATGCCTTGGAGGGTGGTAACATAACTACAGAAAGATACTATGCTACCACCTCCCTACAAAAACAAAAAAGAGAAAATAATCCTTGGGAAGAAAGTATCGTGATCACAGAACAGATACATTTATTTATTTATTTATTTTCAGGCAGGAATACTATATTACTCCTGCCTGCAATAAATGAATAAATAAAAAGACGGAAGAAATAAAAGAAGAGTTAATGCATGGGAGGATAGTTTCATGATAAAAAAATACCAAACTACATCTTACCCCTGAAGTGACCATTGAAAGATAGTTCATTCGTCTGAAATTAGTAAATTGAATAGAGTAATAAAAGATAGTAATAGTATAGTTTCGGCTTCAGGTCAATATCAAATCTTCATTAGTAATAATTAGGGCTATGACAACAGAATATTCTTTTCATTGTTTTGACTCTCGAGTATATACCCGACACAGTTAATCAACCGAGAACCACATCACACTATATAAAAGCATATAAGATATCAATGGATACACACTTGAGAAAAGAATACGCTGTTGTCCTAACCCTAGTAATAAGATAATGAAGATTTTATATCTGTCTGTTTGATATTATGAGTCTCTAAGTTGGGGATTTTACTTAGGTGAAAAAAAATCGCAAAAGGTATGTGAGATTTAGATAAATAAAGCAGAAATTAGTAAAAACAAAGAAAAAAAAACAAAAAACAAAAGCAAAAATAAAAAGAGAGAGAAAAAAATGAACAATAATTTATTATTATTATTTTTTTTTATTAATGAGCTTACCTTTTCCAGAAACCAAGCAGAGAATCTTCCGGAATTATCATGCCAAATTCTAATTTTGTAGGGTATTCCAATGTCAGTTGTGTTTATTGTAAACTGGTCAGTTGAACCCTTCTCAAAATTATCATTCTTGTTATCCAAAGTTATTTGATCGGATTTACCATTATCTCCATAAACTACCAGACTTACATTGGCATCAGTTCCAGCTCCGTTTTTCTTTCCAGTATAGACCGACGCAGACCAAGCAAACACTGAAAGAAAGAAGACATAATTAATTCTTAAACTCATCAATTTGTAGCTAAAGATTATAAGAGTTTCTAATGCTATAAATTAAAATGACTTTATTAGTAGCCATAACTATAAGACTACTCGTCAAGAATAGGCTTTTACCACTTTTATGCTTGCTTATGAAGATTGAAATCAAGATATAATGATGCCAAATCTTAGGTGCCGAAAATCCATTACATGATCTTGATTCTAGAAAGCGCCTAAAATTTAATGGGTTTTAATGAGAATTTGAGATTTCAGGAATCTTGTGTAATTGGAATCTAATGATTTATGACTCAAATTCAATGAAAATATAAAATATTTTAATTATAAAATGGGAAGTTGTGTCCATATTCTGCCTCCCAAAAACTCTTAAAAATTCCCCAAAGAAATTTAAATTTGATGAATATCTATTAATTTTGAATAATATCTATCTATTTATATATTATTATTATTATGATGATGATGATGATGATGATGGAAGAATTAGAAAAATACTTAATGCAAAACACAGAAAGGTTAATTACTGCAGCAAGAGGCATTGTAAAAATTAACAATACAGAGAACAGAGGGGTAAGGGATAAAACGAGAAAAGAAAAATGGGAAGAAAAACAGCTATTCGGACAATTCATAAGGATGACAAAGGATGACTCACAAAAACACTTCGACATGGCTACAAAAAGGACACCTAAGCAGAGAAATAGAATCGTTAATAACAGCTACACAAGATAACATGATTAAAACCAACTACATCAAAGCAAAGATCAACAAAACAAGAAAACAGCAAATGTAGACTTTGTGTAATAATGGCAAGCAATCTATGAAAGATTAATGCAAGCAACAGTAAATGTAGACACTAGTTTTGTCTTCTCTGCGCCAGCCTCTCGAGCCAAAGGTTCTCAAGTCCTTCGCCACCCTTACTCAAGGCACACCTCCATGCTGGTCTATCTTCGGCTAGCTCCTCCCACACATTCACATCGATGTCAAGAGCGATCAGATCCCATTTGACCACATCTATAAAGCGCAGCACCGGGCGACCGCGGCTTCTTGTTCCATTTGCCAGTTCACTGTAGAAGATATCCTTAGGGAGACGACTATTGGGCATTCTGCGCAGGTGTCCAAGCCAACTCGATCGTCGGATCTTAAAGTGTCTGGAACAAGGAGCGCCTACCAGCACGTCTTAGCACCTCTTCCTTGGTGATTCTATCCCACCAATTGATGCCCATGATATGTCGCAAGCATCGGTGATAGTAGACGTTCAGTCTTTTCTCATGACGAGCATACATGGTCCAAACCTTTGCTCCATACAGTAGGGTACTCAGAACACAGCATTCGTAGATACGGCATTTTGTGCGAGAAGTGCGGTATTTATTGGACCATGCTCTTTCACATAATCGATTGAAAGTAGACGCTGCTCTACCTATGTGCGTTTGTAGCTCCTGTTCAATGGATACTCCCTTATTGATGTTGGATCGAATATACACAAAGTTCTCGACAGTCTCTAATTCGTGGCCATTGATGGTGATTGGTGATGCGTCACCCTGGGGCATCATGACTGTCTTCTTCACACTGATTACCAGTGCAAACTCCGCACAAGCAGAATTCGTACTGGTAGACTTTGTGTACAAAAGGATGAAACGATAAACCACATAATCAGTAAATGCAGCAAACTAGCCCAAAAAGAATATCAGAATAGACATGACCAGATGGGTAAAGCGATACACTGGGAACTATACAAACAACTGCATCTTGAACACCCAGATAAATGGTACAAGCATAATCTGGTAACAGTACTTTAAAGTAGAAATCATAAAGCCAATGGGACATGGACTTACAAACAAATAAACCTATCCAAGTAAGGAGACCAGATATCATAATAGTTAACAAGATGGAAAAGTCCTGCCAGATCGTAGATTTCGCCATTCCAGCAGACCACAGGATGAATATCTCCAAATCTGAACACTGTGAATTCAATCCCTGTACAGGGCAGTACATAGTACATTCAATCATACTCTAAAATAAATGTCAGTAAAAAAGAAACTAGTGATATAAATAGTTTTTTATTTGGATGTAAAAATAAATATTTATAAAAAGTTTACTTATTTTCTTATCAGTTTCTTTAAAAAATGTAACATTTTCCTGCCATCATGTTTGAAGAAATGGGTTTTTACTAAATCCTTCAATGTACAGACGCTCCCGGATTTGATCACTGTAGGTAATTTCTACAGAAATGAAAGCAAAGCGTCTGTGTACCTAAATTACCATAAATATATTTTTATAACTTACTACCTAGCTCTACACATGTACTGAACACTGTTGAAGTAAATACTGAGAATCAATCTATAAAATATTTTACGTGCTTATAAATTTTTAAACTTAAATGTAACATACTAAGAAGCATACAAATCGATTGGATAAAAATCAATAAACCATTTTCAGTATTTACTAACATGTTCATTATTTACTTTATTGTTTTTTTTTATGATGATTTTCACATATTTAGAATCATTTGAAATAACTTTTATTAAGAAAATCATTTTCAGATCGTTTAAGATTAAGGGACTTTTTCATCTCTTTTCTATGAAATTTAGGTCAAGTGATTCAGTCACTTATTTTCATTGGCTTAAAACGCTCATTTTCATTGTATTGTGTTTCAGATTCATATTATGTGGAACAATGTAAGTCATTTAGTAACTGAAGATATCTCATAAATAATACTGTCCATTGTACCTATATTTTCGTTAACTGCAGTGCATCTAGCAATATATACAATCATCATCATCAGCAGTATTATCATAAGCATCTACAGCATTATCATCATCAGCAGCAACATTATCATAATCATTAACATCATCATCAACATCGTTAGCATCATTATCATTAAACTTGCATTTTAAATTTTCCTGGAAATTCCTTCATATCACACAAGAATCTTAAGAATGTTTTACAGAAGTTCTTCATTGTTAATTTCAACATTAATGTATATTTTTAACCACGAGCAGATAAAATTAATTACTGAACATAACAGTTTTTCACCATTTTTATGTCCCTTTATGAAGCTTTTAGTTTTCTTCCAAAATTCATAAAGACCATTAGTCTAGAAGTGAATTTTGTACATACACATATATAAACGCATACACGTACCTAACGTTATATAGATATATGTATACATATATCGATATAAATTTGTTAGGAAATTGGTGCTCAGACAAAAAAATGTCCTCAGTTTTTATTATACATTGGAAATCGTAAGGATTTACTAGGATCAATCCCTGTTTTAAGTTTATCATCATTTTCTTAAAACACATTTAAAAACTCTCATTTATCTATTGCATTCGTATGACATATTCGAAGCAAAGATAAATAAGACAACATTATTAATATACATTTTTTATTCTTTATTCATTACTTTAAAAAAATACTCAACTCCGTAACATAAAGTGTTCACTTTTGAAAATAAGATTAATTTAAATATTTACTTAGTGCATAAAAAATAGCAGCACCAATAAGTTGGAGGGAGGATCATGAATAGTATAACATTCACCAAAAGGTTGCCTTCAAAATTTATAGTGTAATGCTTTCAATAGCGATTGTTTTTTTATCAAAATACAATAATTAGACTGTTTTTGGTGAATTTTTTTAAATTTGCATATTTATGTTATTAGAAGAGATGCTTGTTTTTGTTTATTACTAGTATTGCAAGAACCCATGCACATCCAAGTTTAGAGAGAAATCAATTTGCTAAACAAACCCTTTTCAGCCACGATTATTATTCAGATATTGCTCTACCTCCGCAGACGACCATTTACTATCAATATTATCAAAAAAGGAACTGACTGAAGTACATTACAACTGCTACCTTCAAAAAGTTGTGAGAGATAAAAGAACTATCATTAACTCCTTCGTACGAGCAGACGGTTATTTCTTCTAACTTTGTCTTAAAAAAAATAAATAACTGAGGATTACTACTAATGTTATTACTTCATAAAAAGTCGTTCATGAAAACAAACTTTCATTAAAAAACTCTTTTTTATTAACCACATGACCACTCTCTTCCGTTGTTCTCATAAAACATAAATGATTTAACATGGCAATCAGTTCATATTGTGCTTGTCTGTTTCTCTTTTTGCCACTATACGCCCGTTGACATAACATAACATAGACATTTATTTATAGTTTGTAGGTAAAAATTATTTCACAATTAACAAATTTTTTTTTACACTTATAAGGACTATATTTTATTTAAGAAAGTAGGTGTAAATTTAAAATGCAAACATGATTTGATATGATAACACGTTGTGTAACAGGAATCTAATTTTTCTTTTACTTTCTCATAAATTTGGGAACTATCATTTGATAAAAATTAAAAAGGAAAAAGAAATGATAGCATTTTTAATTGAAGCTTTTAAAAAATTGCAAACTTTTCGGTACTTGTTTTCGCCGTTTTTCAATCATATCCATTCTATGAAAAATGTTTTAAAGCGTATTTAGCAAGGATATGAGAGTAGATATGAGTATCAGTTGTTACAGTTCTACAGTTGTGAATTAATTTTAACCAGTGCTTTTCAACCGGAGTTCCACGGAACGTTAGTGTTCTGCCGGTACAATTCAGGGGGGGGGGAGTCTGCAATTTCTAAATTCGAACAAGGAACAAATAAACAGAATGTTAAATTCAATTTTGAAAATCTATTTTATTATTATATGCATTCAAAAAAAAATTGCTTAAATATACTAAATTTTCCGTAATTGAACTTGCTACATTTAACTTTGCTTTTATATATTCTTAATATACAGTCAACGCCAAAAAATCGTACTAAAAATCATAAGAGTATTTTCATTTCATTTTAATTTTTGAATGCTTTTTTTTTGCATAAGACAACTAAATTATTGCACAGGGGTTCCATGATCTAGTGGAATGTTTCCATGGGGTTCCGCTCCAGCAAATGGTTGAAAAGTACTGATCTAAACAATACAATGTACCAGTTGTAACAACATGCATAGAAATTGCAATTAGTTTCAAAGGTATATACTTCCCCCGTCCCTCTCCACCTCTTTCTCTCTTTCACTTTTTCTTGTTCTTTTTATCTCCTCATTATTCCATTTTTTCTTCTCTCTTCCTCTCTCTCTGTATGATTCTCTTTTATGCATTTGTTCCTCTTTTATTATCCCCTAGCCCCCCCCCCGTCTCTCTGCCTTAATCTCTTTCATTCTTCATTTTTCCATTTGCTCACCCCCCTCTCCCTCTCGGTAGTTGATTACCACTGATATAAAACTGACCACACAGAAAGCAACTTCCTGATGTCTACAGAAGCAGAAAGCAAAAAACAAACATGTAAATAACAAAGTTTCTACTCATCTTTTAATCAAACATCTACATTTGAAAAGCTTATCTTGAATAACACTAAAAGTAGACATGTTTTCTTTTTTATCAAATGAATGCACACTAAGTTTAATGAATGTTGTATATGTGCTTCGAGGAAGGGTTAGAATTATCTTTCCCTTTTCTATCTTCAACGGATATTCACACACGTGTCCACATGAGAGCATATTTTTTTCGCCTATTTTACTTATTTTAATTTATGAATTTTATGCAGATGATACCATTAATAACTCAAATTTGCCAACAAAATAGTATCAAAATTAACTGTGGTTCACTATTGTGATGACCATATGTGCTTTAACTGGTTGTGCTGTTGAGCGTTTTACACGGTCACTTTAAATGATCCACAAAACTTTTGTTTAATATCCAGGCCAGGTATCTGTAAAAATTAATTTAGTAAAAGTAGGTGTGCTTGGCATGGATACGCTGGAAGAAAACAACATAATATGATTAATAGTCAAAAATAAAATAATCATTGGTTGAAGTTGGGCACCTGGCTGGGAAAAATATGGTGCATTGCCAAAAATAAAATAATTATTGATTTGTACCATCTGGAAAAAAAGTTAAGGGCAATGAGAAACACCCCTTTGCTAAATAAAACATTGACATTTGTGGGCTTTGCATAAAAGTCACAAATTTGCTGTGTGTGCGTCTTCCTTCCTCACTAACCAACCATCCATAACTGTCACCAACAATAAAGATATACCATCATATTTTCATATATCAGTGTATCATCATTCTTTTTAATATGGCAGAAATTCTACACTTTGGTGTTGATACAATTTACTCGGAAGCTTGGTTAATTAGTTGGTCTGGCTGCTAACCTCAAAAACAAGAAAAAGTTGCTGTGAACAATAATAAATATTTGCTGGAATCCATTTGTGTAACAATAATCTATATGATAAGGTGACAGGACCCTGTAGAGATTTCGAGAGATAAATATATAAACTAAAGGGTCACCACTTATAAAGATCGGGTGTCAAGTCGAGGACAGAATTTTGGTTGGGCAATGAGTGCTCCCATACAAGGATTAGAAATAACCAGTGGATAGGACAGAAGATTTCTTGAGACTAAGTGTTCATCCCGAAGCATGACTCAACAAATATTTATTTACATTAGACTTGAGGGCGACTATGTTATAATAGATTGGAAAACAGTTTCATGATATTTTATCCCACAGATGAGACACTCTAGGAAAGAAAATTTATTCATGAAAGTTCCGTTTCGTTATTGGCCTAGAGAAAGAGAAAGGAAAGTTCTTTGATGTGATTATAGCAAAGTTTTTGCTGTGGATTGAAGTTTAGTAGTTTTTCTATCATAAGCATAATAGTACCGCAGAAAGAGATTAGAAACATCGCTTTTGCGTGAAAGGGGCTGTAGGAATGAGAAGAAGATCATCTCTCACTTAATTATGAAGTTTTGTACTCTGTCAAGGCAAGAAAGAGTACATGTGACAGCAATATTCCAACATGTGAACGGTTGCATCAGGAGTGAGGTATCTTCTGGAACAATAGAATGATCCAACTGTTTTTTCAACAACCTTAGCAAAAGATTTGATGTAAATCATCCATTTCAAGTCTGGAGTAAAAGTCAGACGTAGGAGTTTATTAAAAAAAGAGACTTTCTTACAAAGAGGGACATTTATTTCAACTGGAAGGAAATAAATATCCAAAAGTTTGTGATGAAAAGAGAGAAGCTAGGTTTTGGAGGCATTAAAAGCAACAAGTCATTTCCCCTATTTCACCACATGCTCCAAGTCTGAAAATAGGGAGGAAGAGAGAGAGAGAGAGAGAGAGAGAGAAGGGGGGAGGGAGGGAGGGAGAGAGAGAGAGAAGGGGGAGGGAGGTAGAGAGAGAGAGAGAGAGAGAGAGAGAGAGAGAGAGAGAGAGAGAGAGAGAGACGGACAGACCGAGCTTTGTCATCAGTGTGCTTTTTGTAACACTAAAGAGAGGCCGCATCAGACCTGTAGGGTTGATGTGACGTTTCTTTTGGTTAAAAGTAATTTTTTTGTTCCCGGACGATGATCGGGTGTTGAAGGAATAAAAATTATTATTAATTTTTTTTTGTCAATAAATTCTGAGCTAAGTCTGTTGTTGACATGGCGGCGGCAAAAGTGCCTTTGTAGTGAGAGGTTAAATCACAAAATCTTCAAAAGCGAAAAAGAATGCATAAAATATTTTAGCCAAAATACACAGGCGTTTGATCTGAAATGGCCGAAATCATAGTTTTGCAGGAGCCGGAGGGTTGGGGATTTCACACCCGCAATTGGCAAAACTATGAGCCAAGGTTGATCTGTGAGTTTGACAAGTTGAAAAAAGTCGGGTTGTTTTTGATCTGAGAAAAACACTCGCAGTGACTCGGCATTATGTAAATAACAAAGTTTCTACTCATCTTTTAATCAAACATCTACATTTGAAAAGCTTATCTTTAATAACACTAAAAGTAGACATGTTTTCTTTTTTATCAAATGAATGCACACTAAGTTTAATGAATGTTGTATATGTGCTTCGAGGAAGGGTTAGAATTATCTTTCCCTTTTCTATCTTCAACGGATATTCACACACGTGTCCACATGAAAGCAGATTTTTTTTCGCCTATTTCACTTATTTTAATTTATGAATTTTATGCAGATGATACCATTAATAACTCAAATTTGCCAACAAAATAGTATCAAAATTAACTGTGGTTCACTATTGTGATGACCATATGTGCTTTAACAAAGAATAGGAAAAAAATGAATTGTCCGAAATTTCAAAACAATAATATGACGTATCGAGAATTGTCACTTGGTGAATCAGGTCGAACGAAAATTGAAGTTATGAAATATTTTTGCTCGGATGGGAAAATGTGTTGTCCGATAAGTTCAAAGCGACAAATGCATTCTTGGTCTTTTGACATAAACAAAATGTCTGATATAATGGGATGGCCGACAACTAGAACTTAATTCAAAGATAAACTAAATTTCCTTTGAATTATCAAAGCGAAAAATGAGATCAATAGATAATTTTAAAACAAATAAAATCGCGTGATTTACTTTAAGTCAAAGGAAAAATAATTTTCCTGGATATGGAAAAATTTCATTAGTAAGCCAGGGAGGAGTTAATTAATACAACGTGTAAGTTGGGCGTTAATTAAAGGAGGAGTCAATCCAATTTTGGAAATAGACCAATGAAAAAGGGCCCTGTCGAAGTATAATCAACCAATGAGAAAAGGCCCCGTCGAATTATAATCAAGCAATTTGATTGGTCGATGACGCACATGGATGCCGTCATCATTCCATAATTGTATTATAAAAGAAAAGAAAAATCAGAGATTAAGTCAGAGAGAGAATCCGGAATCAGAGTCAAAGAGAGCTAAGTCAAGTTGTTCTGTCTCGGCAGAATCACCTCTCCTCTCTCTCCCCCTCGCTTGTTGCCTGATAACTCAACGCTTATAACGTGTCGATCACTTAACGAGAATTACGCAAAGTCCGCGATATCGATCAGGTATTTCAACAACAGAAGCTCAGTTGTAGAACTAACTGCTTGCTTGAATTAATTGTCAACTATATGTATATGCTGTAAATACTTCTTTAATGAATTTCCGAAATATATATTATATTAACCAACCTCCGGAGTTTTGTTGCTGATGTGCGTTGATCCCTATATGTGTATATTTCTTTATTTGCCATTTGTGACACCGTATCCGTCAACGAACACCCAGAATAACTAGACGATCCACGGAGAACAGGCCTTGAGGACCGAGCATCCGAGAAGAATCCCCAACGCCTTAACGAAGAACTCACTGGGTGACGCGACGTACTAACGGTTGGCAGACCTGGTTGCCCAGTCGACATATCATAACTGTACTGACCAGGGTGCAGATCATAACTGGGCCGCGATCAGAGGTTCAAGGTCGTGTAAGACCACGTTACAAGGTCACACTTTGATGTACTGCCATACAATGTTATGTCGTCTGCATAGATATCAATGAATAATCTCAATATACGATTTGAAATTTATGAAGATCGGGAAGAGACTAAGACTCAGAATAGCTTTATTTATATTATAGGCTTCTGATGTCTACCCGTTAACAACTACTTTAATAAACCTATCAGAGAGAAAGGATTTGATGGC